>NW_028189421.1:0-369397 GCF_048542155.1 Nylanderia fulva | reverse complement strand
GATGTTACCACGGTCGTCCTGCGGGTAGTAGGATGCACCGACCTGTTGCAATTCAGCAACGCAAGGGACGTCAGCTTCTCTTGAGAAGTCGGTGCAGTAATGTTTATAAGAGAGAGAGAGGGGGGAGAAGGAGAAGGAGACGGAAAGGGTGGGAGGGAGAGGGAGAGAGAGCGAGAGAGGGAGAGAGGAAGGAGGGAGGAGGAAAGGAGAGAGAGGAAGAGAGGGGGAAAAAGGGGGAGAGAGAAAGAAAATTGGAGAGAGAGAAGGAGAGAGGGAGAGAGAGAAAGTTGGAGAGAGAGAAGGGGAGAGGGAGAAAATTGTAAAAAGGGAGGAAGAGAAAGACGGGGGAAAGGGAGGAGAGGGGGAGAGGGGGAGAGAGAGAGAAAGAGAGAGGGAGAGAGAGAGCTTGATTGATTGGCTCTCTGGGAGCAAGTCCCTTCAAGCGCCTATTAAAATCTTACAAAAAGAAAAAAAATACATAAGCATACATTACAAGTGTGTGTGTAGAACGTATGTGTGTGTGTGTATATGTGCTTGTGTCAGTGTATGTTATGTATATCACATAATTTATGCATGCTTGATGCTTCAGGTACAAAATTTATGTATAAGCATATGTGAGTGATGTTGCACAATAGAAATTCATTTATAGATGTTCTAGACTAAGTCTCAAGTAAAAGAAATCAACAAAATAACAGAATATAAAATAAGGAGCACACTTTCTTGGGTGGGTAAGAGAACACAAGCGGCGTACTACGGGTCAATTGCTAGTAAATGCGCATAGAGTAAACGTTTAAAATCAGTTGCCGTCCGCACGCCTCTAATGGAAAGCGGCAAGTTGTTTTAGAGTCTAATCGAAACAGAAACGAAGGATTGTCTGTACAACTCAGTACGACACTGCGGAGGAATCAAAGAATCCTTAGATGACCGTGTGTCTCTAGCAGAAAATTGGGCCCTGTGATTAAGTTTGTCGTACAAATAATAAGGTAGACCTGTTAGTAAAAGATTGAAAAGCAGGCAGCATACAAAGTAAGTCCACCTCTCATCAACCTTTAGCATACGCGAATCTTTGTAAAAGTGTGATGTACTCGTCCCTTCTTGCATTGACGATAAATCTTATGCACGCATTCAAGGCCCTTTGAATCTTTAGATTCTGCTCAGATGTCAAGTCGGTGAAAGCAGCACAACAGTAGTCCACATACGAAAGAATCAGTGTGGTAACCAGTCGAGATCTTAGTGCAGCCGGGAAGAGATGTTTACAGAGCTTCGGACGATAGAGGGCCGACCTGATCTCTGCCTGATGTAGGATGTAGCCGACAATATGTCAGCTGCTCGATCTCTGACAACCTGAGTACGATTTGTCAAGTAGAAGTAGATCCATGTCAACGTTGAGTCGGAAAAATTTAGATTTTTTAGTTTTCTCACGAGTCAGATGATCAACTCCGTCGAACGTTTTGGAGAAATCAAAAAAGACAGACACGGTAATCATTCTTCGATCAGCCGCACACCTGATCTCCTCCAGTGTACGGACCAAATAGGTTTGGGTAGAATGATGCCTTCGATAAGCAGATTGATAAGGATCAAGCAGGTTGGCCCCATCAAGATAGTCACATACCTGCTCACAGGCAGCACGCTCCAAAATTTTAGATAGCGTAGGCAGTATAAAGATCGGCCGATAGTGCTGTGGACATCGTAGGATTCTTAATTTTCGGAATAGGGCAGATGAGAGCCGTCTTCCAAGCAGTCGGGAAACGCTCCATTCTGCAAGGAGAAGTTAAGCAGATGCTCCAGTATCGGTAGAACCGCGATCATGATGAGCCTAATATATTTAAGCGAAATGCCATCCAGACCAACCGCATTTGACGAAGCTCTGGCTATCAATTTAGATATAACTCGTGGTGTGATGTAGCTCCAATAAAAGTTACCCTCGACATACGTTCCCTTGAAAAGTGCTGAGAAAGAAGGCCCACGGTCAGTCCCATCCTCTCCCCTTGCATTACCCACAAAAAACTCATTAAGGCTATTCACTGATATAGAAAGGCCAGCATCAGAGTTTTTGGCCCTGATCAGTCTTACAATTAGATATCGCAGGGTATCCCAGATATCATTTGTTCTATCCAGGTCACTAAAGAGGTTGAGATAGTATTCTTTTTTTGCAATCCGTATTATATTCTGGGTCTTGTTTCGTAGTACCTTATATTTATCATAATCTTGACTCTTCCTGCTTCTCCGCCAAACTCTTCTAGCTAGGTTCCTACCCCGCATATATTGACGTATATGTTCCGTCAACCAGGGGGCAGAAAAGTTCCTGAAGTTACGTCTCCTTAGGGGTGCACGAGTATCTAACAGTTCAAGTAGTTTGAAGTTAAAAAAATTGATCTTTTCATCCATGGAAGCAGCCAAAAAAAAACGTCTCCAATCCAAGTCACGCACATCCTGCTGTAGTGCCGTCACATCAAGGGCATTCTAATCTCTACAGATAATGGACCCATTCGACGATTAACCTTGACGGCATACTTAATGTAGATCAGATCATGGGCTGACAAGAAGGGAACACCATGCTGTCCATACTCCACCAGCTTCTTCTCATTATCATTAATGCACAGATCCAAGAGCGTGCTTGAGTTCCTAAGATGGTGAGTAGGGTCAAACGGCACAAAAAACAGACTGGATGAGGCAACAAGGGTGTTGAGTTGCTGACTGTCAAAGGTACACTGGAGAAGATCAGCATTGAAATCTCCCATAATGATGGAGTGCGCATAGTTCGTCTGCAAATCAAGAAACCTGTGAAAGACTTTGTCAAGATAATCTATATTAAGTAGTCTGTAGACAACGTAACCAAGAGTAACCTAGCGGCGTACTTGAGTATAATTTCCGCAATAATAAACTCAGGCCTGCCAGCTGGAGACCCAGAAGAATTTGCTAGGACATTGGCCTGTAGTGTGTCCGTCAGGTAGAATGCAACTCCTCCTCCCCCCCCCCCCTAATACATCTGTCGCATCTATAAAGAGTATAGCCAGGTAGCCTAATCATATCATCAGTGATATCCCTGTCTGAGCCACGTTTCAGACATACAGATAGCCTGGTAATCAGCCTTGATGAAATGAAGTCAGAATTCATCATATTGTGCAAACAAAAACTGACAATTTACATGACATAGCGTGAAGTCCTCTGAAAGATCCAGCCATCTACCCATAATTGATGTTAGCAATTTTATCTTTTATTCTTTTAAATAGGATAGGGCATAACCTTCCATTGGTGGCCTTATACGCAAAGTCCATGTTAGCCTGCTCATTGGAACCATTCCTCTTACAATTTGCGCATGCCGGCGATCTATTCCTTGCATCGCAGTCCCTCATCTCGTGCTTTCCCGCACAGAAACCGCAGAAAGGCCGTGACATGTTGTGTTTGAAATGAAGTTTTCTAAAGTGAATATGATTGTTATGCCGGTACGGATTAGGAAAATTTTCTGGAGGACGGCCGAATTCTAAAAGCATAGGTCGGAAAGAATGGCCTAAATTATTAATAAATTGATACATTCAATATATTCTTTCTTCAGATTGAGAATGTAATAAGATTCAAATATTTATCAAAATTACTCATTACAAGAGTATAATATTTCTACGAGAGTATTCAAGTATTTATTCAAACTTACTCTCCACAAGAGTACGAAGACTTCCGGTTAGTTTTATTTGAGCGGGATCCTAGCGGGGTCTTAGCGCGCGGTGCAATAGCTCACATCCTGATAGCCCACGACAAATTTAACATAATTCCCGATAGCCCACATATCTTTAACATACATCTCGATAGCACACAAAATAAATCACGCACTATCTCAATAGCGTATCAAGTAATACGCGCATTATTCCAATAGCACACATAATGCCGATGGCGCACGAAATGTTGGATGCATTATCCCGATTTTAATGAGTTTTCAATATATTGTAGAGCATTGAAAAATATTAGAGCCGTATTTTTTTAAGCTGCGTATCTCGACGTTTAGGAGATAAAACACCTCCTTGAAAATAATCAGTTTTCTATTTCTGAACTAATACCGTTAAAACGGGAAAAAATATTAAAAAAAGTTTTAAATAAAAACCAAGATAAATTGTTAATTGTTAGTCTAAATTAAAAACAAAGTTGTTAAGTAATTGATCATAAATATGACTATAGATGAATATCTTTATTTTAGCGACGTTTCGACCCTAAATTGAATCCTTATCCAGTTTAGTTTTAATATACAAAAAATTATTTGTTAGACATATTTGCGATTAGAGACATCAATTTCATCATGCTTATGTTAATCTTTGATTTTGCGAATACAGTTAATGACGATCGAATTTTTACTTGAATTAGTTATTTAACGTTTAATAATTTTTAATTTAGAACCTTACAAATTGATATGTCTCTAATCGCAAATATGTCTAACAAATAATTTTTTGTATATTAAAACTAAGCTGAAAAAAGACCCAATTTAGGGTCGCATGTCGCTAAAATAAAGATATTCATAGAGTCAGTGTGGTCAATTACTTAACAACCTTGATTTCAAATAAAAATTTTATAGTTTTTAATGTTTTTTAAAACAGTGCAATCAAATTTTTCAAACATGTCTAATTTTTCGGAATTTTCCCTCCTCCATAATTTTTAAAATAATTAAAAAAAAAGTTTTTATAACAATTTTGAAAGTCCATTTAATGCTAATCATATTTAATAAAGTTGTATTCCAACATCACATTTTTCAGAAATAAGCTGGAAACACCTCTATACGTGCTCCATTCGTCGAGTTATCTGCCAAATGTTCGCTACTTGTGATCATCATTTTTCTTCGTACTCTCACAGAAAGAATGAATTATCAATAAAAAATGTATATATTATAATTTATACATATATATATTATTTACATTTTTTAATATATCTTTATTTTCAACTGTTATTTTTGTAAAATTTAGAAATTTTATAATGACAAAAAATTAAAAAATATTGAATGTCACCAAATTCATCTGCATCTATACGCGCGTGCGTGCGTGTGTGTGTGTGTATGTGTAATAATATTATGTTTCCACAATGCAATTTTTATAACATCGTGTGTTGTAGAAGCGTCAAATGTAGCTATAAGCGTCGTTTTTACAATTTAATGTGTATGAGGAAATTCTTTTTAATTTTTCCAATTTATTACCATCTTCATTGATTTGCTCCTCTTATCGTCGTAGTTGTATTGATATAACTTTTCTGAATTTTAGTCTAATTCCTTCAAGTAATCTTGGTTTGGTTTTTGCACTTCTCCAGTATTCTACAGCTTGTCTTTTATAATTACTTGATATTGTTGCATCAACAGAACTGCAAATAACATCTTCCGGAAGGTATACTGTTTAGAAATCTCGCGCGAGTGGTCGGGTTGTCGCGTCGGCGGACTGCTTGACCCTGCGCTTGCGCTCCTCCGTTAATGGCTTTCCGTCTCTCAACCAGCGGCGCTGGTAACGCTTCTTCTCCCTCTCGGCTACGCTTGGTCGTCTTTGTCGTTCGTTCGTAGTAGCCATCCTGTCTGTGTCGTTTCAGTTGAGCTACATATTTTATTCTCTTGTTTAAAGTCAAGTTTGCAAGTTGATTTATCAACATTGAGTACATCTCATTCTTTGGAATTCCGTCTCTCAACAGCTATTATTCCTCGAGTTCAAATCAAAACAGAGATGTAATACAAGGAAGACGGAAAGTCTTTAAGGCGAGGCTGCCTACCACCAGAGTGTATCCGAGACGAGCACAAGGGCTTCTGGCTGGTTTTGGTTTTTATTCGCAGATTTTAGATCACTTTCAATCTCCTTAGGTTCAGGAAACCTTTTTAATCTAAAGAGATTAATCTGACGAATATCGCAGAAGCCCCGTTCTTTCTATGTATTTTCACGTTATTTTCTGTCTCCCAAGGTACGTGATTGTGCATCTTTGTAACTATTCATTGACTTTCAACCTGAGATCTTGGTTTATATTCTAACCTCAGGATGTCGGAGTTTCTTTTCAGACTGAATTAGTTATTCAGTTTTTTTCTTTTATTATAAGAGTACATTCTAATTATTTTGATTATTATTATTTATTTATTTCAGCAACACATTATATTCTATATACATATATATGTATATATACATATGTATATATATATACATATATATATGTGTATATATAAATATATACAAGGTGTCCCAGAATGGGCGAACCACCCGCAAGATACAGATAGAGTAGATTAGCCTTCCATTGTTACTTGATACTAGGCGCGCCGACGAAGCGGTGGGAGGATCGCTTTGCGCCGCGCGCTCGTACTGGGCGCCGATTGGCTTATCTTTTATAATTAATATTTCTTTAACTATTGCGAAAATCGCAAAATGGTACAGGACTTTTTTATTCAGTTTAACTTACTCTATCTGTACCTTGCGGGTGGTTCGCCCATTTTGGGACACCCTGTATATGTTAAGCGTTTACTTTGGGGAAAAAATTTCGGGCGAATACATATTTTGGAGACTTTTGTATACTTTGGGGTCAGGTCTCAAAGTATCCATATATTAAATGTATGATTTGGGGACATTACGTATATATATTAAACACATAATTCGAGGTCACTAACAGATGGCGCCACTAATACTGAAAATAGAGTATTTTCCGCCTGAGAACGATGCATAATATTCCCTATTTGTCTTGCACAAGAGATAATTAAAATCAAGTTTAGGAAAATTATTTACAAATAATAAAGCATTTAATGTAAGAGAAAGTAATAATTTATAAGTTCTCAGATTCCTTAATTTCGCAATAACATCGCGTTTGGCTCTGTGGCCGAGAAGGAGGTGCATATCGTATTTTAAATTAAAAGAGCCGACCTAATATTCTTATTATAATTTATAAGTTGTATTAATGTATGATCTCAAATGATGCATTTGTCTTATAACCATATAGTATATAAAACATAGGATTTATTTTGCAACATGCCGTCAACTTGCATTATATACATTGCTTTTAAAGTAGAGATATTGATTTTGTTTTTTTAACATATAAAGAGTGTTTCAAAAGTTTCGGGCCACTTGAATATTTCGAAAACTAAACATGGTAGAAAAAAACGTTTCCAATAAAACTTGTAGGGCTTATTATAAGACATTTATTAGTGACCTCGACTCTTTGACCTTTGGGTCAAATTTAGAGGTCATTTCATAGTCAACCTAATTTCTTAAAATGGAACCCTCCATTTTTTTACATATTTTTTTAGTTCTTTTTTTTATTCTTTTATCTCGAGAACATTCAAAAACACTATAATAAAATTATTTTTTATGAAGTACTCTCTGAGTTAAAAAGATTAGAAGAGTTAACAACTTTTTGACAAAATGTAAAATATTCTATTTTCGGTAATCATAACTTAATATTTTTTAAATCCTAGTTATTAATAACATTAATATTTTTTGCACAATATAATAAGATCAATCAATTAGTTTTAAAGAAAATAGATAATTGTTAAAAAAATTGTAATATTCAAAATACAGCTGTATACTTCTTTTTATAAGCAACTTCGTGTTTTTTTTGCATCAATTCATTGTGTTCTATAGGGCATTCTAGGTCTATCCTTCTCATCTGATACATGGAGATAGAATGATAGAATGAATTAAACGTGAGTAAAAAAGTCCGTTTTGCAACAAAATCACTTGCACATAGCGCACTATCGTTTTTCGTAGAACGTTCCTTTGTTTCACTGTGCGCTGTGTATCAAGTTACAGCGGCTTGTTTCATCTTGTGGCGCGCTTCTGTTTGCGGATTGACTGATCTTTTTAAATTAATTTCTTGTTAATTATTTTGAAAGTAGCTAAATGGAGGACCTTTTATGCAGTTTAACCTGTTATATTTCTTCAATGGATAGAGCAATTGACTTGAGACACTCTGTACAAGGTTTGTGACCAAAGTGACTTCAATGTATGCGTTGTATAATTTATAAATAATTTATAATTTTTAAGTTTTATTTTAATATTTTTTAATATTTTTTAAATTATATTGTTTATTGATTTTATGCATTTTTATTGTGTTTGCCGTTTGTGATCACCGATATATTTGAGACGGTACCAAATTGTAATGTACGGTGTTGGACATAGGAGGAGGAGGTGGAGGTCAGCTCGACACTCAATGTGCTAACGTTTTCTTCTACCATAATATAATAATTGATAATTGAAGAAATAAATTCATTTTATAAATCTTATTATTATACAAAGTGTTTCATCAAATCAATCGCTTTATCCGTTATAGAAATAAAACGGGTTAAACTGAATAAAAAATCATATATATGTATATATGTCGTAAGCATATAACGGGGACAAAATCTCAAGCGTATGTACATGTAAGCTTTGGGGATATTTCTATACTTTGGGGATATACATCAAACTATACACATATCAAACACGCGTGGTTCGCAGACAATCTCATATTAATATTATACTAAAAATGTGGTTATTATAATCTTTGTAGTAGTAAGTGTAGTAAGTTAATATTTTTTGTGTGATTTTTGGCTACCTCCGTATATCTTAACTGTCGGATCTATCAGACAAATTATCTATAAATTATACAACGCATACATTGAGCTCACTTTAATATAAGTACTTGAAATAATTTTATAACTTCTAATTCATTCAGTGAAGTCATCCATTAGTAATTGATAAATTTTAAGGTGTTCAATCTATGAGTGTAATATATAGAGGAGATTGTTTCTAAACCACGCATGTTTGATATGTATAAAGTTTGAAGCCTGTCCCGAAAGTATACAAATGTCCCCGTTATATGCTCATGACATATATACATAATAAGTATATATATATATATATATATATAAGTATAACAATAATAAATTATAAACTAATGCTAATAATAAATAGTAAATTAATAATTATTAATTTTAATATTTAGGATGAATGCTCGACGACAGGAATGAAGTCCGGCTTTCTTATTTTTATCTCATTAAGTATTACGGTTCAAAGTTTTCTTGTAATAATTGAAATTATTATACAAAATTGCATAGAAATTACAAACTGTTTATTTATTTCCTCGGTTTTGTCACGGATATAATGCAACAGTACACTTGCTATAGTAAATGCTCGAAATGACCTCCGTTAAATTTCAAAAAACTTAGGTATGTCGCAGACATCAGGATTTTTCAACGGATTTGCTAGTCAATGTGTGTACTATTTTATTATATCTGTGGCAAGACCAATAAAATAAATAAACAGTTTGTAACTTTTATGCGATTTGATATAATTTTTTTAGTCATTACAGGAAAACTTTTCGAACCATGGTAATTCTAGGAACAAGCATTTTTGATCCCATGTTTATAGCATTTTTTGCTTGTGTTTAGATCCCTGGAATTTATTCTCAAAGTTTGTAGGTTTGTACAGACCATTCAAATACATCTTGCGTATAATAGTCTTCGAAGTATGCGGTTACTATAAAGTATACTTCTAAACGCATGTTTTGGGGACAATATAAATATTTTTATCATATATATATAAATTGTATAGTTTGGGAACTCTCCCCAAAGTATTAGTTTATTATATACATGTATATATATGAAAGCCCTCAAAGGACTTAACATAAGGAAAACCTAAAATTTAAACGCATACTTTGAGGACAGGGTAAAAACGTCCGTCATATATGTGAAATGTATAATTCAAGGACTGTCCTTGAAATAATCGTTTATTATATATATATATATATATATTTTAAAGTCCCCAAAGTATACATTGTGTACTAAAAAGTTATGTAATTTAAAAATTATTGCCATATATTAGGTTTAATAAATTTGGACATGTCACTGTGACAATATTACACATATTTACGCAAAAAAATGGATATATATATTTATGTATATATACATATACATCTATATACATATATTGTATATATATACGATTAATTATATTTTTAAATATTCAAGTTTATTAGTTTTAGAGTTATTTTGGTTTCTTTATTCAATTGATAACATCAATTAAGTTTTAATTGTAATAAGAACTTTAATAGTTTAAAAAAGTTACTTTTGTTTTAACGTAGAAATTAAATTTTATTTTAAAATAGTGTTGACTGATCGAGACGAAAAAACTAGTCTTGTTTTATGCATCCAATATTTTTTTGGATTTATTTTGTATACGCAACTGTCTATTCGTACGGTAAATAACTTGTAACTTCTACATATATATTACTTTATGAATTACAATACTCTTAATAAAACTATATATTTATATAATATATTACTTTTATACTAATTCAAAGATTTCTTTTTTTTGTCATCCAGCTGCGTCCTTCCAGATATAGAATCACAATGGTTTTTAACATTTTTTGATCCTTTGAGCCGGATGCTAGTGGATAACTGAAGAGAGAGAAAATGAAGCTCAATCACGTAAAGAATCGAATAGAGCAACAGTTCGTATTAATGGACTTAATTGCCAATGCAATTGATAACTTAACCAAATTGTTGTATAAGTTGGGTAATCAAATATAACATCTCAAAGGGTACAGGCTCGTCTCACTTTTCTAAAGATAATATGGGAGATGTTCTCTACCTCTCACGAAGCCATTGGATTAGCAATGACTGACAATGAGTTAGATTCTGAGGAACAATTACAATCAAGCGAACATTCATACTTTTCAGAAAATCTCTATTCTATAACGCATAAAGGTTATTTGGAGGCAGTGGAGAAAATGAGTATACTACTCGACTCTGTACAAAAAACTATGCAAAGAACATTTTCGCAGTCTCTTTCTCAGACATCAAGCTTTCCAACGTCCTACTAGCATGCTCGATTACCAAAAATCGACATCCCTAACTTTAATGGCACCCCAGCTGATTGGTTATCTTTTAAAGATTTATTTATTTCTCTTATATTAACTAATCCCACTCTTGGCTCTGTTGAAAAACTGCAGTATTTAAAGACCAGTCTTGTAAGTTCCGCAGCTCATTTGTTGAAAAATACGACACTCACCGCAGACAATTTCCAGAAGACATGGGAAGCATTAATTTTATTCTATGAAAACAAATGACTATTAGTAAATGCTGCTCTTTATTCACTACTATCTCTAAAGCGTATGACCAAAGAATTAAATAGTGAAATTGAACAACTCTATACCAATATTACGCAAACCTACCAAACGTTAGAGACTCTTGAACGACCTGTGCATTATTGAGATAATTTCCTTGTCTTTATTGCCGCTCAGAGATTGGTTTCAGAATCTGTGAGGGCATGGGAAAATCATCTCGGATCATCTAAGAAACCTCCTATCTGGACTCAATTCACTGATTTTCTATTCACCAAATTGCATTTTCTACAAGCGTTTGAGAAATCTCGTCGTGGAAAGAATCTCTCGCAGTCACAACAACATTCGATAAAGTCACACTATCAAGGAAAGACAAAGGAGAATAATTCCAACAGCTCTAGTTCGTGCTCTAATATGTGCAGCAAAACATTATACATCAACTTGCTAGCAATACACCTCAAAAACTGTTGAACGACTAGCTATTATTACAAAACATAAATTATGTTATAATTACGTGGGGCTTCATAGAGTGTCTGCTTGTCGCATAACAAAAAGATGTCACAAGTGTTGACGCAAGCATCACATCTCCATACATCAAAATAAAACTCAATCGTCTACTTCTGAATCTAGAACACCTAAATCAACCGAATTTTCTACAACCAGTAACGATACCAATATCACGCAAACCTACCAATATTGGTATAGAGTACAAACGAGAAGCATGTATTACATTCGACATCCTCACCGAAGATCTCATCATGTGTACTTCTGGCAACTGCTCAAGTAATCGTTGTATCACAAAATGGGGAACTATCCAGAGCTCGAACATTAATTGATCAAAGCTCTGAAATTTATCTAATATCAGAACGTCTTGTACAACGATTAAAACTTTATCGAAGACAGTCGTCTCTTCCATTGTCGATGTAAGAATCTAGAGATCCTGCAAAACTCGAGGCACTACTTCGTTCAAATTAAGACCTTCTGACGGTAACTTTGAACAATTCGTTTCGGCCTATATACCTAAACTTACCACTTTAATTCCATCTATACAGATTGATTTATCAAAATGGCCACACATCGAGGGATTAAAATGAGCAGACCCAGATTTTACAATTCCAGGACTCATCGACATCATATTAAGAGCTGATATATATCAAATCATCGAAGAGGGCATTATAAAAAGACACGTAAATGCTCCTATTGCTCAATTAACCAAATTTGAATGCATCATTTCTGGTTCATCAGACTCAAACTCAACGTCTAGTGGAATACAAAGTTATCATGCATCAATTAATTGTTGGGAGCTGCATGATCTATTGCACCGATTCTGAGAACTCGAAGAAATATCATCACGACATAATTCTGCAATTTCCACGGAAAAACAGGAGTGTAAACAACATTTCAAGACAACTCACTCTCGGGACGCTCAAAGACGTTATTGTCACTCCCATTTAAGAATATTACTACTGAACTAGCCAACTCTCGAACTAAAGCTATTTGAATGATGAAAAACCTTATCCAAAAAATTTGCATCTGATTCTCAATATGCACAAGCGTACTCGAAATTTATGAATGAATATAAAGATCTACAACGTATGATTCTTGTTCTTGACTGCTCAACAAGTTCAGAATCTCAACGGAACTACTATTTTCCACATCACGGGGTTATTCGTGAACAAAGTCTAACTACAAAACTAAGGATTGTGTTTAATGGCTCAAGTCGCACGACCACAGGCGTTTTGTTAAATGATTTACTACACTCAGGAGCTAAACTACAAATAGACTTGTTCGACGTTCTTGTCTGGTTTCGACAGTTCTGTTACATTTTTTCGTCTGACATTGAAAACATGTACAGACAGATCAAGATACATCGAGATAACTGGGATTTCTAGAGAATTGTCTAAATTGATCAATCCAATAATATTCTCACCTACCAACTGACAACCGTCACTTATGGCTCTGCTTGTGCGTCTTTTCTTGCACTTCGAACATTAAAGCAGTTGCTGGACGATGAGGGAGACAAATTTTCCTTAGCTACACAAATTTTAAACAAAAAATGCTATGTCGATGACCTATTTGAGGGAGCTGATACCATTCAAAAAGCCCAAGACTTTGTCAAAGAATTAAATCAACTCTGCATGGCAGGCGGTTTTCCGCTTCAAAAATCAATAAGCAACCATCCTAATATCCTACAATCAGTTCCTTTCGACAAACAAGTTAATACTTCATCTCTACAGATTGATAAAGATGTGACTATTCACGTCCTCAAATTATGTTGGAAACCATCAACTGACACTTTCCAATTTACACTGCAGTTGTCACCTGCGAAAGTAATAACAAAACGAGCCATTCTATCTACCATTGCGAAGTTATTTGATCCTCTCGGGTTGCTCTCCCCTGTTCTCGAAAGCAAAGATCCTCATTCAAGAACTGTGGTCAATGAAACTCGACTGGGATGATCCTCTGCCTCCATTTATTTCTAACAAATGGACATCCTTCGTTGATCAACTGCAAAAGATGCCGAGCTTAACTTTTCCTCGCTGAGTAGGCTATAAATCGAATCATCATATTGAAATTCACGGATTCTGTGATGCATCGCAGCAAGCAATGTCTGCCGCTATTTACTTAAGATCTATTTCAACAGAAGGTGATATACAAGTAAATTTAATTTGCTCAAAAACCAAAGTGGCTCTATTAAAAAGACTTACTATCCCACGTCTTGTAACGCGGTATCGCCGTTACTATCGCCTCGCGGGCCAAACATCCGCCCGCCACATGAGTCTCTAGCGCCTAAAACGCCCCCTAAACGCCGTACACGAGCAGCCTCACTCTGGGGGCGCCCCACTACTGCGCCGTTGCGTTACCCCCGCTATGCACCCGACGCATGGCAGGAGGCCGCCGACCGGGTATATAAGCTGGCTCGGCAGATGAGTTGGCACCAGTCCCGTTCCAAATTCCTATATCAGGCAGCGGGCTTCTCGCTGTTAGGCCGGGCTTTTCGGTTTCTAGTTCCATCCGTTTGCATCGGGCAACGGGTTTCCGGTCTCTTCCTGCTACAAACCGGGCGACGGGCTTCCCGTCGTTAGGCCGGACTCCCTGGTTTCCGGAATACCTCGTCCCCCCTGCATCGGGCATATTAGGCAATTTGTAAGTCCCTTCCGGACACCGTTATAGGCTATACGCCTCCGTACATTATATATCCAGTCTTTGTATACCGGGTGACTTGTAAGTCCCTTCTGGACACCGTTATAGGTTATACGCCTCCGTACATTGTATATCCAGTCTTTGTATACTGGGTGACTTGTAGGTCCCTTCCGGACACCGTCATAGGATATACGCCACTGTGTATTGAGTTCGACCGCCGCGCATTGTATATATCAGGTAATCTGTAAGTCTTTTATCACCGTCTAGACTATACGCCTTCAGCGCATTAGATCCGATTTCCACTATACAACGTAACTAGCAGTACGTTCCTTCGGGGCAAAATATAATATATTTTAAAAAAACTCCATCTTCATCTCGACTAAGAGCCAAACGCGATGTTATTGCGACAAATTAATATTTAGAAATTTTTGGAAACTGAGGAATTTGAATCCTATGGTTGGGATCTCAGAAATTCCCCTTGTTCCTTCTCTTAACATCCCCTGTAAGAAAAAGACGAGAAAAATATTGGTCCGAAAGTCGGCTGAATCGGAAATCGAACCCGAGACCTTCCGCTTGCCGGGCGACTGCTCTTCCAGCTGAGCTATTCAGACACTTACAAATCAATATTTCTCTCAATGTTTATAACCCCCCACCCCCCACCAAAGCGTCGTACCTGGTCTAAACGCAACAAACATTAATAAGAATATTTGTCAGTCAGCTCTCCTATTTTTTAAAAAAACTCCATCTTCATCTCGACTAAGAGCCAAACGCGATGTTATTGCGACAAATTAATATTTAGAAATTTTTGGAAACTGAGGAATTTGAATCCTATGGTTGGGATCTCAGAAATTCCCCTCGTTCCTTCTCTTAACATCCCCTGTAAGAAAAAGACGAGAAAAATATTGGTCCGAAAGTCGGCTGAATCGGGAATCGAACCCGAGACCTTCCGCTTGCCGGGCGACTGCTCTTCCAGCTGAGCTATTCAGACACTTACAAATCAATATTTCTCTCAATGTTTATAACCCCCCACCCCCCACCAAAGCGTCGTACCTGGTCTAAACGCAACAAACATTAATAAGAATATTTGTCAGTCAGCTCTCCTATTTTTTAAAAAAACTCCATCTTCATCTCGACTAAGAGCCAAACGCGATGTTATTGCGACAAATTAATATTTAGAAATTTTTGGAAACTGAGGAATTTGAATCCTATGGTTGGGATCTCAGAAATTCCCCTTGTTCCTTCTCTTAACATCCCCTGTAAGAAAAAGACGAGAAAAATATTGGTCCGAAAGTCGGCTGAATCGGGAATCGAACCCGAGACCTTCCGCTTGCCGGGCGACTGCTCTTCCAGCTGAGCTATTCAGACACTTACAAATCAATATTTCTCTCAATGTTTATAACCCCACACCCCCCACCAAAGCGTCGTACCTGGTCTAAACGCAACAAACATTAATAAGAATATTTGTCAGTCAGCTCTCCTATTTTTTAAAAAAACTCCATCTTCATCTCGACTAAGAGCCAAACGCGATGTTATTGCGACAAATTAATATTTAGAAATTTTTGGAAACTGAGGAATTTGAATCCTATGGTTGGGATCTCAGAAATTCCCCTTGTTCCTTCTCTTAACATCCCCTGTAAGAAAAAGACGTCTTTTTCTCGTCTTTTTCTTACAGGGGATGTTAAGAGAAGGAACAAGGGGAATTTCTGAGATCCCAACCATAGGATTCAAATTCCTCAGTTTCCAAAAATTTCTAAATATTAATTTGTCGCAATAACATCACGTTTGGCTCTTAGTCGAGATGAAGATGGAGTTTTTTTAAAAAATAGGAGAGCTGACTGACAAATATTCTTATTAATGTTTGGTGCGTTTAGACCAGGTACGACGCTTTGGTGGGGGGTGGGGGGTTATAAACATTGAGAGAAATATTGATTTGTAAGTGTCTGAATAGCTCAGCTGGAAGAGCAGTCGCCCGGCAAGCGGAAGGTCTCGGGTTCGATTCCCGATTCAGCCGACTTTCGGACCAATATTTTTCTCGTCTTTTTCTTACAGGGGATGTTAAGAGAAGGAACAAGGGGAATTTCTGAGATCCCAACCATAGGATTCAAATTCCTCAGTTTCCAAAAATTTCTAAATATTAATTTGTCGCAATAACATCGCGTTTGGCTCTTAGTCGAGATGAAGATGGAGTTTTTTTAAAAAATAGGAGAGCTGACTGACAAATATTCTTATTAATGTTTGTTGCGTTTAGACCAGGTACGACGCTTTGGTGGGGGGTGGGGGGTTATAAACATTGAGAGAAATATTGATTTGTAAGTGTCTGAATAGCTCAGCTGGAAGAGCAGTCGCCCGGCAAGCGGAAGGTCTCGGGTTCGATTCCCGATTCAGCCGACTTTCGGACCAATATTTTTCTCGTCTTTTTCTTACAGGGGATGTTAAGAGAAGGAACAAGGGGAATTTCTGAGATCCCAACCATAGGATTCAAATTCCTCAGTTTCCAAAAATTTCTAAATATTAATTTGTCGCAATAACATCGCGTTTGGCTCTTAGTCGAGATGAAGATGGAGTTTTTTTAAAAAATAGGAGAGCTGACTGACAAATATTCTTATTAATAATATATTTTCTTTTGCATTATATAGCCTCAATCCGTATCACCCGCAGGGTGGCCTATAAGTCCTCAGCGGACACTCTACTTTTTATTTTCAATAAATAAAGCATTTTTGTAAAGGAATAAGCAAGTCTGAGTCTCCCTCTTCTCCCGAATCCTGGAACCGGCGAGCCGATCCGCGGCGTCGGGAAAGGTGCACCGTTACAATCTGGAACTTGCAAGAGCCATATTATTGACAAAATTGGCTTCTCATGTCATACAAATTTTAAACTTGAAAGTGTTCCTGTATATTTATAAACACACTCGTCTATTACTCATATCTAGATAAATAACCAACCTTCTCGGTGGAAGGACTTCGTCCATAATCGGGTGTGTTATATCCAAGAAACAATACCACAACAAATCTGGCGATTTGTTCCGGGTCAAGGAAACCCGGCGGTTTAACTACCAGAGGAGTAACGCCCACTCAACTATCTGAACTTTCCGTATGGTAGACTAGACCTCAATGGCTGTACCGACAACCATCTATGTGGCCAAAGAAGCCGCAAATGATTTCTTCTAATAACAACCTCATAGAATGACAAGTTTAAGTCTCCACCGTCACCAACGATAATCTATGGAACCATGGAACCTTCTTGACAGATACTCTAATACTTAAACCGATTACTACGGATCACTGCGACATGTCGACGGGTAATCAATCGATTCCGCGGAAATCAAAAGTCACTCTATAAGAACTGGAAGCTACAAAATTCTGCTGGATTAGGACAATCCAGCAATATCATTTCCGACAAGAAATCAAGATCTTTTTCAAAGGACAACCATTGTTCTGGTTTAATCCGCTTCTATGACTTACTCTGTTCATGGACACTACTGAACTATTGCGAATTGGAGGCCGGCTCCAATCTTCTCTATTACCATCAAGTGCAAAACATCCTCTGATCATCCCAAAGGATTCCGTATTGACCAAACTCATCATTTCTGACGCACACTTACGTACCATATCACACTCTCCTTCATAAAAATGAGTTCTGGATTATTGGAAGTCGAGAACCAGTACGATCACATATACTGAAATGCGTGCGTGTGTATTAATATTATGTTTCCACAATACAATTTTTATAATGTTGTGATATAGAAGCACCAAACGTAGCTAGTATATAAACGTCTATCATTTGAAAAGCGGCCATTTCATCTTGTGAAGTGATAATGTAAAGAATTGTGTGTTGTTCATCAGAAAGAGAGAAGAGAAAGAGGTGTCGGAATTAGTATAAAAAGATCATTACATTAATTATAAAGTATGTATTATTTTTTATCTAATTAAAATTTGAAACTTTAAATTTCAATAAATTTAATAAGAAAATATTTTTATCGGCTCTCAATATTATTAATAATAATATAATAATATTTAAATTGGCCAATAAAGCCCAAGCGCGAAAATTAATTTTTCGTAACTGTATCTCTTGGTTTGAGATTACTAAATTCCATATATTAATTAACCTCGAACTTACATATAGAAAAATAGGCGAGAAAAATATAGGTCCGAAAAGTCGCTGAAGCGGGAATCAAACCCACGTCTTTCACTTTTCGGGCAACTGCTCTTACCAACTAAGCTATTTAGACCTTTTCGATCCAATATTTTTCATTTGCCTTTTAGTAGATGTTAGTAAATAACGCCATGATTAAGCCCAGGCGTAAATAAAATCAGACAAGAAATATATGTCGGCTCTCAATATTAAGAATAATAATAATATATGAATTTTAAATCGGCCAATAGAGCCCAAGCGCGAAAATTAATTTTTCGGAACTGTATCTCTTGGTTTAAGATTACTAAGTTCCATATATAAATTAATCTCAAATTTATATATGGAGAAAAATAGGCGAGAAAAAAATTTATTTATTAAATTTATTTGATTTAACATTTTTTAAAATAATACATTTTAATCCATACAACATAATAATGTTATTATCTGTAACTGTTATTGCTTTCAATTTTCCACAAAGTCTGATAACATCAAAAAAAGTAGAAGTGAAAGAAAAAATTGAATGTGCTGCAGAAAATACAAAATAAAAAAGAATTCCAATTAGAAGAGAAAGAAACGTTAAATTTTTACAATTTGTTTGACATTCCAGAAGCGGAAAAAGTTGATGTATTTGAGAGATAGTAAGGTATATGTTATAAAACTACTGTGATATTTTATAACTGGAAAGACGCAGCTGGATGACAAAAAAAAGGAAATTTTTGAATTAGTATAAAAGTAATACGAGGGTCACTATTTATATTTCGGGAATAGGAACAAAAACAAATAGTTAAGCTGCGAATATATTTTTATTGTTTTTCAAAGTACTCGCCACGATGATCGATACACTTTTGCATGCGCTTAAACCAATTTTCAAAGCATTTATTCCATTCCGAATGAGGTATCTCCAAAACATGATTTTTGAACGCTTCAATAGCTTCTTCGGGCGATGAAAATCGTTGACCACGCAGTTTATTCTTCACGGATGGGAACAAAAAGAAATCATTGGGTGCCAAATCAGGGCTGTACGGCGGATGACCCATCAATTCGATGTTTTGAGTGCTCAAATAGTCTCTTGTTTGAGCCGATGTGTGAGAGCTCGCATTGTCATGATGAAGAACAATCCGACGTCTCTTGTTTGTTTTCCTTATTTCACCGAAGATTTCTGGCAAACAGATGGTTGTGTACCACTCAGAATTTACTGTTCTACGATCCTCTAGAGGCACTGTTGCAATATGACCAGTTTTTCCGAAGAAACAGGCCACCATTTTCTTTGAAGTGCTTCGTGCGCGAACAACTTTTGTTGGATTTGGTTCATCTTGGAACACCCATACAGTCGACTGCTGCTTACTTTCGGGCTCATACGAATATATCCATGATTCGTCACCTGTCACGATTTTATAAACGTCTTTTGAAGCACCGCGATTGTATTTTTTAAGCATTTCTTTGCACCAATCGACACGAGCCTTTTTTTGAGCGATTGTCAAATTATGTGGGATCCAACGCGAACATAACTTTTGCACAGCTAAGTGTTCATGTAAAATCGCATATATGCTGGTGGAACTAATGCTTAGGGATGCCTCAATCTCACAATAGGTTACATGACGATCTTGCTTAATCATTTCGTGCACAGCATTGATGTTTTCTGGCACTACAGTCGATTTTGGACGACCTTCACGAAACTCGTCGGACAGCGAACTACGACCACGATTGAATTCACTATACCAGCAATACACAGTGGTTTTTGATGGAGCTTCATCGCCAAAAGTCAAATTAAGTTGATTGACGCACTCTTGTTGTGATAATCCACGTCGAAAGTCGTAAAAAATCATCGCACGAAAATGTTCACGATTCAGTTCCATTTTTTGCCGAGACGAAACTTTCAACTAAATATAAAATAAACAAATAGCGTCCGTATGACAAAATGTTCTGAGTACGTATATCGTCAAAAATGTCAAACTTCACGATGGAACCGTCAGATGGACTCACATGACATCAGTGTTGCCAATTCCCGAAATATAAATAGTGACCCTCGTATATTATATAAATATATACAATTTTATTAAGAGTATTGTAATTCATAAAGTGATGTATATGTAGAAGTTACAAGTTATTTACTCTACAAATAGATAGTTGCGTATACAAAATAAATCCAAAAAAATATTGGATGCGTAAAACAAGACTAGTTTTTTCGTCTTGATCAGTCAACACTATTTTAAAATAAAACTTAATTTCTATGTTAAAACAAAAGTAACTTTTTAAACTATTAAAGTTCTTATTAAAATTAAAACTTAACTGATGTTATCAGTTGAATAAAGAAATCAAAATAACTCTATATAAAATTAATAAATTTGAATACTTAAAAACATAATTAATTATTTATTAGTTTCCAAATTTTCTTATCTTAATCTGACGCAATAACATCGCGTTTGGCTCTTTAGTCGAGATAAATACGATGATTAAAAATTGGAGAGCCGACTTAAAAATATTCTTATTATAATTAATTATATTGTATATATATATATATATATGTGTATATATAATATAATGTGTTGCTGAAAGAAATAAATAATAATAATCAAAATAATTAGAATGTACTTTTACACAATGAAAGAAAAAAGTTCTGAATATCTAATTTAGACTGAAAAGAAACTCCGACTGTTACATCCTGAGGTTAGAAAATAAGGACCTCAGGATGAAAATCAATGAATAGTTATAGAGATGCACAATCACGTACCTTGGGAAACAGAAAATAACGTGAAAATACATAGAAAGAACAGGGCTTCTGGCATATTCATCAGATTAAATTTTCTTATGTTAAAAAGGTTACCTAAACCTACGGAGATTGAAAAGTGATCTAAATCTGCGAATGAAAACCAAGATCAGCCAGAAGTCTTTTGCTCGCCTCGAATACACTCTGGTGGTAGGCAGTCACGCCTGAGAGACTTTCCGTCTTCCTTGTATTACATCTTTTTTTTTATTTGAACTCGAGAAATAGTAGCTGTTGAGAGACAGAATTCCAAAGAATGAGATGTACTCAGTGTTGATAAATCAACTTGCAAACTTGACTTTAAACAAAAGAATAAAATATGTAGCTCAACTAAACGACACAGACAGAATGGCTACTACGAATGAACGACCAAGCTGAGCCGTGAGGGAGAAGAAGCATTACCAGCGCCACTGGTTGAGAGACGGAAGGCTACTGACAATGGAGCGGAAGCGCAGATTCGAGATACCGCTAACGCGACACCTCGACCACTCGCGCGAGATTTCTAAACATTTCAGCCCGCCTTCGTTAACTGAAGTTAACAAACGAATTACAGAGAGTCTACTGAGATGGGCAGAAGGCAGAGCTTAACAATCGGTCTTTTGAAAGATGATGTTTGTGTACGGACAGTGACCCACTCTAATATGGCCATCTTTGCCAGGATGCATTTGAGTGATTCTTCCCAGAGGCCATTTCGAGGGAGGATATCGCTCATTAATGACTAAAACTAGAGAGTCTTCTTAGAGTGAAGGACTAGGTTGGTTCTACTTGTCGATGGCTAAATATTGCTAGATACTCCTTACACCAGCGCGACCAAAATCTATCTACTTTCTGACGAATGAATGCCATCTAGACAGACATGAGCTATTCAAGGTCTCGAGTGATGGCTCTGGAATGATGGCCGATGCACTTCTAATCAAGAAATGACCGGGAGTTAAAGCATTTAAATCTTCTGGGTAAGCTCAAAGGCCGCGAGTTAAGAACAGCCTCAATTTGTATAAGTAAGGTAGTCATCTCCTCATACGTAAAGAGTGTATCGCCGAGAACTCGTTTAAGGTAATGTTTTACAGATTTAACTTCTGCTTCCCACTTGCCTCCGAAGTGAAGAGATGGATTTGGTGACATTCGATGTTCTTTAGTTTTTGTCCTTACAAAATTACTAAATTTTACAAAAATAACAGGTGAAAATCAGGACAAATTAAAAAATTTTACATTTTCCAAAAATCTAAATAAAATATAAATAAGAAAAAAAGAATATTTCGTAAAAGCGCCAGTACATATAATCACAAGGATCACAACAACCAGTTGTTAGCTAAACGTCTCAGTAGACACACGTGTTTTCATACATATAATTTTATAGTGATGACTATCATACATATTTTATTATAATGACATCAAAGAATCTTGCATTTTAACATTTAACGTTTGTTTATTTGATAAGAACGTGAACCAAAGGTCTAAACGTAATGATAAAGATCTAATAAATTAATATATTTTTTGCCCAGTTTGGTTGTCTACAATTTTTTCAAAGATTTTTATCATTGTGAAAATATAAATATATAAATTGTAATATATAATTTTTTTGTCAATAATTTATTCTTTTTGTAAGATTACGAACGGTGATCACGAGTAGCGAACGTCTGGTAGAATCAAATGGAGCGCGTATAGTGTTATTTCTAGCTTATTTCTGAAAAAGGTGTTGTTGGAATACAACTTTATTTTATATGGTTTGGCATTGAATAGGCTTTCAGATTTGTTACAAAAAAATTTTTAAGTTTTTAAAAATTATGGAAGGAGAAGAAAATTACAAAAAACTTTACGTTTTTGAAAAATTTGATTGTACTGGTTTAAAGAACATTAAAACCCATAAAACTTTTATTTGAAACATTTTTTAATATCTTTTACCACTTCGACGGTATTAACTCAGTAATAAAAAACCGTTTTTTTTCAAGGTGTTTTACCTCCTAAATGTCGAGATATGCAACTAAAAAAATACGGCTTTAATATTTTTCAATGCTCTACAACATATTCAAAACTTATTATAAATCAGTAAGGGACACTTCCTACCGTTTCCTTGTCAGTGAACGCAATATAATATACCATAACATTAATATATATGTATTAATATTTTTTTTAATTTATTTTAAAATATATTTAAAATATATTTTTTTTTATAATTTTATAGTAATATACATATTTCATTATGTAATTAATTATGTAAATAATATACGTTTAAATTTGTTACATACTTGGATACTTGAACCTGGAATCATACGATTGATGGAAAATATCGTTTTTTCAAATCCATCACTTATAACGCACTGACACGACGAGGTAATTCCCGAATTATTTACTGGTTGTTGACAGAAGTCACACGCACTGGAATAAATAATTTCAAAATTAAAATATTTGCAAATATTTTAAATTTACATAGCAATTCAGAAACCTCAGCAAAATTTGCGAAAAAATATCTCATATACTGTTCAATATCGAAAAAAATCCTCGTCTATCAAACGGAAGTATTATTTCATTAAACCGCCGGTGTGATAATTTACAGTAAGAATTATCCACAAGGTAAATGAAAATGAAGATTTATGAAGTTCAATTCACATAGATTTATTGTAGAAATCCGGAGGATAGCTTTAATATTCACACGTTTAACAGATCCACTGAACATTCGGTGATACTCAACGTACAACAGTAACGAGAGCTCTAGCTCTGCTTTTGCTGGCTCTTAAGATCGAACTAAATAAGATCGAAACATCGAGGAATGTGCAAAACACGCGCCCCGGACGTCGCACCATCAACTCGACGGACCACGTGTAAACAAAAACTCGAACCGTCGAGGTGACGGGGTAAAGGCAAACGGTTATTTACATTGTTAGAATTACAAACCTGTTGTTGGTAATTTGAGGATTTTATTCTTCACGTTTAATATTGACCATATATGTTTTAGATAAGTGAAAATGTCTGCTATTTTGTCACAAATACGTTTATGAAAGGTTGTACACATGTTCCAAATGTTACGTTTTTTATGTTATAGTTTTTTAGATGTTTTATTGACGTTTTAATGTCATTTGGAAACTGTTTTGAAATTTTTTAATGTTTTTGAAGCATTTCTGTTGAATTTGTGTTGTGAGAAATTAAGAAATACATGTAATTATAGCATATAACAGTAATTTTATTTTTACATTGTTTTCCACATTTATTAGTAAGGTTTCCTAAGGACAGAGTTGAGCACATTTTATTCGAATAACGCATTAAGAATAAATTATTCGAATAAAATATTATTCGGATAAAATCTTATTTGAATATATCTCATTCGTAATATGGCTAACTAATATGTTATTCGAATAAATCTTTATTCATAAAATGCGAATAAAATTTTATTTAAATTAATCTTTATTTATAAAATAAGAATAAAATATTATTCGAATAAATCCTTATTCAGAATTAACAAATAAATTTTTATTTGGATGAAGGTTCAATCACATGACACGAATAAAGTTTGATTCGAATAAATTGTTATAATTCGAATGACTATAACTATATTATATTGAATATTATCGAATATTATTATATTAAATATTATATTAGTAATAAATAAATAAGTAGACATTATATAACCGTTCGAGAAACGTTCTCACGCTCTCGCAAAGCGCTTATCGCGAGAAGACGCGAACGCGACAGAAAATACGCGAAACGCCGGAAACCGCGGATTGCAAGCGAAGATCTAATCTGCTTCGCTTGCACCTAGATAAAAAACGCGTAAATAATATTAACCAATGAGAGAGCTTTTCTACATCCTCTCCCAAAAAGATGTAGAAAAGACAGGAGACCACCTGGGACGGAGGCGATGAGAGCAGTCGCTAACGAAAATCCAGAAAGACAAGTCGCTAATCAGAATCTAACTAAGAGTCGAAGACAAGCCGCTGATTACTAACCTACCGCCTGTACTCTAACTGCCGAGTGCGGAATTATCTAACTAACCACCTAGGCGGGATTTGACAGAATAAAAACCCACTCAAGAATTCTGCGTAAATAAAGAGTTTATTGAAAATAAGAAAGCTCGAATTAAATTAAAGACGTCCGTCGATCTTTTGGATCCCTATCCTAAAGTCGGCCGAGACCCGAAAAATCTTCGTGCCTCCGGCGAGGAACAACAAAATATCAATTATTTATGTCTCACATGTTGGCGCTCACTTTCACTAATAACAATAATTATCGTATAATAATTTAACCGTGACTACTTAGTTTCTAGTTTCTAGGTATCATTTATGGTATATTTATTTTTTTTATAATACATAGTGGGTGTTTTCCAGCAACGACACTGCGACCGTCTCTCCGTCCTCTCTCGTCAAACGAGAGAGAGAGTGCGAGAGAGACTGCTGCGCAACCTCGTCGTGCCGCTCTCCGTTCTCTCAATACTTGCTCGGTATCACTATGTACTCGGTATCGTATCTTTTGGGCGCCAGGTGCGATCAGGCCGCACCACTCAACAATATCTCGGCAAATAATCAGCGGACACGACGGCTCGGCCTCGGTAGCTCGGTATCAACAGGGGGTAGAGTGTCGTGGTTCTTTCCGTAAGGAGATTCGGAATCGACGTCTCGGAGAGAGAGAGGAAATCTCGATATTAATTGTACTCAGAAATAAGATAAAATAAGAAGAATATATTTTCAGTTGGTAGTATATAGATAGAATGAATAAAAGTAACTATAATATTATTATCGAGCCGTAGGGAGATCGCTGGGTTTTATCGAAATCTCTAGTTATCATTACTCTCCTCCCTTTGTATCCGGCTCGGAATCGAATAGACCATACACTAATCCAGCGTAACTTATTCTCAAGGATTGCTAATCAATGACTCGATACAATGCTACAATTACAATATATTACGATATGACTGTCGACTCGTTTCGGTGCCCCTCGGAGAGGCGAAGAAGGCAAAGATTTACGCAATACTTAATGACGCGGAAATCGCCGCGAGTCCCGTGAGTCTCTCAGCTAATTCTCGGTACTAAATTATTTATAGCATAATTGCTCGGTATTGTTACACGTCTCTAATAACTCACGGGTCTCCGCCGAATCCGCGCTTACCGGACGATCGAGGAGGTGGCCTTACAATAATTCGCCGTCGCAGGTGGTCGCTGTGGGTCGTCGTCCTTCCACGTGTTCGCAGGACACCGGCTTGCCGAACAGTGATTTCCTTTCGGGCCGGCGGGACCTTGGAAGGTACGCTGGTGGGGAGGGGGAAGACAATGCGCGCCACCCCGGCCCGGTTGCCAGGCTTCGCGGCAGCGTTGCGCCCCGCGCCGGACCCGGAATCGATTCTCGTATCGATTCCTGTGTGTCGCGGCTGGTCGCGGACTCCCGCCGCCAAATTCAAATTGTAGTCCTCGGTAACGCTCTCCGTAAACCCGATCCTGGCGGCCCCGCTCACACCTCGTACGACTGGGTGGGTATTCTTGTTAGCCTTGCTTCGCTGGGGGAGACCTTTCCGGGGTGATCAGGCCCGAGGGATCTCCGCTTTCTCCTCGACGTGTGGTGGCGGGGCCCCTTAGGGGTGTCCATCCTTGTGTAGAGATGCCGACGCCTTCCCCTGCCTGCTCCGGGCCGCTCCCGATCGTCCACTCGAGGCTGTAATGATTTCCTTGGCAGTATCTCTCTCCCTTATTCACTCGATACTGTGTGTTTTATACTCACCGGGCCGGTCGCTCAGTCTCCGCTCCTCCCCCTTCGAGATCGTCCTTCCGTTGTTCGCCTGGGTCCTCTTCTTCCTAAAACAATGGCCGTTCTCCTGGCCCACCACCTCGATCCCGATACAGAGTACGGGTGAGCTAGCGAAAAGGTTACTGCTCACCCGCACAAAACACAAAATTAAAGCGCTCTTAGACGCCTCCCGGCCGGGCGCGTCCGCCCTTGTGACGGGCTCAAAAAGACCACGTCACAACACAGAGCAACATAGCGTATCATTCAATCTTCTTTCAATATCAGTAAACAACAAAGATATTCTGTGTCGCTCTGTGTCGTTGCTGGAAAGCACCCATATGTATTACATACTATACAGAACAATAAATGTAAAAAGACAAAAATTCAGTTCCAACAAAAAAAATTTTTTCCTTGTTTTCTAACCTTTTACTACTGACATTTTATGCGATAAAATTTTATTTATTATTTGTAAATAAGGATTTATTTGAATAAATTTTTATCTACAAGTTAGAAATATAATTTTATTGGAGTAAATTTTTATTCGTGACTTACGAATAAAATATTTTGTTCGAATAAAATAATAAAAATTTATTCGAATAAAATTGTATTTTTGATTTGCAAATAAAAATTAATTCGAATATATTTTTATTTACAAGTAACGAATAAAATTTTAGCGGATAAAATTTCATTCTCAACCTTATCTAAATAAAATTTTATTCGAACAATGCCCAATACTGCCTAAGGAGATAACGATTTCCGTGGCGCGTAATTTTGACTATGAATTCTTGCTAAATGGATTATTTGAAGTAAAAGTGGACATAGTCGCTATTAATAGTTTCAGAAATATCGATCCTTTTTTTTATTGCTATATAAGCAAAGTAACTCGCATACATTTTAATTTAAAATCGAAATTAGGTTTGGTGTACGTTATACCTTTCGGACGTAGAGCCCCTCCCCCCCCCCGCCGTAGGGAGGAACAAAACCCACTGATTGTGAGTCCACGCATATACTTTACAACGCAAAGCGAAGTTCCACATGAGTTTACAATTTTCCAATGCATAGCGAGGTTCAAATCAAACCACGGTCGTGTACACAGGTCTGGAAACTCGGCCAATTTTCAGTAGTGGAGGTACGTCGCTTATTGAAGCAATTTAATTTGCTTTGTCGCCACGAGGACGAGGATCGTTGCGATCGGGTAATGTTGACAAATGTAACCAACAAATTATAAAGAGTCCGTTCAGTCATTCAGTCTTGCATTGTTTAATTAGTTTATTTTTCAATTATTATTTGGCGATGACAAAGCCGTGTGCTGTGCCGACATGCAAAACGGGCAACAGAAGCGAAAAATCGAAACGTTCTGTATTTCGCGTACCAAAGGACATTGAACAATTAAAAAAATGGATAGAAATCATTTCTGGGATCGTCAAACTGAAGCCGACGCACGTGATATGTGACAAGCATTTTGAAGATAAATATAGGTATATTATTCGCAAATAGATTAAACGAGACAAGAGTGGATGCGTTATTGCACAGGTTCGTTAATAAAATAAATTTAATGACTAGTATGTGAAAGCGTAAATATCACATTTTCTTTTATTGAAGGTCCTATATAAATATCCACAGCTTAGTAAGCTTGCTGTACCAACAAGATTCTCAAACGATGAAATAAACAATGAAACCTCAACTGAATCGTCTTTAGTGAACCCTGTTATCAATTCTGTACAGCATGATGGAGCTATATCCGTTGTCCTCCGAGTCTCCCGTTAACCAGTTAACTGAAGGGACTATGATTACAGACACCCCTCATATGCAAAATATGTGTTGCAGTATGGTTAAAGCAAGAAATATAAGGAGCTTTCCAGCAAGACACTGTGTAACACAGTGTCTATTAGTATAAGTGAGACACTGATATTTTCTCTTTCACACTAGTGGACACTGTGTTACACAGTGTCTTGCTGGAAAGCTCCCATAATGAGATATAATCATAGAATTATATATTTTCTTTTTTTAGAAAATGTATGCATTCAATTGCCAATTTCATAAGATGGACAATCACTTACAACAATAAAAGTAGCTGATATTGATTCAACAACAATGGCGAATTCAACCTCAGATCTGCAATTGAAATTGCTTCAGAGCCACTGTCCGAATGTCAAACACAGGAAAAACTTTTTCACATTCATTCAGTGTTTAGCGAACATGAGTTACCAAAACTTTTTACTGCATACATTAGTAAATCATACAATAATAAATTATAAGTGCTTAAAGCATCTGTATTCATAACACACAAATATTCTTGCAAACTGTAAAAAAGGTTGAATATTAATTATTAAGAGTATAGTGATAAATGTAAAATACGTGATTTCATGGGCTACAGTAAAGACTATACTACTAATGCTTCGAAACATCATTCTATATCTGTTTAACATTCCAAGAGAATAAAAATAGAATGATGTTTCAAAGTATTTGTAGTGTAGTCTTGACTGCAGCCATTGAAAATGTTAATTCCTTTTAGTGAACCTGAAATGAGAAAAATTAATATAAAATAATTTTTTTCCATTTTTCTTTTAGGCATTCAGAAAGGGAATGCAAATACCAATGCATGTGACACAAATTTTGCAACAATACCAAAATTCTGGAGCGTCAGTGAATTGCCTGTTCAAAAGGGACAGTGTATTCTATTTTCATATACAAAACCAAGATCGGACAATGGTATGCATTTCCCGTTAATTCAAAAATATGTTGTTCTCGACACTCACAGACAATTACAGTACTACGTCAATGGATGCCACGTCAACACGCAGGAGACGGAAATAGAGCAAATGTACAATACAGCCGATCTCATGCCATACATTTTGGAAAAGTTCCAAAACATGAATGTTTGTGGAGGTCTTGGTGATATTGATGTCCACTATGTGCCCGCTAATACTGCATTCCAAGATGGGGCCAAACAATGGCAAAACAAAAAGTGTAGTATGATTCCAAAAACAAAAAATGTAACAATTGCATGAAGTTCAGAAAATGTATACTCCAACAAGTATCGAGAGAGAAAGTTGGAAAAAGGGAGGAAGAGAGAGAGGGGGAAAAGGGCGGAGAGAGGGAGGAAGAGAGAGAGAGAGAGAGAGAGAGAGAGAGAGAAGTTGAGCGAAAGGACTTTTTAACCGTTTTGAGAGAGATAGAGGCCCGAGGACAAAAGAGGCATCTCTTCTGATAAGAATGAGAATACTTATTAAGTCAGCTCTTTTAATTTTTAAAACCACAATCTCCACTTAATTCCTCTCGACCAATAGAGCCAAACGCGATGTTATTGCGATAATTATGAAAGAAAGAACATTTGGAAAATTAAGGAATTTGAATCCAATGGTTGGGATCTCAAAAATTCCCCTTGTTCCTTCTGTTAACATCCCCTATAAAGAAATAGGCGAGAAAAATATTGGTCCGAAAGTCGGCTGAATCGGGAATCGAACCCGAGACCTTCCGCTTGCCGGGCGACTGCTGGGTAAAAATCATTCAAGGTTATCATTTCAGTGAAGAACTAAAGGCATTGCATAAAGGAGAATCTGTACCTCGAAAAAGCAACGATTTATTAAAACGATATATTTCTCGGCGAGAAGCACCTTCGAATATATATACGGACAACGGAACCAATTTTGTTGGAGCCGACAGAGAATTGAAGAACTTTGGAGAAGTTTTTATTAATACAATGCGTCATGACAAGATAGTGGATTTTTCAGCACAAAAAGGCATAAACTGGCACTTTATTCTTCCGCATGCCCTGCGCTTCGGCGGCTTCCCATAAGCCAGTAGTTAAGGCTATGAAGTTTTATTTGAAAAAAGTAGCAGGGACAGCAAATTTAATGCATGATGAGCTACAAACAATTTTGATTCAAATTGAAGCAGTGCTAAATTCCTGTCTTATGATTCCTCTGTCTAGCAATCCTAACGATCATACCTATCTAGTCCCGCTCACTTTTTAATCGGAGACGCTTTTACCGCTCCCGCTGAACCTAGCTTATTAGATCTAAAGGAAAGTCATCTTTCTCGATGGCAAATCAAACAACAGTTCTGGAAGAAGTGGCAATCTGATTATCTTAACCAGATGCAACGGCGTACTAAATAAAAGACCAACGCTCCATCCTTGAAACCTGGTGACCTGGATTTATTATGAGAAAAGACAACATCCCTCCATTGTGCTGGCCAATGGCACGCGTTAAAGCGGTGCATCCTACAGCAGATGAAGTTGTTTGCACCTCCACAGTCAAAAATGCAAAGGAAACCTACAAGAGAGCGGCATCGAAGCTGTGCCCTTTATTTATTAGAGATTAATAATTCTGATGGAAATTAATTCATTATTTTGTTATATGATACGTTTATTTGTTTCATTTATTCCGAGCATAGACAAGGGTTGCAAATAATGTTAGTTATTTATTTTATGCCGCTCTTATTTGTTTATAAGTGCTCATTTATTACATTGAAAATAATATATTTTCAAGGCGGCCGGCATGTTTAATACTTTTTTTTTTTAATATTTTTAGCGTTTGAGTTTTTTGATGCTTATTAGTTTCTGTAGTTTATTATATTGTATACAGTCCACCTCTTTGAGTTATATTTACTAAAATAATATTTCGGGCGATGTGTTTGAGCGCCCTCGATTGTATCTTATGTTAATTTGTTGCTATGTATGGAAGCCCAGAGGGCAGCGCTTCTTTTTCTCGGCCCGCTCTCGCCACTGTTGGGTCAGGTTAAGTAAGCGCCATTGTAACTTGTACGTAGAGACAGTCACTCGTGTGTAATAGAATCAAAAACAATAAAAAGTAGACTCTGGCTCACAAAAGCAAGGATTATCTCTACATCTCATATGGAACAAATTGTTCTATGTTAATATAATAATGTCAAATATTATATGTAAACATATTTTCTGAACAAATATATTGAGAAAATTAAACAAATCATATATAGTAGGCCAACTGAACGAGCAAATAAATAAGGTGTAAAAATTTTTATTAATAGTTAAATAATTAAATTAACATTCCGTTACAGAATCGATATAAATTGTAAACGTTTCGACTGCACTACAGTCTTTATCAATACATAAAAGTTAAATATTAAAATACAAAGTTAAATGTTAAAAATACAAAGTTAGTTAAATATTAAAATATAAAATTGAAACGATTCTTCGCTGTTGACCAATAGATATGCAAGGCGATTGGTCTGAGATGCCAAGTTATGCGACATTTGAGCATGCTACGGATATAATACGCGAATTAAATCAATGTCAGAGAAAATTAAAAAATCTTTCAACTTACATTATCGTTTTAACAAGTCCTTTTCCCCGATATTTCAAGTGTGTGTTGCGAAGTCTGAATACCAAATGTCAAAATAGAGAGCGTGATGTATTTATTTATTACCAATGTTTTTTCTAAATTATGATTCAGCAAATTTTTTAAGTATGTCAAAATAACTACTGTCTAACAATTCGGTGTCTGTATTTAAATTAATTCCATTTTTCTGTTCTTTAATGTGGATCATTTCAGATATTAATCTTTTATGGTAGTTCTTTTCGTGATCCATAATTTTAATATTGTCCCAGTCAAATGTATGTTGTTCGTTTAGAATGTGTTCTGTGACAACCGAATGTCTAGCAGAGTCTAATTTAATATTATTTTTATGTTCTTTAAGTCTCGTTCCTAACTGTCTTTTTGTCTGTCCGACATATGTGGCGTCACAATCGTTGCAATTCAATTTATAAATAACATTAGAATTCGTGGGGCAATTATTTTTGTCCTTTTGAACTTTTATGAAGTTATTCAATTTTTTAATGCAACGATATCCTACCACTACGTCAGGTCTTCTTATTGCTGAAGCAACTTTCTCAGATATTGATTCTATATATGGTATGACAAAATATTTAATGTTAGTATTAGTATTATTGGTATCTGTTATATTGTTATTATTAGGCTTGTTAAATTTCTTAGTTGAGAGATTTTTTAATCTGCGTTTTATTTCTGTGAAAATTAGATCAAGAGGATAACCGTTGGATAGCAAAATGTTAATAGCTTTCTCTATATTTTTTTTGTGAAATTGCGGATGTGATAGTAATAAAGCTCTATCTACCAAGTTATAAATTGTTCCTATTTTATGACAAGTCGGATGATTTGAAAAAAATGAAAGTAATCTACCTGAGAATGTCTTTTTGTGATACCAATCTAAATAAATTTTATTATCTATTACTTTGATCATTATGTCTAAAAAGCTTATACAACGATTATCCTCTTTTTCCAATGTAAACTGTAGTCTATCGTTATAATTGTTGAATTCGTTCAAAACATATGTAATATTGTCAGCGGAAGTGCATAAAATAATGTCGTCTACATAACGGAAATAGAAAGTCATTTCGCAATTTAAATTACTAATTACCAATGTTTCCAAGTCCTGCATGACTATATCGGCAATGATCGGAGAAAGTGGGGAACCCATAGGAGTCCCATAAATTTGTTTGTAAGTTATGTTATTAAAAGTGAAAAATGTAGAAGTTAATATAAATTTTATCATACCTATGAATTCATTTTTGGGAATCTTTGTGTGTGACTCTATAAAATGCCATCTATTATTGATACCGTTTAATGCAAGATCTACGGAAACATTAGTAAATAATGAAACAACGTCCAATGAAACTATTATGTCGGTATCTTGTATTGTTTTCCCTGATAGAATGTTGCATATATCATAACTGTTATTTACAAAACTGTCCGCTCTAGGAAGGCTATCTTTTAAAATTTTATGAAAGAAAGAAGCAATATTATATAGAGAAGTATTTATTGAGGAAACTATTAATCTAAAAGGAATATTTTCCTTGTGGATCTTGGGGAGCCCATAGGCTTTAGGAAGAAGAGAGTCGCTTGAAAATAAATAATAATATTCTTTTTTGTTGATGAAATCTTTTTTCAACCATTTTTTTAAACAAATATTGAGTTCTTTTTCTATTTTTGTTGATGGATTGTTTTTAACTATGGTATACGTAGAATCGTCTTCTAGGAGACTCTCATCTTATATCTGGCAGGAGATTTTAAATCACCATTGCAACTCCTTTTCTTTGTTCAACCAAAAATTATATCTCATACACAAGAAAAAATTCCTATGGCTGCGTAAATCGCATGAAACAGAGTACATTAAAAATATTGATCCTATCGAATTGAAAACAATATCATCGACAAATATTGTTGATAACACTGTTTCTGCCAACAGTTTTCGTTGTGCTACACATAACCCTTTACAACAAACTAACCAGAAATGGTTTATTAATTTAACTGATAAAAAAATTCCCCCCAATGTAACCAATCTATTACAATTGGGAGGTGAATTTAGTCTCCCAGTTAACTTAAATAAAAAAGTAGCTATACACGAATTCATCAAAGATATAGAAAGCAATTCTAATGGGATCAGAAATCTTACTTCGATTCGTAATGCTGCCATTCCACAATTTTCATTATTTTTAAACAATAACGACAAAAAAACGGACATACAAGAAAAATTATTTCACATGCATAAAGACACAATTAAATTCTGCAATCAAAATCCTAATATTTTATTTACTAGAGCAGATAAAGGCAGCATCACAGTCGCACTAGAAAAAGAATTTTATATAAAAAAAGTTGAGAGTCTCCTAGAAGACGATTCTACGTATACCATAGTTAAAAACAATCCATCAACAAAAATAGAAAAAGAACTCAATATTTGTTTAAAAAAATGGTTGAAAAAAGATTTTATCAACAAAAAAGAATATTATTATTTATTTTCAAGCGACTCTCTTCTTCCTAAAGCCTATGGGCTCCCCAAGATCCACAAGGAAAATATTCCTTTTAGATTAATAGTTTCCTCAATAAATACTTCTCTATATAATATTGCTTCTTTCTTTCATAAAATTTTAAAAGATGGCCTTCCTAGAGCGGACAGTTTTGTAAATAACAGTTTTGATATATACAACATTCTATCAGGGAAAACAATACAAGATACCGACATAATAGTTTCATTGGACGTTGTTTCATTATTTACTAATGTTTCCGTAGATCTTGCATTAAACGGTATCAATAATAGATGGCATTTTATAGAGTCACACACAAAGATTCCCAAAAATGAATTTATAGGTATGATAAAATTTATATTAACTTCTACATTTTTCACTTTTAATAACATAACTTACAAACAAATTTATGGGACTCCTATGGGTTCCCCACTTTCTCCGATCATTGCCGATATAGTCATGCAGGACTTGGAAACATTGGTAATTAGTAATTTAAATTGCGAAATGACTTTCTATTTCCGTTATGTAGACGACATTATTTCATGCACTTCCGCTGACAATATTACATATGTTTTGAACAAATTCAACAATTATAACGATAGACTACAGTTTACATTGGAAAAAGAGGATAATCGTTGTATAAGCTTTTTAGACATAATGATCAAAGTAATAGATAATAAAATTTATTTAGATTGGTATCACAAAAAGACATTCTCAGGTAGATTACTTTCATTTTTTTCAAATCATCCGACTTGTCATAAAATAGGAACAATTTATAACTTGGTAGATAGAGCTTTATTACTATCACATCCGCAATTTCACAAAAAAAATATAGAGAAAGCTATTAACATTTTGCTATCCAACGGTTATCCTCTTGATCTAATTTTCACAGAAATAAAACGCAGATTAAAAAATCTCTCAACTAAGAAATTTAACAAGCCTAATAATAACAATATAACAGATACCAATAATACTAATACTAACATTAAATATTTTGTCATACCATATATAGAATCAATATCTGAGAAAGTTGCTTCAGCAATAAGAAGACCTGACGTAGTGGTAGGATATCGTTGCATTAAAAAATTGAATGACTTCATAAAAGTTCAAAAGGACAAAAATAATTGCCCCACGAATTCTAATGTTATTTATAAATTGAATTGCAACGATTGTGACGCCACATATGTCGGACAGACAAAAAGACAGTTAGGAACGAGACTTAAAGAACATAAAAATAATATTAAATTAGACTCTGCTAGACATTCGGTTGTCACAGAACACATTCTAAACGAACAACATACATTTGACTGGGACAATATTAAAATTATGGATCACGAAAAGAACTACCATAAAAGACTAATATCTGAAATGATCCACATTAAAGAACAGAAAAATGGAATTAATTTAAATACAGACACCGAATTGTTAGACAGTAGTTATTTTGACATACTTAAAAAATTTGCTGAATCATAATTTAGAAAAAACATTGGTAATAAATAAATACATCACGCTCTCTATTTTGACATTTGGTATTCAGACTTCGCAACACACACTTGAAATATCGGGGAAAAGGACTTGTTAAAACGATAATGTAAGTTGAAAGATTTTTTAATTTTCTCTGACATTGATTTAATTCGCGTATTATATCCGTAGCATGCTCAAATGTCGCATAACTTGGCATCTCAGACCAATCGCCTTGCATATCTATTGGTCAACAGCGAAGAATCGTTTCAATTTTATATTTTAATATTTAACTAACTTTGTATTTTTAACATTTAACTTTGTATTTTAATATTTAACTTTTATGTATTGATAAAGACTGTAGTGCAGTCGAAACGTTTACAATTTATATCGATTCTGTAACGGAATGTTAATTTAATTATTTAACTATTAATAAAAATTTTTACACCTTATTTATTTGCTCGTTCAGTTGGCCTACTATATATGATTTGTTTAATTTTCTCAATATATTTGTTCAGAAAATATGTTTACATATAATATTTGACATTATTATATTAACATAGAACAATTTGTTCCATATGAGATGTAAAGATAATCCTTGCTTTTGTGAGCCAGAGTCTACTTTTTATTGTTTTTGATTCTATTACACACGAGTGACTGTCTCTACGTACAAGTTACAATGGCGCTTACTTAACCTGACCCAACAGTGGCGAGAGCGGGCCGAGAAAAAGAAGCGCTGCCCTCTGGGCTTCAATACATAGCAACAAATTTACATAAGATACAATCGAGGGCGCTCAAACACATCGCCCGAAATATTATTTTAGTAAATATAACTCAAAGAGGTGGACTGTATACAATATAATAAACTACAGAAACTAATAAGCATCAAAAAACTCAAACGCTAAAAATATTAAAAAAAAAAAGTATTAAACATGCCGGCCGCCTTGAAAATATATTATTTTCAATGTAATAAATGAGCACTTATAAACAAATAAGAGCGGCATAAAATAAATAACTAACATTATTTGCAACCCTTGTCTATGCTCGGAATAAATGAAACAAATAAACGTATCATATAACAAAATAATGAATTAATTTCCATCAGAATTATTAATCTCTAATAAATAAAGGGCACAGCTTCGATGCCGCTCTCTTGTAGGTTTCCTTTGCATTTTTGACTGTGGAGGTGCAAACAACTTCATCTGCTGTAGGATGCACCGCTTTAACGCGTGCCATTGGCCAGCACAATGGAGGGATGTTGTCTTTTCTCATAATAAATCCAGGTCACCAGGTTTCAAGGATGGAGCGTTGGTCTTTTATTTAGTACGCCGTTGCATCTGGTTAAGATAATCAGATTGCCACTTCTTCCAGAACTGTTGTTTGATTTGCCATCGAGAAAGATGACTTTCCTTTAGATCTAATAAGCTAGGTTCAGCGGGAGCGGTAAAAGCGTCTCCGATCAAAAAGTGAGCGGGACTAGGTAGGTATGATCGTTAGGATTGCTAGACAGAGGAATCATAAGACAGGAATTTAGCACTGCTTCAATTTGAATCAAAATTGTTTGTAGCTCATCATGCATTAAATTTGCTGTCTCTGCTACTTTTTTCAAATAAAACTTCATAGCCTTAACTACTGGCTTATGGGAAGCCGCCGAAGCGCAGGGCATGCGGAAGAATAAAGTGCCAGTTTATGCCTTTTTGTGCTGAAAAATCCACTATCTTGTCATGACGCATTGTATTAATAAAAACTTCTCCAAAGTTCTTCAATTCTCTGTCGGCTCCAACAAAATTGGTCCCGTTGTCCGTATATATATTCGAAGGTGCTTCTCGCCGAGAAATATATCGTTTTAATAAATCGTTGCTTTTTCGAGGTACAGATTCTCCTTTATGCAATGCCTTTAGTTCTTCACTGAAATGATAACCTTGAATGATTTTTACCCAGCAGATAGTCGCTTGATTCAAGTTGCTTGTAGTGAGGTTCTTGTTCCTTTCTTTCTTGATGTTCTTTGTATTTTTTTAGAAATTGCAGTATGTATGCTATAACTCTGATAAGACGCGTTGCTGATGAAAATCTGGAAATATTATCCCATTCTTGATTAACTCGTTGTACGCTTAAGTCATTCTTGCGTGCTTCTGGAAGCTCTTCAGTGTTGAAGAAAACTGAAGTATTTTCCAATCCTTAGTCTCATGATTAAGCCACGGAGGCCCATGCCACCAAAGTGTTGGTTGAATTAATTGAGAGGGAGAGATTCCACGGGAAATTAGATCTGCAGGATTTTCTTTTGTATTTACATGCCTCCATAATGAAGGTTGAGTTAACTCCTGAATTTGACCTATGCAATTGGAAAAGTATATGCTCCAGCGTTTGGCGTCCGATTTTATCCATCCTAGGACAATGATGGAGTCAGTCCAGTAATAAATGCTATCGAATTTAATATTAATCGCCTTAGATACCTTGTGTATCAATAAAGCGAGTAAATGCGCTGCAAAGTTCCATTCTGGGTAAGGTGATGGTTTTTACTGGAGCAACACGTGATCTTGCACACAATAAACGTGCTTCTCCATGGTTATTATGATCTATTGATTTAATATATATTGCAGCTCCATACGCGTTTAGACTTGCACCGCAAAAACCATGAAGTTCAATGATATTGGTCTGTAAAGATTTACGGAATTACTTTTCTGGGAATTGTCAAGGCTGTTTAAAAGACTCAACTGGGCTTTGTAGATACGCCATCTAGTTTTAATTTCCAAGGACACCGTCTCATCCCAATCAAGTTTAAGTGTCCATAACCTTTGTAGTAAGATTTTTCCTGTTACGATGATTGAGCCTAATAACCCGAGAGAGTAAAAAATGCAAGCAATGCTTGCAAAATTGCTTGCTTCTTTTTGTTACGTTTTTTGTAGATGTCAGCCTGGTTACATCGTACTGCAATAGATCAAGAGAAGCATGCCAATGTAGTCCTAAGGTTTTATGTCGCTCACCTTTGTTTAAAACTAATACAGACTTTGTGGTTTCTGAACTCCGAAATCTTTGCACCAATTTGGAAGAATTGGATATCTATTTTCTTAACTTGAATTAGCCTTTACTCAATGCGGCTATTATTTTGTCATGATTTTTAATGGCCTTGTCAAGATTGTCATCTTCTGTCAATAAGTCATCGACATAAAAATCTGAAATTATGAATGCTGCTCTTAAAGGAAAATTAGTCTTTTCTGCTTTCGCCGTTTCTTTAAGCGCTCGTGTTGCTAGATACGAAGTTGAGGCTGTTCCATAAGTAATAGTTTTTAATTCAAAGGTTTCTATTTCTTTACAAAAACTAGCTTTCCACAAAATGCGTTGATATTGAGTTTGTGAATTGTTGACACGAACTTGTCTATACAGTTTTTCGATATCGGCCGACATGACGGACACCCATATGCGAAATCTGAGAATAATGTTCCAAAGCTCTTCTTGTATTATAGGTCCAACCATGAGAGTGTCGTTCAGCGAAACTCCTGTAGAAGTCTTCAATGATACGTCGAAACCTACCCTTCGTGGTCAAGCTGTCTTTTTTTATAACTGGATGATGCGGCAAATAATATATAATATCCTATTCGGGAGCACCTTTACTTTGTTATTTCCTCCATGTGTCCTAAACGCTGATAATCTTCTAAGAACTCGACATATTGATGTCTTAATTCCGAATCCTTGCTCAATTTACGTTCTTGCAAAAGAAAGCGACAAAGCGCCATGTCTCTTGATTCACCCAGCTGCTTGAATAAACCATCCTTGAAAAGAAATTGTACAACAAATCTGCCATCTAGATCTCTGCAATGAGGGCGTGTGAAATGCTCTTCACAAAGTTTTTCTTCCTGCGTGTAATTGTTTCCGTTCGGAAATACGTTTGTTTTCCCACAATCGTGTAAAACTTTCGTCCAATTGATAATTAGTTACCAAGTTGCAAATTTTAGGAGTTCAATTGTTCCCTGGATCTCGAATAGCTCCTCCTAAAGTCCAGCCAAACAGAGTTTTTTGAATTACTGGATACTCCTCGGTGGCCTTGACTTACACAAAATTTCCCACCGTGGCTGAAATAAGTATATCGATATCTTCTGGCAAATGAAAGCTTGGGTTAGCTCATTTCAAGTAAGGTAAAATCTTCATTTTTAGCTTGTTAAACAAAGTTGCTGGAAGCCTATTTATAATGTGATTTAAAATAAAATGGTCAACTTCTTTTCTGTAAGAATAATGATTAGAAATAAGCAAGATTTTTACCATATCACGCGCAAAATTTGCCATTTGATTAATTCCAATGATAGGCGTGTTGTTCAAATGTCTGAGAAGTCTGAAGTTATTTATCAAAGCCTCGGTTATTAAATTCGATCCAGGATCAAGGGGGCTCAACATGAATGTGGTTTTTCTTCAACATCCAATACTTGCAATCTCACCGTTGACAGCCATACTTGAGAATGTTTGGAGTCTTGGACAGCACTAGTGACTATTGGCGTAGATTTTATAAGTTTTTCTTGATTAACATCCTTCGACGACTCATTCCTTGTATTTGATGCTGATGAAAAATGTAGTAGTGTTGTGTCGCTTATCACATGTCATGCCACAAGAAGTATAATCCTTGGCCTTATGTGAGGTGGACCGTAAGCAGATTAAACATAGCTTGCTGTTTCTGATGGCTTTTAACCTATCCGCAACAGACATTTTTAAAAAGGTTTCGCAGGCAAAAATGATCTTGTTTGCATATGGGACATTCTCTAGTATGACTCTGCGTTACGAGGTTGAATAAAGTAGGTCTTGATGGACGTTGCTCATTTATGCCAGATACAGTTGTTGATGGCTGAGTTTTTTTTAAATGATCTCCAAGGTGTGATATCGGTGCTCTAAAAAAGCCATTAAATCCTGTAAAATATCAGGACCTGTCAAACTGTTTTCCCATTTTCTGTTAGTAGTCACATTTAGCTTACTCGTGATTAAGTGCATATAAAATATCTCGTAAATCGTTTACTTTTTGACCATCCTACCCATATCCCTTATACTTTTTTATGCAGAATAGTGTGAGAAATCAATTAATGTAAAAAAATATGATAGTTCTATTTAAAAAATTTAAGGTGACATTAATTTGTTTATAAAAAAAATTTTTAATTTTATTACATGTTGAAGCTTGCGTAAAAGATTGATTTTCACTGTATAAACTTTTTTAAAAACTGATGGAAATGTCCCAAAAATTGTGGCAACCGTTACGTGAACCACCCTGTATATACAAATATTAAAAATTATAATAATTAATAAAAATAATAAAAATTATATTTTAAGAATTATAATTAATATTAAAAAAGAAAAAATACAATACACACATAACGCTTTTCATAATTACTCTAGAAGAAATATCACAGATAAATTTATTTGAAAAATACACACATTAATTTTAGAAATTTTTATAGAGTAAAAGTGAAAAAGCAACAGGAGCGTGAAGTAATCGACGAAACAGAGGATGCAAACTGATGATGGAAAAATGCAATATATAATTCATATTAAATCATATTAAAACTCATATTTAGTTTATTTTATATATATTGTAAAAGTTCTATATAGTTTATTATACTATAAAGATTATTATTCGCAGTAGCGTAATTGCCGGGCCCATTTTTGTTAATTTTTACAAAGGTGCAGTAGTAATAACCACATTCAGCAGACTTAACAGTTGAACAATTTTCCAATGTCATTCGATGCTAATTGGCTGGATCTTAAAGTAAGAATCACATTTGATTGCTACTTGAGCTGTTAAGTCTGTTGAACGCGGCTAATAAGTATTATTTTATTTTGTTCTTAATTTTATTTAAATTTTTATTTAATTTTTTTTTTATTTTTATTTAAAAATATAATACAATTTTTTTATATGTTGTGTAAGGAAACTCAACAATTGCGGAAGCATCCCAGCCAAATAAACTTACGCCACTGCGTTATTATTATATAAAAATAATTTATAATAATATATACATATATATATATATATTATTTTTATATAATAATAACGCAGTGGCGTAAGTTTATTTGGCTGGGATGCTTCCGCAATTGTTGAGTATTGTATATATAACATATAAAAGTTTGTATATATAATATATTATATTAAAATAATATATAATATGTAATTATACATATAATGATATATATACATATATAAAGTATATACACTAATGATGTAATAATTATAAATATATATATTGTGACGTGGTCGTCTCGACGCCGGTTCACGCCCCGACGCGGGGCCGAAAAGTCAAGCGGCCGCGCCAAGAGAGCGAAAGCGAGCGAGAGAGAGAGAGAGAGAGAGAGAGAAAGAGCAAACCCCGAGACACTTAGCGGCGCGAAAGAATATTATTATTAACGCGTTTCATTTTTATTTTTTTTATATATTGTTTGGGAGCCTTGCTGAGAGAATTTATTTTGTAAGAAGAGATTAACAAAGAAGAGGAAAAAAGCGGCAAACAAAGAATCGACGAAAACACCACGCATGGAACACGTGGCCCTACGAAAAGTCAGCACAACAACGGCCGCGGGGCGAGAGAACCGTAGGAGCGCGCCCACCAGCAGGCGCCAAGAAGGGCTCCAAGGACCCGCGGATAATCACCGCATCCCCGCTTCCTTCTTGCCAGAACTCCGTCGGCCGACGTATAATAAGGAGATCGCCGTTCAAGGCCGCAAAAGCCTAGAAATAACGTGCCTCAGCGAGATTTATATGTTAAATTAATTGTCGCGAAGGGTACCGAAAGTACCCCGCACGTTGCGTTACTGTCACGCGAGTCGGGGAAAATCGCGGACAGCTCTAATTAGCTGTCGCGAATCCTACCCCTGACTCGCCGAATTCGCTCGGCTGCCGATACCGAGTCGGCAGATTGGCGCGACCGCTTACCGTCAGAAGACGTATTTAGAGAGACAGAGACCAAAAAACCGAGAGGATTAGAAAGATCGGGAGAATAGAGCCCCGAGGACAAGACGAGGATTCCCTTTCGGTGAGGCTACTCTGTTCAAGTAACACGCAAGTAACACCTCCTCATTGTGTACTTTCGAGTCTCGACCGTGCTGACGCGATCGCGTAATTTAGTGTCTTTTGTTAGCGTACGGGCTAAGCCCGTTATTAGAAATAATTTCGAGTTCGTAATTAGCCGAGAGCAATCGTGGCCAAGCGGCGAGTGATTTCGAAAATCTTTACGCGTCGTGGTTGCCTTCGCGACTCACTTCTCTCGGGGATTTATTATCGTCGCGCTGTCTCACTTTTTGTCGCGTTTATTGTCGTGTATTGTATAATTGCGTTTTGCGAGAATGTCGAGCAAAGTATGTGTGAGCGAATAAGACGAATCGCGTAATAATTGTCGTTGTCCGTCGCGTAATTCGATTGTCGCGTGTAATTAAGAGAGAGCGAAGAACAAGCGAGATCGCGTGCGAGAACGCAAAAGCGACAAGGACGGAAAGTGTATGCGCGCGAGAGATCGAGACGGTGATAGCCGGGAACTGCCGGTCACTGACGAACTCGGCGTTACACGACAAATTATATCATTTTGTGGTGAGATCTTTGCTCTCAGATTATCCCTGAGGATCTTTCGGATCGGATTTCTGATTTTCTTGACTGCCGAATCCTTTGTCCGCTCTTTTATTGCATGTAATTTGTTATCACGTTGTCGCCCATCAGACATGTGTAAAGTTGCATTATTTAGCGAGCCAAGATTATCACATTATTTTGCGCCTTATGTATGTTGTCGTCTTTGTCGAAATCTCCGTGTCGTCGAGCCAACGTGTTATTCGATCTATCTTGTCAAGTACGAAATTTCTATCGAATCTATTCTTGAGTATTCCTATTTTTTTTTAATTATTATTTTGTGATAGATAGGCAAGGAGGCAAGAGAAGAAGTGACAAGATAGGTGGAGGAGTATGGGAGAGTGAGAGAGGAGGAGAGAAAGAGAAGAGAGCAAAGGTTGATAAAGTAGATAAGAGCGGCCAGTAAAGAAAGAAGAGTGGTAACAGCGGTTAACGAGAAAGGGCGTTAGGAGAAGCAGGGTGGAATGCAAACAGATGGAGCACGTGCTCAAAAGAAAATATCACACACATGGTGCACGCTCATAATTACATGTAATTATACGCAAGAAGCGGAGGTAAAGAGTAAGAGCTGACGAGAAGGAGAAGAAAATAAGGAGAAAGGAAAAGCGAAGGGAGTAGAGGGAGGTAAAAAATAAAAAGAGAGAAGAAAGAGGAGGAAAGATAATAATAAGAGGAGAAGGGCAGAAAGAAAGAAGGTACGGTGGTGAAATAGTTGAGGTTAAATGTGAGTGCCGGGACAAGGAGTTAGAGGTACAAGGTGGTGAGAGTGAGGCGAAAAGAATGCAGAGACAGGGAAGTAAAAGGAGTGTGAAAGAAGAAAGAAAATTGGGAGAAGTAAGAACTGCGGCTGCAAGGAGGAAATGAAGGAGTTAAGTAAAAAATTAAATAGAGTGGTTACGATGGTGGAGGAGATGGCAGGATGGATGAGGGAGAAAAGAGAAAAGGAAAGGAATAAAGACAGAGTGGTTAAGGTGGTGGAAGAGTTAGCAGAATAGATAAAGGAAGAAAGAAAAAGAAGGAGGAAGAAAGAGGAAGAGAGAGAAGGAGGAAAAGGAAGAGAGAAGGTAAAAGAGGATGCAGAAAGAGGTGAAGATGAAGAAAGTAAGAAGAGGGAAGGAAAAAAGAAAAAAGAGGAGAAGAGGAATGGAACGCAAAAGGAAGGGAGGAAAAAGAAAGAAGAAGGAGAAAGAAGGAAACAGAGGAAAGAAGGAAGGAAGAAGAAAGGAAGGAAGGAAAAAGAAGAAGAAAATGGGGGAAAAATGAAGGGAGAGGCGGAAGAGAAGGAAGAAGGCGGTAAGACAAAGGAAAAGGGTGAAAAAGAAGAGGGCAAGAGAATATACGTGACAGGATGGTGGAATGGTGAAGAAGAGTGGTAGAAGAGGAGGAAAAGAGAGAGTAGGAGAGAAAAAGGAGGGAAGAAAAGAAAAAGGTTAAGGAATGGAGAGAGAGGAGGAGGAAGGAAGAAGGAGCATGGGGCAAGGAGGAAAAAAAGAGGGAGAAGAAAGAGAACAAAGGAGGAAGTGAGTCAGGAGAGAAGGAAGAAAAGAGAAGAGGCGCGAGAAAGAACGAAGATGGGAAGAGAGCAGAGAATGCAAGGAGAGAATGAGAGGCAGAAAATACAAGAGGAGGAAGACAAGGAAAAGAGGAGGGAAAAGAATGAGGATAGGTAGAAGAAAGGAGAGGAAATCTGGAAGAAGATAGAAGAGAAAAAGAAGGGAAAGGGAGGAGAGAGAAGATGGAAAAAAGGAAGGAAGAAGCAAGGAAGAAGAAGGAGGAGGAATGTTATATGGAGAGACCTGGATGGAGAAGATCAGGAAAAAAGGAGGGTATTGATGGAGAAGTTTATGGAGGTGGTGCTGGATAGGGAAGTGGGGGTAGTAGGATCATCAGAAGTAAAAGGGGATGATGGGAGAATGTTGGTGATAGTGAAGATAGAAGATGAAAAGAACAAAAGAGAGTTGCTGGAAAATGGGAGAATAATGTGAAGAAGATGGGAGGTAGGGGTAGACAAGGATTTGACGAGGGAGGAGAGAAGGATTAGATGGCTGTTAGAAAAGGCAAGAAAGGAAAGGAGAAGAGGAAAGGAGGTGATGGTACGCGGAAAAAGGTGTATCATAAAAAACGATTCATTTCAATCTGTCTTTTGCGCGCGAATTTGGGACCGCGCCTTATCGTGCGTAGTAATATTCGGCAGAAAGCGTGCCTAGGAGCCTCCCACTCAGGCGAGCGGGCCAGAGCTAACTAGATCGCGGAAAGAAGCGGACGCACGCGTGAGGCGACACGTTTTCGTGAGAACAAAGGCGTCCAGTATATTTTTACCCGCGATAACGTTTTCAGTTATACCCTTAAATGCAACGAAATTAGCTTGTATTCTAACCAAAGCAAATAAATATTGTGAAAGAAGAAGAGTCAAAAATCTTTTCGACCACATCGTCGCTGACGCACTCCTTCCAGAGACACGTGTGGCGAGCACATGTTCTCAGCGTAATCATTACGCAACAAAGTTGGTCCTTTGAGCCGGATTTATTATCCGTTCATTTGTGCTTCGGAAGAAAAGTGTGGAAGAACCCGGGAATCAAACGGGCGAAATTCTCCACGCACTGTAAGCTTTCGGTATCGCAACAGGGATATAAAATTACATCGCCGCAACAGGCGATATCTACCACAGTACGATCTTCTGAACGGCTGGCATCATTCATGCAATCAGGCAGCTTCAAATATTTCAGAAGAAATCATCAACGGCATTCAGAAATTTATTCTGGACTACCAGACTGCAAGCACGACTAGCGACGCAGCGAGACCGACGCAACAAGGCGGCTTCCTCGAGATCGCGTCACGTGTAGACATTGCAGCGATCTCTACTATATCACGATTTTCCGGACGGCTAGCTGACGTTATCGACGCAATTAAGCGGCTTCTTTCTACATCGGGAAATTATCGACGGCATCCAAAAATTCATCCCGGACAACGAGACTGCAGGCACAACCACCAACGCAGCGAGAGCGGCACATCAAGGCGGCTTCCTCGAGATCGCGTTACGTGTAAACATTGCGGTAAGGGTGATTATTTCTTAGCAGCGCCAACCCGTATTCATTTTGTATTAACAAATAAACTCATTATCAATTCAATATGACTGATATCGCATCGCTCAAAAGACAGCGCGCGACCATCAAGGCTTCATACACGCGAGTCAAGACGTACGTAGATGCCATTGTTACTGTTACGCCGCCTATCGTAGCACAACTTGAAGAGCGTAAAAATAAATTAAACGAATATTGGTCGGATTACAATGACGTACAAACGCAAATCAAGTCACTCGACGAAAATGAAGCAAGTAATCGTGACAATTTTGAGGAGGCATTTTTTTTGTTATCTGGGAGCTCATTAAACCCGCATTACCGAACTTAACGGAAGGCTCACGGTCTTCATCATGCGCTTCTGACACGGTAGAAACTCATTCCAATGTTCGGTTGCCCAAACTAAATTTGCCGACATTTTCCGGAAAATACGATGAGTGGTTTCCCTTTCACGATTCTTTCAATTCTATTATACATTCCAATCGCACGCTAAATAATATACAAAAACTACAATATTTGAAATCTGCGCTAACCGGTGATGCGAGCAGTGTCGTAAACTCTTTAGAAATTAACGATTTAAATTATGATATTGCGTGGAATCTTTTAAAGAAGCGCTACGATAATAAACGCGTTGTTGTACAAACTCATGTAAAGGCAATCATGGACTTGCCATCCATGCCTAAAGAAAATTTAGTTGATTTGCGACATATCGCTGACGGAGTGACTAAACACATCAAAGCATTGGAAGCGCTCGGGCATCCTACTTCACATTGAGACGACTTGATCGTGCATGTTTTAAGCTCCAAATTAGATACACTTACAATGCGAGAGTGGCAATCGTCACTAACTGGCACAAACCCTCCTACGTTTGAGGAATTTAACGATTTCATAATCCATCGATGTCAAATGCTTGAGACCCCGGGAAAAACAATTTCTTCATGCAACAAAAACGTTAATAAGCAGTTCAGCTTAAAGCGTCAAGCCTCATGTGTCGCGACGGTCAAGCCTAAATGTAATTTTTGTAATGGCGATCACGCCATATATTATTGCAAAGATTTTTTAGCATTATTAGTACACAGAGGATAACAGAGATTTGCAATCGAAAAATTTGCGGTAATTGCATGCGTTCTTCGTCTCATACGTCCGTCAAATGCACATCAAAGGGTTGCAGGGTATGTAATGCCAAGCACAATACGTTACTACATTTGACAAACAATTCAAGCGGAATACAGGAAGTCAAATCAATTAAGGCCAAGAAACCAATTCTGTAAGCTCATCGACGACGCTGGTGACGCACGCCTACAGCAACAACATTAAAAATCACATCATGCTCTCAACCGCAGTGATTAACACTTCCCACGCCAATTGATCAACGAGAACTTGCCGTGCGCTATTGGACAATGGGTCTCAGGCACTCTATCTCTACAGATTTTATGAAGCTACTCGGATTACGGCCTCGACCTTTAAATATTTCTATATCGGGCATAGGTGATACGACTACGAAATCTACTCACGTAGTCAGAGTAAAGTTACAATCTCGGTACACCTCATACTCCGCTACAATTGACTGTATTGTTACAGATTGAATCACAGATGATCTTCCGGCTTTTACTATTAAGCAAGAAGCATATAACCTTCTTTGCAATATCAAATTGGCAGATCCGGAGTTCAACATTTTGTCTAGCATTGATATATTAATTAGAGCCGAAGTATTTTTGGAATTATTATGCGTGGGACAAATTAGGACCTCTTCCGAATACTCGACATTGCAAAAGACGCAATTTGGTTGAATACTGGCTAATCGTTTAAATAATCTACCGATGACCACACATAACGTACAATCTTTCCACGCAACTCTTATTAACAATCAACTGCATGATCAATTATCAAAGTTTTGGAATGTAGAGGACTCTCGTATTGTTGTTGACGACTCTCCGAGCACACCAAGGCAGAATCATTTTGCGAGAAACATTTTTTGGCTAACACTTCTCAAGACTCTTATGGTAGATACACAGTCAAACTTCCAGTTAACGAGTCATTGATCAATCAGCTTGGAGACTCAAAGAGCATAGCATTGAAATGCTTGCGAAACTTAGAAAAACGCTTCTGTTGAGAGCCCGCATTAAAAAAACAGTATGCACGGTTCATTTCCAAGTATTTATCTCTAGGCCATATAAAATAAGTAAGTGAATTGCCGAACGAGCACGAGCAGTCTTATTATTTGCCACACCATTGCGTGTTCAAAGGTTCTGGACCATCGTCGAAGATTCGCGTCGTTTTTGACGCTTTGTGCAAAAACGCATCAGGCGTGTCATTAAACAATGCCTTAAGCATTGTCCGGTTGTACAAGATTTAACGTCGATCTTACTGCGATTCCGTACCTTCGCGTACGTATTAGTAGCCGATATTGTAAAAATGTACAGACAGGTACTTATACATCCAACGCAAACGCGCCTGCAGAGAATATTATGGCGAGATGACCCATCTCTAGATGTTCTTATAAATTAATTACAGTCACCTATGGAACTTCTTCGGCATCCTTCTTGGCCACAAGATGTTTAAAGGATTTGGCTGAGCGGCACGCATCGAAATTCCCAGTTGGATCGACACATCTTCTACATGATTTCTACGTCCACGATATGCTCGCTGGAGCAGATAGCATCCAGGAGGTCAAATCGATTCAGGAGGAAATAATACAATTATTGAAACTGGGATTGTTCGAGCTCAGCAAGTAGGCTTCAAATCACTCGTAACTATTAGATTCGCTTGATAGCCAAAGCGATAAGCCGATTCCTATCGAGGATAAAACTATCTCTTATGTTCTGGGGATACAATAGAATCAAGGCGCTGACACGTTTCATTTTTCATACACGCTCTATGCAGAACACAAGGTCGTGTCAAAACAAACTATATTATCTGAGGTCTTTATGTTGTTTGATCCCTTAGATTTCATTGGTCCTACAATAGTTATCACCAAATTAATACTTAGGATCTTTGGAAACTGGGCGCACAGTGGGATGAATCTCCGCCGTTGCACATACATACTCGTTGGTCAGCAATCAAATCGCAGCTGGTGGAATTAAATCAATTGACAATACCACGTCGAGTCAAGTTCGACGCCAATCCACAGGCTATCCAAATACATGGATTCTGCGATGCGAGCCAACACGCCTATGGAGCCTGCGTATACATTAGAACAAAGAGGGATCTCAGCAATTATCGTGCAAAATTGCTCTGTTCTAAATCCCGCGTGGCGCCTTTGAAGGCCATATCGTTACCGCGTCTAGAACTTTCGGCGGCCCTGCTATTGGCACGTCTCATCGAGAGGATCAAAGCGGCGATAGACCTGTCGGACATCCAAATATATATCTGGTCGGATTCAACCATCACCCTGAATTGGATAGCATCCCCATCTCGCAAATGGGCGGTATTTATTGCCAATCGAGTGGAAGAGATCCAGCGATTAACTGAGTCAAAATGCTGGCGTCATATACCGTTAGCTCAGAATCCAGCCGACATGCTGTCACGGGGACTCAACCCTCGTGATGTAATCAACGCTAGTACTTGGTGGCATGAACCAAACTTCCTTCAACTTGATCAAGAACACTGGCCAAGCAATGATTTTTCTCAACTGGGCGAGGACGCTTCTGAAATGCGAAAGGTGTTCACTACCACCACCATTGTCGATTGTGACATAGTCGACAAATTGTTAAGCAAGTATTCCAACCTGAACAAGGCCTGCCGTATTTTAGCTTACTGCTTGAGATTTGTAAAGGCAAGCCCAAGGTAACAGACATGTTTCATATCGCATGAAGAAATTTCAGCGGCATTGCATCTGATGTGTAAGCTAATTCAACGGCGCTCCTTTTCCGAAGAATGCAAGGCGTTAACCAAAGGTAAAACTATCAATCCCTCTAGCAAGATTTTATTATTATCTCCGTTTATGGACAAACAAGGATTAGTTCGTGTAGGGGGCAGATTGTAAAATTCAAATTTGTTTTTCGCGGCATGTCATCCTATACTTTTACTTCGTGATCAACAAGTAACGAAACAAATAATAATGCGAGAGCATATACGCAACATGCACGCGGGAACCCAAGCTACTATGGTTGCCGTCAGACAGCAATTCTGGCCTCTATCTTTAAAATCCGCTGCACGCAAAATCATTTTAGGTTGTGTAAAATGTTTTAAGGCCAAGCCTACGTTTTCTGAAGCTTTAATGGCTCCCTTGCCCGTGGATTGCGTAACAGTTTCGAGGCCATTCTCGCATTGTGGAGTTAATTACGCGGGTCCTATAACATTAAAGGAGGGTAAACGTCGAAATGCGCAAAACCATAAGGCATACATATCTATTTTTGTTTGTTTTGCGACTAAGGCAATACACTTAGAAGTAGTAAGTGATCTAACCACTGAAACATTTATAGCCGCTTTCAAGCGTTTCATATTGCGTAGGGGGAAACCATCTCACATGTATTCCAATAACGGAACTACTTTCGTCGGCGCTCAAAATTAGCTTAAAGAATTCTTTGAATTTCTAAATAAAGACCAAACGCAGGACGATATAAAACAATTCCTTCGTGATCAACAAATTAGCTGGAATTTCATTCCTCCTCACTCCCCACACTGCGGCGGCTTATGGAAAGCAGCGGTGAAATCTGCGAAGTACCATATGACGCGCGTTATTGGTAACGCTCACTTAACGTTTGAAGAGATGCAAACAGTTGTCTGCAAAATAGAAGCAATTTTGAACTCGCGTCCTATCACCGCGTTAAGCACAGATCCAAATGATCTTTTTTATATAAGTCCGGGTCACTTCTTGATTGGCGCTGCTATGAATAGTCACCTTTGTCCCGACCTAGGTGATGTAAACGAGAATCGCTTGGTACGATGGGAGCGAGTGGAGCAGCTAAGACAACACTTTTGGCACAGGTGGAGCTGTGAATACTTAAATTCACTACAATCCCGCTCAAAGTGAAAGTCTAATAAAAGGCCTCAATTGCAACCAGATCAAATAGTGCTTATAAAACAGCCAAACTTAGCTCCGTTGCATTGGCTGCTAGGGCGCGTGACAGAAATTCACGTCGGAGCAGACGGGATTCCACGTACTGCGACTGTTAAAACCGCCAAAGGTTCTTTTACGCGATCTTTGTCTAGCCTCGCGATAGTTCCCATGAAGTCGTTGGACGCGACTTGTTAATTTCGTTCAAATTATTTGTATTCATTTAATTTATATATACCTTTGTTCATCATTTATGTATTTTGTTTGCGTTTACCGCGTCTACGACTATTTAGCTTAAGATAACTACTATGTATCTATAGGCAATATTATTCAATTTATTTGTAAGTTGCGGTTTTCCGTTCTTTAAAGGAACGCATAGTCATGCAAACCAAAGAGCAATTTATTTTACATTTATTTTGAAAGTCAGTTCTTTCAAGGCAGGCGGCGTTGTATCGTAAAAAACAATTCATTTTAATCTGTCTTTCGCGCGCAAATTTGGGACCGCGCCTTATCGTGCGTAGTAATATTCAGCAGAGAGCGTGCCTAGAAGCCTCCCACACGGGCGAGCGGATCAGAGCTAACTCGATTGCGGAGAGAAGCGGACGCACGCGTGAGGCGACACGTTTTCGTGAGAACAAAGGCGTCCAGTATATTTTTACCTGCGATAACGCTTTCAGTTATACCCTTAAGTGCAACGAAACTAGCTTTTATTCTAACCGAAGCAAATAAATACTGTGAAAGAAGAAGAGTCAAAAATCTTTTCGATCACATCGTCGCTGACGCACTCCTTCCAGAGACACGTGTGGCGGGCACATGCTCTCAGCGTAATCATTACGCAACAGAAAGATATGGATAAAAGGAAAAGAATAGGGGTGGGATAAGAAGAAAAAGAGGCTAGTAGAAAAAAGGGGTAAAGGGGAAGAAGGAGAATAAGAGATGAGGGAGAATAGTAGGTGAAGGGGAAGAAAGAGGAGATAGGAGGACGGTAGGAAGGAGAGTTTAAGAGGTGGAAAAGAGGACATGGAGAGAAAGAAAAGGGAAAAAGATAAGAGCTAGGAAATAGGAGCTAATAAAAGGATAAGAAGGTAAAAAAAGTAAGGATTTTGATGGTAAGGTTAGTTGGGGATGATTTTTGATGAAGGAAGGAAAGAAGGGGGATAAGGGAGAAGAAGGAAAAAGGGAAAGGAGGAAAGAAAAATTAGAAATATTGTAAGGTCGCAGAAGGCCAGGTGGAGAGTTTGAAGAGGATTATGAAGTAGGTTAAGGATGAAAGAATGAGGGAGAAGAAGGGAAAAAGAGAGGAGGAAGTATGTTTATATGTTTAAGGTAAAGGGGAAGAAGAAGTGCGGAGAGGAGGTCCAAGTCGAGTGCAGGACATCGATGGCGTGAGGGCGAGAATGTATTTGCGACATTGGACAGTTGGTGGAAAGAGGAGGGAAAGAGTAGGGAGAAGGAAGGAAGCAGAGAGAGACAGAGAAGCATGAAGGCAAAGGAAAAATGAGGAAGAGAAAGAAGAAGGAGAGGAGGGAACATTGTTAGAGAATTATGAGGTCGCTTAAGGTCAGGCTAAGGATGAGAAAGGGAGATTGTATTATTATTTATTGTATTATATCAGAGACGAGAAGAGGAGGATGTAAGGGATTTGGCGGTCCCTTGAAAACGCCCCGACAACCTCGAGGGGAGTCCGGAATAAACTTGAATTGAATTGAATTGAATATATATATATATATATATATATATATATAATTATGTAATATATAAGTATATATATATATATATATATATATATATATAAGCTTAAAAAACTTGACTTCGACGTAACTAGCAAATTTTATTTAATTATTTCACGACGTTTCGACCATTTGGTTGTGGTCCTTTTCAAGTGAAATTTCTACAACATAATATTACACAATAGTTTTTAACATACGAGAACTCATTTAAGTGTTAAATTAATAAAATAAATATAAATTTTATAAACATACCCATCAATTAAACCGAGATTAACGTAACACTGGTGTTATTTAAAATCGAAAGTTAAAAGTTAAAAGAGGAACACCTCCCATCGTTATGATTTTGAAAGTTAAAAGTTAAAAGAGGAACACGTCCCATCGTTATGATGTTTCGTCAACGACTAAATTTGAAACGCGCCACTAAACAATCTTTATTATTTTGTCGTAAATGTTTGTCAAATTCTCGGTGTCTTTCTGTAGGTTAACTGTATTGTCATGTTTCTTTATGAAGAACATTTCAGCAATCTCTCTCTTTCTTACATGTTTCTCGTTATGTAAAATTGTCGGTGATTTCCAATCAAAGTTATGCCCAAAATCACATCTGTGTTTGCTCAAAACCGAATGATTAGACTCATGTAATTTAATATTGCTGGCATGTTCCTTCACTCTAGTGCATAAATGTCTTTTTGTTTGTCCAATGTATGATGCATTACAATTTTCACAATTAATCTTGTATACTACATTCGTTTTAATATCATTAGTTATTAAATCTTTACCTCGTTTTATCAGCCTATTTAAGTTTTTTGGCAAACTATAAACGACATTTATGTTAGCATTTTTAAGTGACCTTTTAATACTGTCGCTAACGTCTTTAACGTATGGGAGTGGAATTACATAATTCTTATCTTGAGCCGAATTCGCATTAACGTTATTATCTAAATCATTACTCAAACTGTCGTTATTATCCGCATTGTGACCGTTAACATTCCTGTTGTTATTCAGTACATTAATTCTTTTATTTACATACTTATTAATAATATGATCCGGAAAACAATTATTAATTAAAATGTTCTTTACAATCTCAATATTCGTATTATGAAATTGTTCGTTAGAAAGTAAAATTGCATGGTCTACTAAATTGTAAATCGTATTAATTTTGTACTTAATAGGATGACTCGAAAGAAAATTGATGTATCTGTCAGAACATGTAGGTTTCCTAAACCAATTAGTTGTCAATTTATTCCCATTGCGGATAACTGTAGAATTTAAAAAATTAATGGAAGAATTGGTCTCTATTTCATGTGTAAATTTTAAACGTTCATGATAGTTATTAAATGTACTTAAAATTTCATTTATTTTAGAGCTAGGTAAAATAACAAAAATGTCGTCCATATATCTATAAAAAGTCTGAACTTTAAAACTTAAAGAATTTAAACAATTTGTTTCCAAGTCATCCATTACCAAGTCAGCTAATATCGGTGATAGAGGAGATCCCATAGGGCTTCCATAATACTGCTCGTTAAATTGAAAATTAGTTGAAGTAAGTATTACATCAATAGCGTATAGAAACTGTTGCAAATTAAATTTAGTTTTTAGACTTATGTCACTCCAACGACTTTCAATTGCAGAAAAAACTAAATCTTTTGGAATATTTGTAAACAACGAACAAACATCTAAGGAAATCATTACGTCATCGTCATTAACTCTTGTATTTTTAATAGTATTCACAAACGTCCAACCATCTTTAACATTTGAATCCGGTTTCTTAACAGACTTAACTAATATCTCATGAATGTAACTGGCAATATTATAAAAGGGACTGCCTAACGATGACACAATGATTCTCAATGGATACCCGCTCTTATGGATCTTTGGGAGCCCATAACACCGTGGTAAATTACCATTTGTGCAATTCAGAAATTTATATGTTTGATCATCAATGATCTCATTATTATGCCATGACTTTACTAACGTATGAAGTTTGTTCGTCAGACGTGTAATCGGATTTTTATTTAATTTTTTGTATGTCATCGAATCACTTAACAATAATTCCATATTAGTCACGTAATCATTTCTATTCATAACCACTGTCACTTGTCCTTTGTCAGCTTTGGTAACAATTAAATCGTTATTATTCTGCAAATATTTATTAAAAATAAACGCATTCTGAATAAATCTGTCACTATAATTGATATGTTTACTTTTAGATAGAAATTTTTGTAGTGAATTGGCAATGGATATTCTAGTTGTTTCCAAAGCATCCTCAGGAACATAACGACAATTCGATTCAAAATTCTTTATCACTTCAACGGTATAATTTAGTCGGTCGTTCTTATTTGAGCAATGAATCGGCAAGGCAAACGTGTCGCCTAAACTTAAGAGTTTAGATACAGTATCAGGTAACACTTTAGAGCTGATATTTATTAACCAGTTAGAATTGTCGATGTTTTCCAACGGATTTGACAATACCATATATTTCTGTTTCATCCTATCAAACTTTTTTATCATCCTACTTTTTATTCTATAATTAAAGTTATTTAGTCGTTATTTACTTAAACAAAAAAACTGATTTACCACGTTATTAGGCAAGGAATCAAACAATTTTTTGACTATATTAGAGATCTTACACCGAATGAAATTTAGGTTTGTGTTCAAATCTTTAATCTCCAAATTTAACAATCTAACTTGATTATTCTTAACTATAGTTTTAAACCTTTGTTTCGCATAGGCACTGTGAAAACTAATTTCAGTCTTTAGGTTCTTGATGTGTGACGGCACAATGTCATATTTTCGACATCGGAGTAAAAATTTCAGTTGATGGTTACAAGCATAAAAATTCTTCTTGCATTTAATCCATGACTTAAATAAATAGGCGGTCTCGTTATTATATTGTTCAGAGATGTGTTGGAAAAAACAATCCTTCCGTACGTGCTACGTGTTGGAAAAAACAATCCTTCCGTTACGTTAACCTCGGTTTAATTGATGGATATGTTTATAAAATTTATATTTATTTTATTAATTTAACACTTAAATGAGTTCTCGTATGTTAAAAACTATTGTGTAATATTATGTTGTAGAAATTTCACTTGAAAAGGACCACAACCAAATGGTCGAAACGTCGTGAAATAATTAAATAAAATTTGCTAGTTACGTCGAAGTCAAGTTTTTTAAGCTTATTTTCACTACTAGCGACCAATATTAATTTTGATTAATATTAATTTTAATTGATATATATATATATATATATTTATATATTACATAATAAATAATATAAAACATGTAAAATTTTATATTTTTAAATAAATCTCTCATATATTCTAATAAGGTTACAATAATCTTAAATTGTAAGATTCCACAGAGATTAATAAATATGCCATTAACCTCTCAGTACTATGTGCATGTTTGTCCAATCTCATTCCCTTAACATCCCAAAAACCTTATAGAACATGTTGTATTAATATTTATATAATATGCTAAGAATCTTTTTATTTCTAGTATTTAAAAGGTTCTTAGTATGTTTATAAATATTAATACAACATGCCCTGTAAGATTTCTGGGATGTTAAGAGAATGAGATTGGACGAACATGCACATGTTATTGGGAGGTTAATGGCATATTTTTTTATTAATCTTTGCGGAATCTTACAATATTACAATTTAAGATTATTGCAGCCTTATTAAAATGTTGATGTGCTGTGAGAGTATTTACATTATAGTATCTTATGTGGCAAGTGCTGAAAATAACGAATTACGTCGCGTGTGAAGTTGCCGCATGAGCCGAAGGCTTATGATGCATTCACACTCGTGTATCAATTCGTTATTCACACGAGTGTGAATGCATCATAAGCTGAGGCAAATGTGGCAACTTTACGCACGATGTATTTGTTGTCCTCCGCACATGCCACATACAATATTTTTTATAATACCTATCGCGAAAGTTTGATTTGAGATTAAAGAATTAATTAAAATTGAATTCAAATAAGAAATAGTATTATATACTGTTATATTTATTTATCGCTGTAGAGAGTTAGTCTACTGTTTATACGCTCGCCAGATAAAATAGCTAATTGGATATGGTATTTATGCAATAAACGTACTCATTGATTACATGACACTCATATTTATTTACTATTTACATATGTCTGCGTGTACGTGTTTAAGAGGTAATCAATAGGCACATAGCGTCTACCTCTTCTTTTTCTCATCTGAGTCGCCTAGTCCGCCGTCTTCTTTCGGGGATCCACTGTTTGCGTCGTTTTCTCCTGGGCTAGCTTCACTGGCCACTCGTCGGTCTGTGTTTCGACCGTCCGCGTCCGTCTATACCACCGGCGGCAGGTATCGCGGCGTCCAGAGTCGCTTTGGGCTGTTGTCTGTCAATGAAAAGCTGATCGACGAGGAAAGATGCAAGTCTAGCTCCGGCTCTGATGCCGTATCAGGTACCGGGGCTGGAAGGATCTCCGCTGGTAGTCTCTTAGGAGACGATCCCCTCGACGACGTCCTCGTTCCTCTTTTGTCGGAGTCGGGTGGTTTGGTGCTTGTACGCAGGCGTTTGGCGCCGGAAGATAGGTGTTTGCTTGAGCTTTTGTGCTTGGTCCCGGAACCGGAGCATCGAACGCTGGACCCGAGCAGCGACCACGGGACGTTTACTAATAGGCGTATCTTCCTCGGAGACTTCGGTTGGTCGTGACCTGAGCGTACAGCGCCCGAAGATGAGGCCTCTTGGTGGAAAGCGTCGGAGTCGGGGCGTGTGTTGTTAAAGGCGAGGTTACGCCGGCGTCGAGATACCGGAAGGCTTGGATCTTGGCGGGGAGCGCCGGAGGCCTAACGTAGAACCCGGGATGTAGGCATGAATCGCCGGGTCTTTGGCGAGAAGCGCCTGTTTTGTGGCGTGGAACGCCGGAGACGTGGCGTGGATCGCCGGGATTGTGGCGGAAAATGCCGATGATCAGGCGGGAAACGTCGAGGGAAGGCGAGGATACGCCACAAGGCGAGGAAGCGCCGGGTAAGGGCGAAAGTTCTCCGAGCGAATGCAAGAATGTACCAACTTCCTGGCTCGAGGGGTCGGAGCCCTTCTTTGCCAGGAGATGAATTGACGTTGGCCGGGTCCGTCGTCAGATCCCGCTGACGTCTTCCTCTGGAGGAGCGATGTTCTCTCTGTCCACCGTCTTTGCTTCTTCTGACTTCTTTGTATGGGGAAGATGCGCGCGGTCTTGTAAGCCGAAGCGATCAATGCGCTAAAAATTTCTTATTAATAACTCCGCAGGAGATCTCACTTACGTATTCTCCTTTGTGAGAATCTTGACTTCGAAAAAGCGGAATCAGCGTGCGGCGCCTAGCGGAGATTTTTAGTACTCCGCGTCGCTTGCTTATGTAACACGCGCGATGTTTCTTGCATGCGGGTTTGTCTTGTGAGAGCGCGGCAACGGCGGAACTATCCCATGCTTTTTGTGGTGAGTACCGCTACAATCGCCAAAATAAACTGTGAAATTTGAAGAATTATTGATATGATACGTATACCATATATATAATGTTTTTACTCATGTACTTATCTCTCGATTTTTTCGGTAATAAAGTCTTCATTTCAGCAGATTCAGCAGATAAAGCGGATTCAGCTGCTTTTATAAGTTCTAACTGCGTGGACGGTCTTGAACACTCGTTTCTTTTATCCATTTAACCCTTTTTGAATAATGAATGTCATAACAAATTGATGTTTTGCTTCGCGTGAATTTCGTTACGTTCAAAAACAAAAACTATTAACTAATAACCATTACGAAAGAAGATTTTTTCAACTAAGATTAAATTACGGCTCTGTAATATTAAATATAAATCTAAATTGCAAGAAAGGCGTAAAAAGCCATACGCGGATGTTGTTGCGTACATTTCCAACGAAATTAAGTTTTCGTTGAAAATAAACCGTGCACAAGGCACGTATTATTCTCGGTGTACTACCAAGATTTAAAATTTGAAATAACCTCTTACTTGAGATTTAATTTCAAAAATCCCTTAACCCCCCTACGAAAATAAATAAATAAATGCGAGAGAAAAATATAGATCCGAAAGTCGCTGAATCGGGAATCGAACTAGAGAACTTTTGCTTTGTTCTTTTAGTAATATTATTAATTTTTGCGACACAATATGGCATAAACATAGCACAATACAAAACAATTTTTTTTACAAATGGTGGTGCTAACTTCACGCACATGACGCCACCTTATCGCCAGAACACAACCGCTCTCTCGAGACATCCGTATCCAAATCCGCGAATAAATTCTGCGTCGCATTACCGCCAGTAAGGTGCTCTTATGTACTCCACCATCTGCCTTCGCCAATGGACATTATTCGCGCCACCAATTCGTCCCACTTGTAGACAATCCGACCTGTCGCGCAATTTCCTTCAAACTCGCTAATCGTTAAATCATTTAACTTATCCTGAGGTGCTCGGTAGATAATGCGTTATCAAAATTTTTGTAAATAACTTAGCAAAGTCGTTGCTCACCCGATATAACGGGAGACACACGATATTAAATGCTCACAAGTTTATAAAATTCTAGAATATTGTCTAAGATCACAAAGCGGACACAAAATAAAAACCAATCCGTGCACCGCGTTATTAATTTTCGCAGTCACACGAGTTAAACTTCTTGCAATACGATCACAGTCAAGTTCACTCCGCGAACGTGCATTCCAAAATCTGATCCGATTCCGCGATCCGAATTCCACCGTTTAAACCCACTTCTAAATTTTGTGGGGAAAAAGAAGAAGATTATTGTCCTTCAATTATTCAATTTATGTGGAAAGAATCAAGATAACGTTAAATAAGCAAATCGTAGATTATCATTTTATTTACTTTAATAAAAGAATGGCCAGACAGATATTTATGTATTGTAACAGGTAGGTCAAAGGAAAACTCGTGTCAAAAAATAAGTGTGGTATTGTCGGTTAATCTTTTTTGATTGATGGGTATTGACCCGTCCCGAGACAAAATCGAAAGATCTTGTGCAGTCGATCTCGTGCATCGCAAAACATGCACGTTTAAAATATAATATAAAATATATAATTGCCTACAATTTTTAATTTTTATATCTAACTATCTTTGAATAAAATTCGCACGTCATTACTGCGCCAACTGTTATGCCTTCTCTTTTATATTCACTTTATTAAATTAACATTATAAAAGTTTTAGATATTTAAATTATTTTGATTATTGTTAATTTGATATAACTCATCAGATTTTTTAATGAATTATTTATGTGAAACTGTATTTATATGTATAAATGTACGAATACATACAATACTCATATACACATATACATACCGATTATTTGACGTATAATATTCAAGAACAAAATGATAATAACAATATTTTGCTGGCTCGTTGTCTTGACATTGTCGTGCGCATTCTTCTGGTGTTGATAATTGTATAGATTTATGTTTTGTGTATTCAGATGAATCCCAGAAAAGAGAAGCTGTTAAACATAATAATAGATTTTTAAATAAAATACATAATTACAAATTTACATTAAGATAATTTATTTGAAATTGCACTTTTTATATATTTTTCGCAGACCGTTTTGATATATAATCTCTAATATTATATAATTTGATAAATAATTGATTTGTGTATAACAAATTGTAATTACATATTGTAATTGTAACTACAATATATTAGAATATATTTATCTATAACTAATTCTATAACTATAACTCTATAAAAAAATTTAATTATATTTTTGCATCTGCATCAATTATTGTAGAAAGCTTTCAAAAAGATTATCAAAATTATTTTAATGTAATCGAAAACTTAAGTATCTGATCCAGAACGAGTAGTTACAAGTTATTGTAATTAGGTCTAAAAAGTTTAACGTATTTTTTTCACTGGTTTACATTGTAAATGTTAAGGTATGTCTTGCACGTTTGAATAGCGCGCGCGTATGCGGAGCCACAGCGATGGCGTTGCATGCACCCTCAAGGTATGAAACAAATTTTGCCGAATTCAACATACCAACAAATTACGAGGAAGCGCCTGATGCATTTCGATGTATCGAAGCTATCAAAGAAGAGTTGAAGGTCCACGAGAAAAACCACACGTGGCAGACAATATCCAGAAATTACGAAAAAAGAATGATTGATTCAAAATAGATTTTAAGGTTCGAAGAAAAGACGGGAATGCGCGACAAAGCAAGACTATGTGTTCAAAACTTTCTTTAAGAAAAAGAAATGGACTTCACAGAGACTTTCTCACCCATCGTTTGTTATGACTCTTTGCGAGTGTTACTGACGACAATTGCCTAAGAGAATCTCGAGATGGTTTAATTCGACATGCAGAAGCATTCTTGTAGCTTAGAAAAAATCCTTATACAATTTAAAACAAGCGTCTCGGTTCTGGAATCGTAGATTTTATGATTTTCTGAAACAATTTAAATTGAAGCAAACAGATGCTGACGAATGTCTTTTATATGAATATCAGGGTTTAGCAATATATCTCGTGTCATTTGTAGACGAGTCTCATTGTGTGCAAATCAGAGGAAGTGTTAGAAATAATTCTCGAGAAAATAAGAAGTACGTTTGAAATCACTTTCGGAAATTGTAGTAGCTTTGCCGGATTGTAATTAATTCGTAACAGAATAACAAAACTTATGTTTATTTATTGTTACGTCCCGACTCAATAAGAAGGAAGAGTCGAAGGAAGAACGTGACTATACTGATGTCGAACGACACTAGACGGTGCGTCTGTTCGACCCGAGCGAACGTACGAAGGGCCCCGCAATAGGTCAGCGACCGCAAGGGTGACTCTTACTCTATTTAAAGGGCAGTTCGCTCGGTGGTCCCTTTTCAGCAAGAGAATTAAATCTCTTTTGCGTGGGATGGGACCCTGTGCGACTTCCAGGATGGAAAGGAATGAGAGTGGTTGCTTTTTTTTGTTTAAATAATTAAGTCCAGATTCATCCCAAAAATCTAGTTTAATATAATTATTTTTAATGAAATTAGAAAAGAAGAAAAGGTATTTACATGTCTAATACTTAAACTACACGAAAACCTTATATGTTCGATGTGAGTGTGTGTGTATATCTCGCGGGTGTTACATAAGTGCGGAGGTCATCAACCGGGGTTATAACGGATAGGGTGTGAGAATATTTATATATATATTTAAATACTAATACCCCGATTGAACATTACAATTTAGCAATAAGGTTAATTTTAAGAGTAGGCGTGTATAGGTATGTGTGAAAGGTCATTGGATTTCTTCGAGTTGGACAGTAGAGGGGGGATAAAGTTTTTTAAATAGGAGTTGCACGGGGACGAGCAGAGGATATTCCGACTCGGAAAGATACCAATATACGAATTCGTCGGGATGTGCAGTTGTTAAGAATTGCGCCAGAGCCTCTAGATCCACGAGGTCGGGACCGATCGTAAATCCGTCCTCAGGTACTTCACGTACCCTGGGGATCTGATCAATTAACCAGGCTCGGAGTTGGTCTAAAGTTAACCTGGGCTCTTCCTCGGTAAGATCGATCGTTTCGATCTCTTCGGTAGGTTCCGAGTCTTCGGAGGATGACGGGGAAGAGACAAGGGATTCCTCGAAGATGATTGTCGAAGGAGCAGGGGATGGAGATCTAGGAAAATCAGGGAGCTCAGGGGAGGAAGGGGAAGGAATTTGGGGAAGTTCCGAGGATGTGGGAATGGGAGACGTGTGTGGTGTGTGGGTGTCGAATGAATTAATATTATTGTTAATAATAGTAGGGTCTTCTACACCCCGACCCGCTCTTTGTTTCAGCCGCCCATTCCGCCGATTCCTCGATGACCTGAACGCGGTCCGCGATATTCGGTTTTGAGGTCCGTCCACTACGAGATCGGGTGGTTTAAATTGTAAAAAAAAAGAAAGGGTTCTGTTACAAATCGCGGGAGCTATATATATATATATATATATATGTATATACATACGTACATACATATACAATGTGTATATTTTTATATTCGGTTTCCCTTTTATTTCCTAATTTACTAGCGGGAGAAATCACGAAGTCGTCCGCTGTTGCGGAGACTCCTGAGTGATTTCTGGAATAGAGGGTAGAAATCACGAAGTCGTCCGCTGTTGCGGAGAATCCGGAGTGATTTCTGAAATAGAGGGTAGAAATCACGAAGTCGTCCGCTGTTGCGGAGAATCCGGAGTGATTTCGGAAGAAGCGGATAGAAATCACGAAGTCGTCCGCTGTTGCGGAGAATCCGGAGTGATTTCGGAAGAACAGGATAGAAATCACGAAGTCGTCCGCTGTTGCGGAGAATCCGGAGTGATTTCTGGGAGAAAGGTAGGAGAAGGATCAAAGGGTGTGAGGTAAATAATTGGGTTACCGAATCCAACGGCGAACCCAAAGACTCTAGTTTTTATGATTTGATTAAACTCCCGGAAATTGTACGAAGTATCGGTGTGAATGTGTTAGGTAGACTTACTACTTATCCAGAAGAACCTTGGTCAGCAGGAGGTGGCTCGGTGGTTGACGACGGCTGGGATTTCGTTTTGCGAAATTAATACTAACAGAATTAACAATTCTTTCGGTTGAACACTTAAATAAAATTAGTTGAAGTTTGCGAACGGGATGAGACTGACTGAATGAGAATGAATAAGAATCGAGAGAAAAAGCCTGTGTGTCGCTCGCACGGTGTTACTCGTATATAAACCTCCTTGCTCCTCCTTCTCCATTAGTTGTTAATATTCCCGACGAATAAGGAAATTTTCAATGACGCTTTGGAAGCGTCCTTTGATTTTGAAAATTAATATGATTGGTTCGGGCTTTGTTTAGAGTCCAGGGTTTCGACCAATAGAGAATTTGTTCTTATAGAGGGAGGTTGATATTTTATTGCTCCTCTAGTTGTGACTCAAGCAGATATCGCGTCCGGTGATCTGTCAGGCGAGGATTGTTTAGGTTATCGGAAAGTTTTATTGATTCTCAAGGGCTCTATTGAAAGGAATAGGCACCAAAAATTGTTTTCCCTCGCCTGTCACATCGTGCCCTATCTGCGGGTCTGCGATATTTTGAATATCATTTTACACTCTCCGAAAGGAAAGAGATTCGTAGATTTCACGATTTATTACGTTTACTTTGCTTTTCGGGTCGTTCTCTATCCGCTTTTGATGTTCAAGATATCGCTTTGCGTTCTTTGAAAGAAAAGAATCGTGAAGACCGCAGGACGTAACATTATCAAAGTTTGTATACGCAGAAAATTCTCGGGCAATTTCGTATGAGTGAAGCAAAACCTGTTTTAGCAGATCCCTATGTAACGTTAGAATTACTAGAATCAAAAGAGACAAAGTTGTGCAATGTTCTTTATCGCGAAGCTGTTGAACCATTTATGTTTCTCGCTATTGTATCGCGTTCTGTATATAGCATATGCGGTTAACGTTGTTAGCAAATTTTTAAATAATCCTGGCAAAAATCACTGGCAAGCGGTAAAGAGAATCTTTGCATTCCTAGTCTGTACCAAAAATGTAGGCATAACGTATCAAAGCGACGGAAACGAATCAGACCTAATAGGATATTTAGATGCGGACTGTACAAGCGAGCCTGAGACAACACTATCTACAACTTATATATTCAATTTAGCTAACAAGGGTTCAATAACAAGGGCGTCTCAAAGACAAATTAGTTGTTTTCAATACTACTGAAGCTGAATATGTCGCCGCATCTATAGCAACAGAAGAGATTCTCTGGTCAAGAAAATTAATGAGCAGTATCAGATCAATGCAATCAAGTTATTGTACTATCGAAGTACAATATGATGAACTAAGGACCGTAACTTTCATAAAAGAACAAAGCATGTTGATGTTCAATATTGGATCATTTGTGTGAAACTTCAGAGATAAAGGTGATACAAGTCGAGTATAATTCATCCAAAAGCCAAGGGTAGACATTCTTACTAAAGCGTTACCAAAGGAGCGTTTTTTTAGTCACAGTAAAAGCATCGCAAGTGAGCACTATATCAAATGCTAAGACGGTGAAAGTGTTAAGGTATGTCTTGCACGTTTGAATAGCGTGCACGTATGTGGAGCTTGGTCACAGCGATGGCGTTGCTGTTCTTCCGATCGATGTACCGCGTATATTTTTTTGTACTTTTTCTTCTTCCGGTGACCGTACCATTGTACTCTTGCGTGTAAGTTATAACGTGTAAGAATAAAAGTATGTCTAATATAACTTTTTTTCAATTTTTGACACCCTCTGCCAGTAACAAAAGCACGAACAGAGAAATACTTCCGATTGTCTCAACAGTAAATTATATGTATAAAGTGAAAGAATAAAATATGTTTATGGTGTCGTTGAGTAAAGGAGAAAGAATAGCCCTTACAATGTTTAATTACATAACGAACATAGAATGGTACAGTAAACTTCAATCTATCTAATAGGAAATACTTAAGTTTTTGATTTTCTCACACACCCTTTTTTTGTCAAAAGAAGGAGATTATGATTATCACTAATGGCACAAAAAATTTTAGTTATGGCAGCAGGAATGTTTCAATGTCTCAATTGCGTATCATCACATTTGTAATATCTCTGAGATCATTTTTTTTTAACACAAAAAAGTATATCAAGGCTCTGTAATATTAAATAGTAACTACAAATAAGAAAGACCTAAGAGCCATACGCGGATGTTCTTTGCGTACATTTCCAACGAAAATTGATTTTTCGTTGGAAATAAACAAAATGTGCACACAGGCACATATTATTCTTGGTGTAGTACCAAGACTTTATCATAAACTATCTTATACTTGAGATTTAAATTCATAAACCCCTATACCCCCCTAAAGAAATAAAGAAACAAACACCAAAGAAAAATATAGATCCAAAAGTCGCTGATCCCGATTTCCCGATTCAGCGACTTTCGGATCTATATTTTTCTCTCGCGTTTATTTCTTTATTTCTTTAAGGGGGTATAGGGGTTTATGAAATAAAATCTCAAGTATGAGATATAGTTTATGATAAAATCTTGATAGTACATCAAGAATAATAATTGCCTGTGCGCACATTTCGTGTATTTCCAACAAAAAATTAATCTTTGTTGGAAATGTACGCAAGGAACATCTGCGTATGGCTTTTAGGCCTTTTTTATTTGTAGTTAGTATTTTTTTTAATAGTAGTAGTAGTAGTAGTAGTAAAATCTTTAATGATCCCCTTGGGGATACAATCTTCTTAAACAATATCCATTTATATATACAAACAAAAATATAAAAAAGAAACAAAAATAACAATTTTCGTGTACTCCACTCTCTCCTCCAATACATAATTCATTACAACTAACTTAACCTAATTTAAAACTACTCTTAAAAACTAACGCCGAAAAGGTTGAGCTTCGGTGACCAGGTCCATCGTCCTTCCTCCGGACTATTTCTCGGCACCTCCACCCAATCTCACACACATACACCTCTTCCGCTTTAGGCTCCCGTTTTTCTTGCTTCTACTTTTCATCAATCTCCCCTCTTTATCCCTTATTCATCCTCTCCTCTCTCTCCCTCTCTCCCTTTTTCCCTCTCTCTTTCTCTCTCTTCTCTCCCTCTTTCTCTCCCTCCCTCCCTTCCTCTCTCTCTCTCTTTCTCTCTCTCTCTCATCGCTTCCCTTAACCTTTTCCTGTCCATCGAGTCAAACGCCGCCTTCAAATCCACAAACATCGCCGTCATTTTCCTCCACTTTCTTTCTAAATGTCTATTTACTATATAGTTCAACACGTAAATGTTGTTCATCCCCCTTCTGAATCCCGTCCGATTTTGCGGCACCATTTCTTTTTCTTCCACCTCCAGCCTTATCCTTTTCTCTAGTACCATCGCATATCTTATATAATGTCAACATCAATGTCACCCCACTGTACTTCTCCACCTCTTTTCTCTCTTCTTTCTTAACTATCGGCACTATCACCCCCTCTCTCCAGTTTTCCGGTCAATTTTCCCCTCTTCAAATCCTATTGCAAAAGTCCCTTACTCACATTCCCCCCTCAAACATCTACACTTTACTAGGCACCTCATCTATCCTCCCCGCTATCCCTTCCTTCAGTGTTCTTATTGCATCCTTTATTTCTCCTCTCCCTATCTCCTCTTTTGTATTCATCTCCTTTCTTCCTCTTCCTTCCTTCCTTTTTTCCTTAACTACTCTCTTCTCTACTTCTCCCAATAACCTCATGAAATATTCTTTCCATTCTCTTATTTCAATCTCATTGTTTATCTCTTTCTTTCTCCTCCTCTCTCTGTTCACTATTTCTCATACGTCTTTTTCTCTTTTCGCCTCTGCCGCTCTTCTTTCCTATCTCTCGTTTTCCTCCTCCTTCTTCTGGCACATCTTTTTGTATCCCAGTTTCTTTTCCCTGTACTCTGCTCCCTCTTCTCCTTTCCTCCTTCATTTCCTCAGTTCCCTCCTTAACATCCTTTCCTCCTCTCAACACTCCTCATCCCACCATCCTCTTATTCCTTTCACTCCTTTCTTTATCTCCTTCTGTTTCCGTCATCGCCTCCTTTAACTTCCCCGCCACTCTTTCCTATTCCTTCTCTATTTCCTCTTCTCCCATCTCTATTTCACCAGTCTTCTCTCTAAATCTCTTACACCCTTCCTCATTCCATATTCCTCTTCTCACTCCTTTCTTCCTCTCTTTCCTCCTTCCTATCTGCATCCTTCCTTTTTCAAGCTTCACTTTCACCTTTTTTTTCTCTCCTTCTCTCTTTCTCCTCCTCGCTCGTCTCTTCTAATCTCATTTCTCTACTTTCTTCTCCTGTTTTTGTGTAAAAGTCTGCTCCTATTAATGTGTATACTCCTTCCTCTTAGACATCCATCCACTGCTCCATTTCTTTTAATGCTTTCTCCATACCCATATGCTTTCTGCATATACACCCACTATCATCTATCTCTTCCCCCCTTCTCCCCCGTCTCTCTCCCTCTTCCTCTCCCTCCCTTTCCCTCCCCCTTCCCCTCTCTCTCTCTCTCCTTCTCCACCCCCCTTTTCTCTCTCTCTCTCTCTCTCTTGATTCATCCTACTACGAAACCTTCTTTATCTGATTCCATCTTCGATTCCTTCTCAGCTATTTTTTTCCTGATTTCCATTAACATGTCTCCCATTGCTATGCCTCTATTGTTCTTCCTGCTCGCCCTTGTGTTCCCCATATGTATCCTTTTGGTAAATTTCTTTTTACCTTTATTCAATCCTTTTTCTCCACCCATGTGGGCTTTTCTCCTCTTATAACACCATTACTTCCTAATCCTCTAGCTCTATCCAAAAATTCTTATCCTTATTACCTAATCCTGCAACATTCTAGAACGCTATCTTCCATTCCCCTCCCTTCTCCCTTGTCTTCCTCCCTTTCTTTTCTCCTATTTCATTTGTTCCTCCTCTTCCCCCATTTCACTTTTCCTAATATTTCCTCTTTTATCCTTCAAAACCTCCTTTACTTCATTCTATCTCCACCATTTTTCCCTTATTCTTATCTTCCCGTTACCTGTTCATGTTCCTTCTTTTTTCTTCCATCCTTGCTATTTTCCTTAGCTTCCATCTTGTCTTTCTTTCTTTCCATGTCAAATCCGCGTCAATTCTCTCCTTCCTGCCTCTTAGCTTCTTTTTCTTTTCCATTACCTCCTATTTTGTTCCTCCAACTCTACCACCATCATCTCCCTTCCCTTCTCCTTTTCTTCTCCTACTTTCTTCATTATCATTATCCTCACATTCGCTCCCCTAGCAACTTCTCCGCTCTCTCTCTCTTCTCTTCCCGTCTCTTACTTCCAACTTTCTTATAATTATGTTCCTCCTCCTTTCTTCCTTCTCCATTATGTTCCATCATGTCCTCTTCATATCCCCTACTCTTCTTTCTATTTCTCTCCCTGAGAGCTTCCCTCCTCCTCTCTGTTTCCTTCCTTTCACTATTGTTTTCTCCATCCCTTTCACTTTCCTCTTTATTTTCTCCATGTCCTCTCTTAACTCCTTCTTCTCTTCTCTCCATTTTTTCATCTGTTTCTTATAATCTTTCCTTAATTTTTCCACCTCTTTCTTCCTTTACCCCCTCTTCTTGCTCCTTCATTTCCACACTTAATTTTCCTATCATATTCCTTACTTCCTTCCTTATTTCTAGAATCAGTCTCCTTAACTCTCCCTTTTTCACTTCTTCTTTCCCTTCTTTCTCCAGAAATCTCATTATTTTGTTGCTCTTTTTAAAAGCATCCATGTCCTCCTCTCCACCTTTTTCATATCTCTCTTTTTTCAATAAATCCTTTATATTCTCTAGGTTACCACTCCTCTCTTTTCTTTTTTTCCCTTTTATTTCTCCCCCTCATTTCCCACGCTTCCTTCTTTCTTTCCGCTATACATATTTCTCAAATTTATTCCCTTATACTTACTCTTCTACCTGTCTTTTCTTCTTTCTTTAATTCTCTCTATGTTCCCATTACTTCTTGTTCTCACTATGCAAAAGACTAACTATATCCTAGTGCCTAATCTCTCTTTACGTACCTTGCGCCTCTCTCTATATCCTCTATATTCCTTGCTCGGACTGTCACCTGTCAGCTATCTCTCTACCTAACTCTTTCTTTTGCCTTTCTATTATTTATTTTCGTCCACCTCACTTTCACTTACTCACTTTCTCCTCCACTATCTTCTCACACTTTCCTCTCCTTTCTCTCCTCTTTCTATACGGCTCTAATGCCTCTCTCAAACGCACACACACACACACTCCACGTGTTCACTCCCCACGCACCGGAAACGGAAGCCCTATTTTTTTTAAATATTGCAATTGCAAAATTTCTGTAATTATGTTGATTGAAACCTTACAATTGAAATGTTTTTGCAGTATAATATTTTGTAACATTACAAATGTCAGTAACTATTTGAAACTTCTCAATGATTGCCGGATTTTGTCGGGATAGATAGCAGTGTAGTTGGGCGTAGTGTGTTGTGCTTACGTGTCTGCCGAAGATATATTGTCTCATCACGTAAAAGGTATGTATGCTTATAAATTAACGAATAAAATACGAAAATAATAAGTTACATGTAAGCATCGATAGCTTTATTTTTAACGGAAAAGTTTAAATTAATTACAACTAGAAAAAATATTTTTTGTGTCTGAAATAGGTTAGTTCATTGAAGATTAGAGATTATTTCTAAAATTTTTAAAAGTAAACCATTTATAATAAATATTTATATAATAAGTATGTCTTTCTAGAATGTGATGTAATTTTATAATGTGTGATATATATTTATATTCTACAGGGTGTCCCATAGAAAATTGCTGAATCAGCTGTCATTTTTTAATGCATGCAGATATTGAGAAAACAAAATTTGTGTTAGACAGAGTAAAGTCTGCAGTTTTTAATGGATATAAATAAAATGTTTGTATATTTTATTGAAAAAAAGTAATGAAAAAAGTATTAATAATCACATATGTAAACTATAATGATAAATATTTTTGAAGTGCGCACCATTTGAATTGGTACAAAATTCTGTTCTTTTACGAAAACTCGTAAAAACTTTTTCTAACATGTACTTTTTAATATTTTTGATGATCCTTTTAATAGCTGCTATTAAATCTGACATTGTTGAAAATATTTATCATTAGTTTATGTGATTTTATGTAATTATTAGCACTTTTTCATCATTCTTTATCAATAAAAAATAAATTATTATATTTTATTAACTAACATATATTTTATTTATATCCATTAAAAACTGCGACTTTCCTTTGTCCAACATAATTTTTTTTTCTCAATAACTGCATGTATTAAAAAATGACAGCTGGTTAGTTTCAGCAATTTTCTATGGGACACCCTGTATATTGCATATATTTTTAAGTTTAGGTATTCATCGATTAGATTTTTTAAACCAAAAACTTAATGTCTTATTTATATTTACATTTTTATATATAACGACTAAAGTTATATTATTGTTACGTATTGTTTATGGATTTGAACAAGAACGTTTGCTTTTTTGAACAATGTGGCTGTTAATTAAAAAAGGCTAAGGTATTTGATTCAAGAACATTGTATAAAGATAAATTGAATACTTAAAACGTCGCTAGTGATATTTAAAACAGGAACGATATATTAAATTCGACCCAAACTAGCCAAAAAAATTTTTATTTTATTTCCACAACGTTTCGACCATCTGTTTTTGGTCCTTTTCAAGTGAGAAACTAGAATGATACAATTAATTAAGATTAATAAAGATAAACATTTTGATGTTAAACGCAAGAATTAAAATTTACATACTTTTTTAATAAAAGCGCAATTAGTTGACACTGTTGTCATTATTAAATAATATTATTATATCGGAATTTTTTAAACATTTGAAAAAACTTTTGAAAGAAACTAACCGCATCTTATCGTTATGATGGATCGTCAAAAACTGAGTATATAGAGTTTATACGACCTTTATAATTTTGTCATAGATATTGTTTAAATTCTCTGTGTCTTTATGTAGGTTAACTGTATTATTAACTTTTTTGATAAAAAACATCTCTGCGATTTCTCTCTTTCAAATATGTTTTTCCTTATGTAATATAACAGGTGATACCCAATCAAATTCATGTCCCAACTCTTGTCTATGTTTGCTTATGACCGAATAATTTGTTACATGTAATTTTATATTGTTAAAATGTTCTTTTATACGAGTACGCAAATGTCTTTTTGTTTGACCGATATATGAGGAATCACAATTTTTACAGTCAATTTTATACACAACATTAGTTCTATCGTCGTTAGGTAATCTATCTTTCCCTTGTTTTATTAATATGTCCAATTTTTTGGCTGTTCTATAGACTACACTAAAGTCAGCATTTTTTAATGAACGACCGATATTCTCGCTCACATTTTTGACATACGGCAATGAGATATAAGGAGACTTGTTTTCTCGCACTTCATAAGTCTCATTTGTAACATTATTACTATTATTATTTTTTAGGTAATTAATTCTTTTACTTATATGTCGCTTAATAATATGTGTTGGAAAGCAGTTGTTCATTAAAGTCTGCTGTACTATATTAATATTCTTGTTATGAAATTTATCATCTGATAGTAAAATGGCATGGTCTATGAGATTGTAAATGGTGTTGATTTAACGGATGATTGGAGTGAAAGTTTATATATCTTCCGAACCAAGTGGGTTTTCTGTACCAATTTGTAATAAGTTTTTTATCATTGCGAATGACGCTAGTGTTCAAGTAATTAATTACAGAATTATTTTCTGTTTTGTATGTAAATTTCAACCTTTGATGATAATTGTTAAAGATTGATAACATCTCGTCTATTTTTTTACGTGGAAAAATTGCAAAGACGTCATCTACATATCTATAATATACGAGTACAGGTACATCAAAGTTTAATAAACTCAAACATTGTGTCTCTAAGTCGTCCATTACAAAGTCCGCCAAAATTGGTGATAACGGGGAACCTATAGAACTACCAAATATTTGCCAAATCATAGATTGTCCGTTAAAGCTAAAACTGGTCGAATCCAAAATCATTTCAATTGCGTATATAAACTGAGATAAATTAAATTTCGTGTTTTTCTCTATGTCGCTCCAGCGTTTCTTGATGCCGTCTATAACTAATTCTTTGGGAATATTTGTAAATAAGAAACTAACAAAGAGATAATTACATTGTCATTATTAATAGGCATATCTTTAATGTTTTTTGCGAAAGACTACTCATCTTTAATATGAGATTTCGGTTTTTTAATAGAGCTGTACAATATGTTGTGAATGTAGCTCGAGACATTACACAGTGGACTACCAATTGACGATACAATAATTCTCAATGAAAAACCAATCTTGTGAATCTTGGGTAACCCGTAGCAACGTGGTAAATTGCCGTTAGTGCAATTGAGTTTTTTATGAGTAATTTCATCTATTAAATTATTATTAAGCCAAGGTTTTGTTAAGGAATTTAATTTGTTCGTTAAAGTCTTAATAGGATTCTTCTTTAATTTTTTGTAAGTAGAGTGGTCACTTAATAGAAGTTCCATTTTCTCAAAATAATCTACTTTATCCATGACGACAATGGTCTGGCCCTTATCGTTCCTATTTTAAATATCACTAGCAACGTTTTAAGTATTCAATTTGATTGTATATTACTCCTTGACTTAAATATGGAGTCTTCATATATCAATGGTTTCTACAAAATGATTTCTGAACGATTTGACACCAGTAACACAGGTATTCTGAAATCATGAATAAACTGCAAGAAGAAAATGCTTATTTCCAACCAACAACTAATATTTTTATTACGATGTAGAAGATGCGATTTAATTCCGTCACATATCAAGAACTTGAAAACTAACATCGTTTTTTACAGCAACAACGTTATTTGTAAGTTTGACAACGGTATTTTGAGGAATCAGTTTAGATTGTTGAATTTAGAGATTCAGGATGAAAACATTAACTTAAATTATCTACGTATAAAGATCAAAAATATCGAAGAAAAACTTTTTGATCGTTTGCCACATGACTTAGTGATTGGTTTTTTCCAATTTAATAAACAAAAAATGTTGGCATTTAAATTTAGAACGAAAAACAATGCAATTAGGTTTAACAATTTAAAACTTAAACACAACATTAGTTTAAACCCTTTTAATGCAATTAAAGTTGCAAACCTAGAGTCATATAATAAACCAGTAAAAAATAAAAAAATTTATACATAATATTAATCAACAATTAAAAGGCAATAAGAGCTAATTAAATTCTATCAATTAGTAATTTATTTGTGAAAGGATGTATAACATATTAAATAACAGACAAAAATAAATTCGTTTGAACGTTTTGGTTCTTTTCCAACCTTCTTCAGCGTATACAATTAAAATTAGAGGTTAATAAAATTTTACAATAAATTACTTATAAATGTCATTATACTAAAAATATACAGAGTCAAGATAATTTATTTTTTAATTAAGCGAAAGCAACGCATTTGTAAAGCATGAGCATTATTTATATATAAACTATTCTTCAAAACGTCATTATATGTGATGATCGCGAAACGGATCTTTCACTAATTATTCTGTTAGGAAATCGGTTGCGAATCTCGATAAAACTGCCATTGTTAATATGTCTATAAAATCATTATGTACGAAAATTAACAATGCAGATAAATAAAAATAAAAAATAAACTTACAGTTAAATCAAGTGAGATGAAATCTTTGACGTGAAGGCTTCTAGATGTTGATTGCTCAAGCTTGCTATAACGAATGGTTCTAAACTCTCAAAAAGACGACCGCAAAGTGAGAAAAATAGTTCGTTGTTTATGTTTTTTAACTTTCAAATCTTAGGTAGTCTATGTATAATATCGTCATAAATTATTGGCAAGCCATCTATGTCTGTTTTTAAATTGAGACTGTTATTTTGTCTTTTTATAAATATCATTTCTGAAATCAATCTTTTGTTATAAAGTGATTCTTTATCAAGTATTTTTATATCGTCTCAACAAAATTCATGATTATATTTTAATCTATGGTCAGTGATTACAGATTTTTTTACATTCCTGTGTATATTAGATCGATGTTCAGATATTCTAGTAGATAATTTCCTACTAGTCTGACCAACATACGACGCAATTCACTCTTTACAATCTATTTTATATATCACATTGGTGTTTGAACACTTAGGAATAGGATCTTTGTGTACTTTTATGTATTTATTCAATTTGTTAAGACTGTAAAATGAGAGTTTAACATTCATGTCTTTAATGATGTTTCTGTATTGTTCACTAAGCGTCGGTAAGAATGGGATGCAAAAATACGAGACTTTTTCAATGTGGTCATTATTTTTTGTAAGAATATTACGTTGTTCAATTAAATATTTTAGTCTATGGTTCATTGTGTCAAAGATTAATTTCAGTGGATAATTATTTTCAAGCAATAAATTAATTACTAGCTCTAAATTTTTCTCATGAAATTCTGAATCTGACAATAAAAAGGCTCGATCAACAAGTCCCATTATTGTATCTCTTTTTTGACTCATAGGGTGTTGAGAAAGAAAATTCAGATATCTACCAAAAAACGTTTTTTTATGATACCAATCGTATATAATGTAATTATTTTTCAATATCAATGTTAAGTCGAGAAAATTAATTTTATTATTATCTTGAATTTCAAGAGTAAACTGGATTCTTTCATGACAGGAATTAAATACATTCAGAGTGTGATCTATGAAATCCGACGGAGCAGCCATTATTATATCATCAACGTATCCAAAATATATAGGTGGATTAAACTTTAGTAGTTGTAGAGCTTTATTTTCCAAGTCCTGTAGTACTATATCCGCTATGACAGAGATAAAGGAGAACCTATTGGTGTGCCGAAGGACTGTCGATAAAAAACATTGTTGAATTTAAGAAACGTAGAATTTAATACGAGGCTTACCCCAATTAAAAATTCAGACTTAGGAAAATTGCACTTATTCTCAATATATTGCCATCTACTGGAAACACTCTTGAGAGCCAAATCGATAGGTATGTTAGTAAAAAGTGAGATAACGTCAAGAGATAAAAATTTGTAGTCATCTTGGATGTAAACATCAGAAATTTTGTGCTGCTCCGTCTCGGATTCCATAGATCACACTCTGAATGTATTTAATTCCTTTCATGAAAGAATCTAGTTTACTCTTGAGATTCAAGATAATAATAAAATTAATTTTCTCAACTTAACATTGATATTGAAAAATAATTACATTATATACGATTGGTATCATAAAAAAACGTTTTCCGGTAGATATCTGAATTTTCTTTCTCAACACCCTATGAGTCAAAAAAGAGATACAATAATGGGACTTGTTGATCGAGCCTTTTTATTGTCAGATTCAGAATTTCATGAGAAAAATTTAGAGCTAGTAATTAATTTATTGCTTGAAAATAATTATCCACTGAAATTAATCTTTGACACAATGAACCATAGACTAAAATATTTAATTGAACAACGTAATATTCTTACAAAAAATAATGACCACATTGAAAAAGTCTCGTATTTTTGCATCCCATTCTTACCGACGCTTAGTGAACAATACAGAAACATCATTAAAGACATGAATGTTAAACTCTCATTTTACAGTCTTAACAAATTGAATAAATACATAAAAGTACACAAAGATCCTATTCCTAAGTGTTCAAACACCAATGTGATATATAAAATAGATTGTAAAGAGTGTAATGCGTCGTATGTTGGTCAGACTAGTAGGAAATTATCTACTAGAATATCTGAACATCGATCTAATATACACAGGAATGTAAAAAAATCTGTAATCACTGACCATAGATTAAAATATAATCATGAATTTTGTTGAGACGATATAAAAATACTTGATAAAGAATCACTTTATAACAAAAGATTGATTTCAGAAATGATATTTATAAAAAGACAAAATAACAGTCTCAATTTAAAAACAGACATAGATGGCTTGCCAATAATTTATGACGATATTATACATAGACTACCTAAGATTTGAAAGTTAAAAAACATAAACAACGAACTATTTTTCTCACTTTGCGGTCGTCTTTTTGAGAGTTTAGAACCATTCGTTATAGCAAGCTTGAGCAATCAACATCTGAAAGCCTTCACGTCAAAGATTTCATCTCACTTGATTTAACTGTAAGTTTATTTTTTATTTTTATTTATCTGCATTGTTAATTTTCGTACATAATGATTTTATAGGCATATTAACAATGGCAGTTATCGAGATTCGCAACCGATTTCCTAACAGAATAATTAGTGAAAGATCCGTTTCGCGATCATCACATATAATGACGTTTTGAAGAATAGTCTATATATAAATAATGCTCATGCTTTACAAATGCGTTGCTTTCGCTTAATTAAAAAATAAATTATCTTGACTCTGTATATTTTTAGTATAATGACATTTATAAGTAATTTATTGTAAAATTTTATTAACCTCTAATTTTAATTGTATACGCTGAAGAAGGTTGGAAAAGAACCAAAACGTTCAAACGAATTTATTTTTGTCTGTTATTTAATATGTTATACATCCTTTCACAAATAAATTACTAATTGATAGAATTTAATTAGCTCTTATTGCCTTTTAATTGTTGATTAATTTATTAAAAAGCTTTTACAAATTATATACATAATATTGTTGCGCTCCTGGATCTGTATCCTCATCCCCTAAGACGTTTCCGGGAGATCGTCGTCAAAAGTGTTGTTGATAAACAACCTCCGACTTTTGTTTATCGTCGCCATCTGTCAGTCTTGGTCTAGCTATCAAGTTAGATTGATGTTACGAGACCGCAGACATGATTTTTATTAATTATTACAAAATACAATTTATCTTCTTTGTCCTGGGTCGACCTATTAAAAACTTAACTTGTGTTCAAATGAGTCTTTATTTCATTTCGCGCGCGAGTGAGAGTGATTGTGTGTGTGACCGCACGAAAGGCGTCCGGGAGACGTAACATTTTGGGGGCTCGTCCGGGATAGTCTATAACATTCCAAGGGACCAACGAGGAATAGCTGCGACATAATGGCACCGAGTCATTCTTCGAGAGCAACGCGATCTCGAGCGGAACGTTCTCCTGTCAACGAGACTTCCTCCGAGTCGGAAATGCTCCAAGCTGCGTTGCGAGAACTGCGGGAAATGTGTGCTTAGCGAGAGCAACAACAAGCTCACTTCGAAGTTCTTCTTCGAGAGAAGGACGACCAACTGCGACAACTTGAACAGCGGATGTCACAGCAAAATCAGCTAAGTTCTTCTAATAACAGAGCTTCCGGCGACACACAAAATATTCGGGGAGCTTGTGCGATAGCCGCGATTGAGTTGACCAACGATCGCGCGAAAACGGGCTTTAAATTGAAGCCTGATACGTACAAAGGAAAAGTTTCGCTGCGGGAATTCCTCTTCCAATTTCTTTTGATCGCGATGGCAAATAATTGGGATGATAAGATAAAAACGATAACTTTCGCCGCGAATTTAAGGGGAAAAGCGTGGACTGTGTTAGAGAATATTGAGAATTTTGAAGATCTAACTTTTGTGGAATTAAAATCAAAATTATATAGAGCTTCTTTTTGGGGACGGAAATTTAACACAAAATTATTATTTTCTTTTTACTAATAGAAGACAGAAATTTGGGGAAGATTTTGCTTCGTTTGGAACCGAACTTGAGAGATTATCACGACTCGCGTATCCGGAATGTTCTTTCTTGGTTTGTGATAAAATTGCTTGCGCTCAATTTATTTCCAGTTTGACAGACGGGTTTGTGAGGAAAACCCTTCAACTAGAAGGAATAACCTCTTTAAATCTAGCAATTAAAACGGCAAAAGCTGTCAAAATCATTCAAGGGGAAAATTTTGAGAGAAAAAGGGAGAATTTTGGTAACAATGGGAGATTCAAAAATTTCGAAAAACAAAATTTTCAAAAGGCGGAGAGAAATGACGCGCAAACTAACTCCGTAAAAAGGAAACGCGAAAATTCAAAAGACTTGAGAGAAAAAGCGCAGACAAATAATTTTTCTTCTAAGGAATGTTGGTCGTGCGGCAAGACCGGACATTTTCGTTTTTAATGCCTTGACGGAAAAGGAAACTAGAATTAGTTGAACTTTTCGGGGAAAGTTCAACTTTCATTGAGAGTACCCCGACTTTTGATTTTGTAGAGTGTAGTGTTAGAAGAATTTTTCAAAAAGATTATTTCTCATATTTTCGGAAACTGAATGGAAAAAGTTGTTTATTTAAAATAGATACGGGCTCTGATGTCTCAATAATAAATAGTAAATTAATAAGAAAAAATCTTGAGAAGATTCCAGTCAAAAATATTAATTTGAAATATCCGACGGGAGAGAAAATTTTAATTAAGTTTTTAGTAGAAGCAAAGATCGAAATTGGAAATTATTTTGTTGAAATATCATTGTTTATTGCAGAAATAAATGATCAATGTATACTTGGAATTGATTTTCTTAAAAAATTAATTTGGACAGTGTTCCGGAACCGTTGAATATATTTGAGAGTCTCCGCGAAACGTTGAATGTCGCGCGATCGGACATATTGAGAACCATCAATCGTCGCATTAGCGAATCACAAATTTCCACGCGAACGAGGTGTCGCGCGTAGCCGATCCTTCTCACGCCTCATTGTAATTCGCATTTGCGGTCCTTTTTCGCCAACTCGAGTGCGCGGTGTATCGATTCTGATCTGTCGCGCACCCCGTTTCTGCCTATCTAAGTCGCTAATATCCTGCTCTTTCTTCTTGTTCCGGCTCGTGGTGGATCAACACGTTATCTAGTGATCGAAAAATCGTAATCCGCGTTGTTAAAAAATAATCCGTCGAGCTACAAAAGTGATTCATTTCCGCCGGTCATCGGCAAGATTTGTAGAGTATCGTGCATGCGATATTTTTAGTCAAGTCCGTTCATTTTGTGAAATACACGCATATTTTGGCTGCAATTACGACCGCACGTGTCATCACGTGCTCCGACATTATAGCGTTACGGAGACTCTCCAAGACCCCGATCTCGCGAACGGTGCGTCGCGCATCCGCGTTCGGCCCTTGATCGCTGCGATCTTTCGTTAAAATTGTCGCGAGAAGATTTCCGTCGCGTTCGGAACTACAGCATAGTTCTGCCCAAGATTTCCGTCGCGTACGCGCGCAGCAAGTACGATCAAGCGCAAGATGTCCGTACGTTCTCGTTGAATTTATTTTCCACCGTTCGTCGAGTGTGCCTAATTACTTGAGAACTTTAATTATTTGTAAAGAGCCGAATAAAGTTTTTATAAACGATATTTTTGCTGTTAACAGTCAATCCTCTCTTCCCTCTATTCTCGATCAAAATTATTTTATCAGTGCAATCCGCAACAGACAGAGTTTTCAATAAAGCTTTTAATGAATCTGGATTTGATAATAAAAATTTTAAATGTTTACGGATGGAAGATTTTTTGAAGAAAGTCCCGTCAATTTTAAATGAACTTTTTGAAAAGAGCTCCATCTATTTACAAGAAATTCAAAAAGACACTTTTATTGACTTTTTAAATAAATTTCAAGATCTATTCTCTTGCGAAATTATTGCCGGGAATTGTGATGTTGTTGAACATGTTATAAATGTCAAAGACTCTCTCCCCATTAAGTAGGCACCCCGTAGGATTTCTTTGCAGATGAGAGAAAAAGTTGATAAAATCATGGAGGAGATGAAAACTGGAAGGAAGTATCGAGGAATCTCAGAGTCCTTGGGTGTCTCAAGCTGTTTTGGTTAAAAAGAAAGATGGATCTCTTAGATTTTGTATCGATTATCAAAGGCTCAATGATATCACGGTAAAAGACTCCTATCCCCTCCCTCGAATCGACGATATTTTAGATCAGTTATCAGAGAATCAAGTTAAATTTCTTTGGAACAATGAATGTAATAGTGCTTTTGAAAACTTGAAGTTAATGTTATCTTCATCCCCAATGTTATCTTTTCCAAGAAAAGAAGGAACGTCCACTTCGTTCTAAATTGACGACCCATGACATTTCCGCTCAGTTCTATTGGACATATTGGGATGCATTAGTTCTTCAGAATGGAATCCTTTACAAGAAGTGGGAAGCTTCAAATTTGAAATTTAGTTTTATTCAATTAATTGTTCCTCGAAAATGAGTAAAAGAAATCCTTGAGAAGGTACATGATTCTCCCTCGGGAGGTCATTTTGGAATAAACAAAAGGTTCAAAAACGTTTCTATTGGACGACTTATAAGCAAGACGTTGAAGATTGGTGCAAGTCTTGCAAAGTTTGTGTTTCGAAAAAAGGCCCCACAGGAAAAGGAAAATCTCTTATGTAGATCTATAATATGTCGGAAGTCTTTTTAAAAGAATTCAAATAAATATCCTAGGTCCATTTCCAATAACTTCTTCTGGAAACAAGTATTTGGTTGTCATTGTAGATTGCTTCATCAAATGGGTAGAAACTTTTCCCCTGAAGAATATTAGAGCAAAGACAGTGGCAGAAATCTTCATTAATGAATTTATTTTAAGACATGGAGTACCTTTAGAAGTACATACCGATCAAGGGAAGAATTTTAAATCGAAACTGTTCACTGAAATAATGGAACTTCTCGGAATTAGGAAAACGCGGACTACTGCGTTGCATCCTCAGTCTAATGACAAGTCGAACGACAACATCAGACAATAATCAATTATCTAGCGAAGTATATTTCATAAAATCAAAAAGATTGGAATCGATGGATTCCCATGTTTCTTCTAGCTTACAGATCTTTGAAGCACGAAACCACTGGAATGACTCCTGCGGAATTATATTTCGCTCGAGATCTAAGACTTTTAGTGGATCTATTACAAGGAGATGTTCCTAGATTAGAAGAAAAAGAGCCGTCTTTGATAGAAAATTTTGCTGGTACTTTCAGAAGAAAGTTAGATAAAATCTATTCCGAAATTAGAGAGAAGATGAATATTAGATCTTCTAGGGTGAAGAGTTGGCAGATTCTCTTTCAAGAGGGAGAGAGAGTCTGGTTTTATAACCCTTGAAGAGTTAAAGGTAGAGCTCCCAAGTTACAGAGTAATTGGGAAGGACCTTTTTCTATAGTAAAGAAGTTCAATGATGTGGTGTATTGCATTTAAAAGACACCCAGACATAGGAAAAAAATGGTTTATGAGGATAGATTAGCTTCATTTATAAAAAGAAATATTGTTAATTGTTAGTTCAGAGCCCGAATAAAGATTTTTTGTGAAAATTAAGGAACTTGTGTGTGTGTTTATCTGGGAATGTGCGCACTCTCTTTGTTGAATTTGTACTGCGTGAGAAATGTTTTTCTTTTCCAGTTGGAAATCTTTGAGAGAAGATTTGCTTGAGTCTTCAAAAGGTGAAGGTCCTTCAGAAAGATTTCTATGGACAGAGCTGACACCTTCCAGAAGGAGACTTCCCATTTGCTTCATTTCCACGGTCGTTAATTCTTCAACTAACAATAAGAAGATCATCTTTTTGTCACAAGATTGTTCTTTGCCAGGAAGACTGTCTTCTCATCTTTCTCGTGGTTTTTGACCCGTGGTTTTCCCACGAGACGAAGAGCAAATGCCGAGACAGGGACTAGGGGCGTTTATGAGGAATGTAGGGTCCACGGAAAATAATCCCCCTTGTCTAAAGATTCGATGTTTCTCCGGAGGACGGTTCAGCGGAAGCAATGGAACAACGAGGACAGCAGGGATTTTGCTCAGCTGGTGTAGGGAAGAGTCTGGCCAATTTTTCTCAGGAGACACCATTTGAATGCGGAGAAGAAGAAGACGAAGGCCGGTAACTCGTAGCAGCAGCTCGAGGAGGGCAGGATTCGTCCGGACGAAAAAGACGTGTGAAGTGGATTCAGGCGTTTTGCTCGACCACCCAAGTAGCAGCTTGGGAAGAGCAGGAGACTCGTCGTTCCCCGAGAATCAACGTCAGAGTCCTAGGTCTTCAGAGTCTTCGTGTTAGATTGTCGGAACGACAATCTTAAAACAAGGGGGGCAGTGTTGCGCCCCTGGATTTGCATCCTCATTCCCTAAGACGTTTCCGGGAAATCGTCGTCAAGAGAGTTGTTGATAAGAGTGTGAGTGTGAGTGCGAGTGTGAGTGTGAGTGTGAGTGTGAGTGTGAGTGTGAGTGTGAGTGTGTGTGTAGTGTGTGAGTGTGTATGTGTGTGTGTGTGTGTGTGTGTGTGTGTGTGTGTGACTGCATGAAAGGCGTCCGGGAGGCGCAACAATATATATGATACATCCATCTCTGCCAATAGAGCCAAACACAATGTTATTGCGAAAAAATTTAGTTAAAAAAACTTGGTGTGCTGATAAGTTTTAAAATTACAATGCACCTTAAAGTAACATTAATTAATGCAAAATTAATACCTAATCAAACCATCACATACCAATGTTCAAGCTCGTATGACAATAAAAACAATGATAAATTATTAAATTAAGGCCATGTGTAACGAGCAATACGATATTATTTTATTATTTAGAAGAAAATTCTTAATTTGAAATAATAATTACACAAACGTTTCGAGCTCTACTTGCTCCTCTTCAGTGCGCAAAAAAATAATGATAATAAATAACGATAATAAATAAATACATACATAAAATTCTAATAAAAAATCCGCAATACATAGTCAATATAAGTTATATAGTTAAGTCATAGTTAAAACGCAAAATATATTTACAATGAATTGAAACCATTAAAATATTTCAACAAAGTAAGAACCCAATTAGAAGCAGAATGATTCGTCCGGTTATTCATAAAATATTTTAGAATTATTAATAAAAACTCGGAGTGACACTTATACATTGCTCCAAACGAACCACTTATCGTTATTTGACGAAAGTCCCTCGATCTGGCAATGATTATGTCCATCCTCTCCAAATTATTTGATATTTGTTAACTGAATTTAGAGAATTTATTCAATTGTAAAATAGGATTCCACTAATGTGTATGTAAAAAAAGATTAAAAATTACAAATTAAACTAAATACTAAAATATTGAACTTTTATGCTTACAAATTGTTCCGAATAACTTGAGATGACGATGCTTCTAATTGTTGTTGGCCTTATTGTTAGTACTTGACTGTTGTCTAGTCTTTTAAAAAGTCGAATAAATAGGTGTCAGATCTCACAAAATAAACATTTACATAAGTCTAAAAATTCGATATTTCTTCTAGAATGTCGAAATACGCGTTGTTAAGCAATTCGGTGTCTGTGTTATTATTTATACCATGCCTTTGTTCCTTGATGTGTATCATTTCCGAGATAAGTCTTTTATAATAATTAGATTCAATATCAAGTATTTTAACGTTATCCCAATCAAAAGCATGTTTTTTATCTATAATATGTTCAGAGACCACAGAATGCTTGGAGGAATCAAATTTAATATTATTCATATGCTCTTTTAGTCTAGTGCGTAATTTTCTTTTTGTTTGCCCAACGTACGAAGCTTCACAATCCTTACAATTAATTTTGTAGACAACATTATTATTATTGTTATGCACGTTTTTGTCCTTGTGGACTTTAATTAAATTGTTAAGATTATTTAGACAACGGTATCCTACTCTGAAATCTGATTTTTTTATTGTCGATGCTATTGTCTCAGAAATGTTATTAATGTATGGAATGACGAAAAATTTTTTCTTGCTATTATCTTCTGCAATTTCTTTTTTTCTATTGTTGTTAAACTGTCCATTGTTTAAAACTCTTATTCTCTTATTTATTTCTTTAAAGATTAAATGAATAGGGTAACCGTTGTCCAATAATATTTTAATACACAGTTCTAAATTTTTCTTATGATATATGGGATGAGATAATAACAATGCCCTATTAATAAGATTATAAATTACTCCTATTTTATGGCACATAGGGTGACTCGATAAAAAAGATAGTACTCTACCTGAACATGTCTTTTTTTGAAACCAATCTAAGTGTATGACGTTATTTATTATTTTAATGTTTAAGACTTAGATTGGTTTCAAAAAAAGACATGTTCAGGTAGAGTACTATCTTTTTTATCGAGTCACCCTATGTGCCATAAAATAGGAGTAATTTATAATCTTATTAATAGGGCATTGTTATTATCTCATCCCATATATCATAAGAAAAATTTAGAACTGTGTATTAAAATATTATTGGACAACGGTTACCCTATTCATTTAATCTTTAAAGAAATAAATAAGAGAATAAGAGTTTTAAACAATGGACAGTTTAACAACAATAGAAAAAAAGAAATTGCAGAAGATAATAGCAAGAAAAAATTTTTCGTCATTCCATACATTAATAACATTTCTGAGACAATAGCATCGACAATAAAAAAATCAGATTTCAGAGTAGGATACCGTTGTCTAAATAATCTTAACAATTTAATTAAAGTCCACAAGGACAAAAACGTGCATAACAATAATAATAATGTTGTCTACAAAATTAATTGTAAGGATTGTGAAGCTTCGTACGTTGGGCAAACAAAAAGAAAATTACGCACTAGACTAAAAGAGCATATGAATAATATTAAATTTGATTCCTCCAAGCATTCTGTGGTCTCTGAACATATTATAGATAAAAAACATGCTTTTGATTGGGATAACGTTAAAATACTTGATATTGAATCTAATTATTATAAAAGACTTATCTCGGAAATGATACACATCAAGGAACAAAGGCATGGTATAAATAATAACACAGACACCGAATTGCTTAACAACGCGTATTTCGACATTCTAGAAGAAATATCGAATTTTTAGACTTATGTAAATGTTTATTTTGTGAGATCTGACACCTATTTATTCAACTTTTTAAAAGACTAGACAACAGTCAAGTACTAACAATAAGGCCAACAACAATTAGAAGCATCGTCATCTCAAGTTATTCGGAACAATTTGTAAGCATAAAAGTTCAATATTTTAGTATTTAGTTTAATTTGAAATTTTTAATCTTTTTTTACATACACATTAGTGGAATCCTATTTTACAATTGAATAAATTCTCTAAATTCAGTTAACAAATATCAAATAATTTGGAGAGGATGGACATAATCATTGCCAGATCGAGGGACTTTCGTCAAATAACGATAAGTGGTTCGTTTGGAGCAATGTATAAGTGTCACTCCGAGTTTTTATTAATAATTCTAAAATATTTTATGAATAACCGGACGAATCATTCTGCTTCTAATTGGGTTCTTACTTTGTTGAAATATTTTAATGGTTTCAATTCATTGTAAATATATTTTGCGTTTTAACTATGACTTAACTATATAACTTATATTGACTATGTATTGCGGATTTTTTATTAGAATTTTATGTATGTATTTATTTATTATCGTTATTTATTATCATTATTTTTTTGCGCACTGAAGAGGAGCAAGTAGAGCTCGAAACGTTTGTGTAATTATTATTTCAAATTAAGAATTTTCTTCTAAATAATAAAATAATATCGTATTGCTCGTTACACATGGCCTTAATTTAATAATTGAACATTAATTAATTTAACTACAAAAAAAATATATTTTAACTGCAACAAGTTTTAAAAAATAATTTATTTTTAATATCAGTAGAATATTATTTAGCAGCGCGCCAAGTTTTTTTTAACTAAATCTTTTTATTCTTTACTCATTATATGACTTGTGACGTGGTCGTCCCGACGCCTGTCACTCCCCGACGCGGGGTCGTAAAACCGAGCGGCCGCGCCAAAAGAGCAAGAGAGAGAGCGAGAGAGAGAGAGAGAGAGAGAGAGAGAGAGAGAGAGAGAGAGAGAGAGAGAGCGAACGCGACCCAGAGAGACTTAGCGGCGCGAAAGATATTATTATTAACGAGTTTATTTTTATTTTTGTTATGAATGTCGGGAGTCTTGCCGAGAAAAATTGTTTAATCAGGAGAGATTAACAAGGAAGACAAAAAGCGGCAAACAAGGAATCGAAAACACCACGCACTGAGACGTGGCCCTACAAGAAGTCAGCACAACGGCCGCGGGGAGAGAGAGCCGCAGGGGCGCACCCGCCAGCAGGTGCCAAGGACCCGCGGATAATTTCCGCACCCCCGCTTCCTTCCTCGCCAAAACCCCGTCGGCCGAGATATGATAAGGAGGCCGCCATTCCGGGCCGTGAAAGCCTAGAAATAACGTGCCTCCTTAGCAAGATTTTTTATATTGTATTGCTGTCACGAGAGGTACCGAAAGTACTCCACATATTTCGTTATTGTCAAGCGAGTCAAGAAAATCGCGGAAAGCCCTAATTGGCTGTCGCGAATCTTACCTCTGACCCGCCGAATTCGCCCGGTTGCCGATAGCGAGTCGACAGACTCGGCAGATTGGCGCGACCGCTCGCTTGGATAAGGCGAATTGAAAGAGAAAGAAAGCCAAGAAAGGACTTAGCCGTTTTTGGGGAGAGATAGAGGTCCTGAGGACAAGGCGAGGAGTTCTTCTGGTGAGGCTACCCTCTCGTCAACGTAACGCAAGTAACACGTCCGCTTTGTACTTCCGAATCTCGACCGTGCTAGGCGCGATCGCGTAATTTAGTGTATTTATTTAGCGTACGGGCTAATTATTGGATTATTTCGAGTGGATGATTTCGCGAGAGCGATCGTGGTCAAGCGGCGAAGAATTTCGGGAGTTTGTACGTGTCGTAGGTATCTTAGCAATTTACGTCTCTCGGGGGTTTATTGTCGTCGCGCCGTCTCAATTTTTGTCGCGTTTATTTGCATGTTTGAAAGATTGCGTTATTGATGAGAATGTCGAGTATTGCATGTACGAGTGAGTGAGGAGAATCGCGTAGATATTGTATTAGTCCGTCGCGTAATTCGGTAGTAACGAAAGGTCGAGAGAGAGAAAAACGATCAAGCAAGATCACGTGAAAGCGACAAGGATAGAGAGTGTGCGCGCGCGAAAGCGAGCGAGACGGCGATAGTTGGAACTGCCGGTCACCGGCGTATTCGCGTTAAATATCAAGTTTTATCATCCTGCGGCGGTACTTTCGCTCTCTGACTAACATTGAGGATCCTTCGAATTGAAGGGCTCACTTTCGTGATTGCTAGACTATTTGTTCCGCTCTTTTCTCGCGAGTATTATATTATAGAGTTGTCGCGCACCCGCCGTGGGTACGATTCGTGTTATTTCGCGAACCGAGAGTATCGCGATATTTCGCATATTAAAAGAAGTCGGCGTTTTTGTCGAACGCTTAGTGACGTCCGTTTGCTTCGTGTAGTAAGTATCGTTGATTCGGCGGATGTTATACGGAGTCAACTTATTCCTTTTGTATTATATTTTTGTTATTGATTACTATTTTGTAAAGGCGATTACTCGCTAATTCCTAATGTTCTCATTATCGAGATTATATTTCTTTTGTAATCCAACAGTTATCCGATTTACTTCATATTACTTTCTGTATTATATTTTTTTTTATTGTAATAAATCGGAGTCTTCTTATTTTATACAGTCGCGTCTTTAGTATTTTATGTATCTTTGTGCCGTACACCTCAGTACCGGGTGATTAGAAAATAGAAATCTCGCGCCTACTGTGAGTCAGCATATTAGTAATTCTCTCCCAAACACACCCTGCCCTTCTACCATTAGGTGAGCAGCCGGCCCGTTGCGGAAGTTCCGGCCGGATTTTTGCGTTATTCCGTGTGTCGCGAATTGACGCGTGAAAGATCGTGTCTGGCATCCAAAATTTCGAGTAATTTTGCATATTCGTCGGCTGGCGTTCTACTGCGGCACGCGTGGAGCGACCACCAACTCAGTTCCCGCGTTTGATAATAATTTTTCAAGAATAAATAATTTTCTATTCTTCTTTTTTTGACGACGACCTCTGCCCGCCGCATTTGCTCCGGGGCGAGAAAAGTCGTTGCAGACTCTATATACATTTGCAACTTTAATTTTCCATTGATACAAGATTTTATTTTCACTTATAATTTTTTTTTAATATCATTTTTGTAGTACGATTCTACATAAGTACGATTCTACATGGGGTTCCAATGGTTAAATGTTCATAGGATTCTGCATGGGTTTGCAATTTTTCATAGGATTCTACATGGATTTGCAATAGGTAAATTTTCACTACTGGTGAGTCCATACTAGGCGCCTTTTTTTACCTTTTTTAAAGGTAAGTTTTTATATATTAGCAACTCTGGCGAATAAAAAAAGTTAAACATATAGTTAATAAATTTAAATTAAGAGTTTAACAAGGCTCTGTAATATAAATATAAATATAAATTTAAAGTGTCAAACAGGCAATAAGAGCCAAATCGCGGATGACAGTGCGTTATTCCAACGCGTGAAACTAAATTTTTTCGTTAGAATTAAAAACCTGTGCACAAGGCACCAAATTTTACTTGGTCACGGCCAAGATTTAAAATTAGAATAATGATGCTTTTTATTGTCGCATCCACAATTTTTTAACAAAAATTTAGAGTTAATTATCAATATATTACTTAGCAACGATTATCCTTTGGATCTCATATTTAATAAAATTAATCACAGGTTGGGTTATCTTATTTCCAACAAAAACATCAAAGAAAAACAAATAAATAATGGACTTACAAATAACACAGAAAAAAAATAAGAACAAAAAAATTAATAATTATTTCTTACATTAAAAAGATCTCCGAAATGGTTGTCTCCTCGTTAAATAATTCTGACTATTTAGTGAGTTACAGATGTCTTAATAACCTAGACAAAATCATTAAGACACAAAAAGATAAAAATGAACAACCTTTTCATTCAAACGTTGTGTATAAGATCGGCTGCAAAGATTGCAACGCCTCATATGTAGGCCAAACGAAGAGATAATTACATACTCGGTTGAAGGAACATAGGAATAATATTAAATTAGACTCGACAAAGCACTCGGTAATTTCAGAACACATAGTAAAAGAACACCATAATATTGATTGGAATAATGTAAAGATTTTAGACAGGGAAAGTAATTATCATAAGAGACTTGTCTCTGAGATGTTACATATCAAAGAGCAAAAAAATGGCCTTAATTCCAACAATGATACCGAGCTGCTCAGTGTGTGTGTGTGTGAAGCTTATTTTGATATTTTAAACATATTAACAAACAGATGATAGATTACTAAAAAGACAAACAAGACATCAACATTTTTTACATAATAACTTAATATATATAAACACTCTTAGCTTGTTGACTTGATACAGTTGAAAGTAAGATATCTTACCGAACTAACAGTTATAAAGTTTTTATATAAATTTTTTTTTAAAAAAACGTGAAATTAGCACAAAGAGATTTAAAAGTAAGCCGAACAATTACGTAAGATTTTATAAATTGTGACTGATTATTAATTGACTTGATTGTACATACCGTTATTAACCATTTCTCGCAAAAAAAACAAAGAAGTTTCACGGGAAGCATTTTATAACTTAAGAGCGATCTCTACACAAAGAGATTCATGGACGAAACATCAGACATGACACATTGCGACACGTGACACATTTCTAACATTATTAATTTGATAGGATATTAATGTAATGTAATAGCGTTTAAGATATGACTTGATAATTTATGTAACACTGAAGAAGACTGCGTGCAGTCGAAACGTCTAGATAATTCTTTTATGTAAGATTCGGTAAATTTGCGGTTTGTCCGATTCAATTGATATTTTTTCGGTTTAACAATGCTTGTAGAATATATTAAATAAATTTCTGAAACTATCTATTTAATGCTCATTATACTGGCCTCTTTTACTATATTGATTGTTTCAACAATATACGAGCAAATATTAAATTCATGTAAAGTGTTAAATATTTGGGACATATTATTTTGGGAGAAGGTACTGCCACGGACTCTGAAAAGATTGCTGCCGTGAGAGATTGGCCAATTCCTCATACTAGGAAACAATTGCGAAGCTTTCTCGGTTTTTGCTCGTATTAGCGTAAATTTGTGAAAGAATTTTTTTCTTTGGCAAAACCTCTTTATTCATTAACAGAAAATCAAGTTAAATTTGTTTGAGGAAAAGAATGCCAAGATGCTTTTCAGAAATTAAAATCGATGTTGTCTTCTCCAATATTATCTTTTCCTAAGGGGGAAGATCAGTTTATTTTGGATACCGACGCGTCTAATATCAGTATCGGTGCAGTATTATCCCAGAGGCAATTAGGAAAAGAGAAAGTAATTGCCTATTTTAGCAGAGTGTTTAACAAGGCTGAACGGAATTATTGTGTAACTAGAAGAGAATTGTTAGCGATAATAGATTCTTTGAAATTTTTCCGTCACTATCTTTTAGGTTGGAAATTTATAATTTGTACAGATCATGTATCGTTGAAATGGTTGATGTCTTTCAAAGATCTGGAAGGACAATTGGCTCGATGGCTCGAAAGACTTTAAGAATTTGAGTTCGAAATTTTTCATCGGAAAGGACAATCTCACAAGAACGCCGATGGTCTATAAAGGCGATTATGTGAGACTTTTGGATGCGAATACTACGCTAAAGTTGAAAAAAAGAGCACAGAAGAAACAGAAAAAAATGGTCGCTTGGATTGCGCTTACAGGAGAAGATCTTGAAGACTGGCGTCAAGCACAACGAAAAGATCCAAGTATTTCATTTATTATCCAAGGAAACAGGAAGAAGACCATTGCATTCGGAAGTTCCGACTAGAGATGTTTCGGCTCAGATTTATTGATCCTATTGGGATTCTCTCGTCTTGAAAAATAGAATTCTCTATAAGAGATGGAAAACCCCAAATCTTAAAAGAAGTTTCCTTCAATTAATAGTTCCTCAAAATCGAACCAAAGAAATTTTACAGAAGACTCATGATTCTCCATCCGGAGGACATTTCAAAGTTAACAAAACTCTTAGGAAGATTCGAAAAAGATTCTTTTGGGCAAGTTGTAAGCAGGATGTTGAGAAATGGTGCAGAACATGCAAGGTTTGCATATCAAAGAAAGGTCCTTCTGAAAAAGGAAAATCCCCATTGCAAGTATACAATGTCGAAGCTCCATTAGAGAAGATATAAATGATATCCTTGGTTCTCTTCCGTCGACCAAGTCAGGAAATAAGTATCTTTTGGTTATGGTAGATTGTTTTACAAAATGGATAGAGGCTTTCCCTGTAAAGAACATTAGAGCTAAAACAGTGGCTGAAGTGTTTGTGAATCAGTTTGTTTCTAGGCATGGAGTGCCTATTGAGATTCACACAGACCAAGGAAAAAATTTTGAGTCCCAATTGTTCGGAGAATTGATGCGACTTCTTGGGATAAAAAAGACAAGGACTACTGCTTTTCATCCTCAATCGGATAGCCAAGTGGAGCGTCAACATCAGACGATTATCAATTACTTGGCGAATTTCCGAAAATCAAAAAGATTGGGATGAATTAATTTCTATGTTTCTTTTGGCATATAGATAATCGAAACACGAGATCACAGGAGTTACTCCTGCTGAGTTATACTTTGCTAGAGAACTTAGACTACCAGTGGACTTATTACAAGAAGGTCCTAAATTCGACGAAGAGAGATTGCCTCCCGAGACTTTTGTAGATAATTTGAAAGAGAGATTAAAAGAAATTCGTTCTTGTGTTAAGGAACAAATGGTTTTGAAGTCTTCACAAATGAAAGCGAGTTATGATCAGAAAGCTAGAGCTATTATCTTCAAGGAGGGAGAGAGAGTCTGGTTATATAATCCGAGGAGGAGTAAAGGAAAGGCCCAGAAATTACAGCGTAATTGAGAGGGCCCTTATTTGATTGTTAAGAAATTTAACGATGTAGTGTTCTGTATTCAAAAGACTCTTAGGCATAGGAAAAAGGTCATACACGCGGAGAGCTTCTTTTCTGGAGAGGGAATAGAATTGTTAGGATAGATTGAAGCCCGGCAAATGTGTATTAGTTAGAGAATTCGGAGGGAAATTTAATCGATAGGAATAGGGAAAATTTCTACGTAATCTTCTTTTTCTGTTACAGAATCCCCAAAGAAGAGAGGTTTCGTTTCAAGGAGAGGTTTCGTCGAAAGAGAATTTCCGATTCTGCTTGGGAGAAGAGAAGTTTCCTGGAAATGGCGGAGGAGTCAGTCTTCAGGCTCAGCTTTCCGGGAAGAGGAAATTTTCGTCTTCGTTTTATTCTAAGAAGACTGCCTCGCCCACGATTTTTGATCCGTAGTTTTCCCATGGGACTTTGGGCAAATACCGAGGCGGAGACTTGAGGAGTCTACGCGAGACGATGGGTCCACGGAAGTTACCTCCCTCCCCCTTATCTGAAATTTTCTGGAGTTTGCAGGAAGATCAGGATGCGACAAAAAGAACATCGGTCGATTGGATTTCAACGGCGGATCGCTCGTTAACCTGTGGCAGCAGCCCAGGGTAGAGCAGGATGGTTCGCCGGAACCCTGGAGTCGACGTTTGACTGTCGATCGATTGGGGCCGAGAGTCGCTCGGGAACCTGTGACAGCAGTTCAGGGTAGAGCAGGAAGACTCGTCGGTGCCTGGAATTCATGTGGGTGCGACTGGATAACGGACTGTTCAAGAACCTACGGCAAGAGCCCAGGAAGGGACAAGGAATTCGTCGAGATCTTAATGTCAACATCGCAGTTTAGGACAGCGTTGAATAACCCTCCTTGATTGTCGGGACGACAATCTTGAAGAAGAGGGGCAGTGTTACGTCCCTGATTTTCATCCCTTAAGCGCCTTCATTTCTTCCCCTGACAATGAGCATCATCGTTAGGAGGGTTGTTCAACAACCGGCGTTTGGATGTTTTCCGGCGCCTCATTCAGATTTGGTCTGGCTGACACATCGAGCGGACGCATTTTGAGATCGATAACTATTTTCGCATATTGTACAATACAATTTATTGCATTTCTGTATTGGGTCGTCGCATTAAAAATCATTGCGACCATACGTGAGTTGATTCATTTTGTACGCGTGTGAGAGTGGGTGCGACGGAGTGTCATCGAGATATTGCAAGGCCGCCCCGTGGACGTAACAATATGTACAATAATCGTTATTAATTAATTCTTAAACAACATAATATTTTTACGTGAAATAGTCTGTTGTAATGATTTACAGCTATTTGTAATGATTGATTTTTGCACGTGTCATTATTGGACCAATAAATGCTCTGATTGGCTATCGCATCGTTTACCAATTGCAAGCGTTGCACGTTGCCGTGTTTTGTGTTTTGTGCTATCGTGTGCCTCGTATCTTGTGTTATTGATTCATATAAAATTTGCAGCTCGAGAACAATTGGTTGAAAGTGATAAAAATCCGGCATACATTAGAAGATTCATTAATTCTATCTAATAATCGATCAACATAAATGAAAAGAAACCGGTAAGGGTATAGTTTCCAAGAAAAAATCGATTATAGTATAAAGAAACACAAGTAAATTGCTTGAAGCAATGTGTTTATATTACTTGTGTCGTTTATATTGAAGTGATAAAATATTATATTCTAATATGTTTTTATATATAAAAACTGTTCGTGTTTCATTTCTATCAATAAACTAAATTTTTAAGTTATATATAATCAGTTGTTATTTTACTAATCGTCTTATTTATCAATATTAATTTTCGTAAATCTTAATTTTAATCAATTCCATTTATTAACTTAATAAGTTTTATATAAAAATAATTATATATTAATATATGTATTTATATATATATATATATATATATATGTATGTATAATATATAAGATCACCACGCCCGGCCACAAGCAATAGAAATGGCCAGATATTTTTCTATATTTGTAACAGCGTCTGACTGTATCGTAAGTGACGCGCTTGATTTTAAAATGGATTATATCTTGAAAACTAAAAAGCCTGCCCGTCTTAGTCTTGGAATCTTTTTAAAGGGCAAGATTTCTACTTTTTAAAATTTTTTTTTGAAGAAAATCGAAGATGTCTAAATTTAAGAAAAAATTAGTTTTTATTTTGTTTTTTGAAAATCTTATTTAAATTACTATTGAAAGAAAAAACTAATTTTACAGGATTAAAGTACGTAAAAGGACCTTTCGAAACCACTTATTTTTTAAAATCAGAGTAGTCTTCTGAAATTTATCAACGTTTGAAGTTGGACGCAACGGCCCAATTGATGAAAACTCAAGTCCCTGTTAACAAAAAACATGGGCCAAACGACTTAAGAAATAATTTTACTTTTGATAGGACTACACTTTTTGTAAATTTCAGCGTGATTAGAAAACTTTAAAAATTTGCGTGGATCACTTCATAAATAATGCCCTATATGCTTTGTATATTATTTTAAGTATTATTAAAGCATATTAAAGGGAAAATAGTATTTTAGTATGCTGCGCTTTAATGACATTTAAGATATAAAAAAAAACACATTATTATATGATATAAAATATATTATTGTAATGTGTTATATTTTAATAATATGTATGACATTATTAAAACATATTATAGTAATCATTATATATATTAAGTATTTTTTTATACAATGTCATATATTTTTTATAGTATTATTTATTTTATAGTAGAAGCAAATTCTTTGTAGATTTTATTTTTTAAATCAATTTTATGATTATTATTCCTGAATTATTATTATTTCTCTTTTTATAGATAGTATCTTTTGATTTTAATAGATACATACAAAAAATGTTTATTCAAAGAAATATTACTATATAAAAATTGTTAAAAAAAAGTTTAGTATTAAAAGAGTTTTAATATATTAATAAAATAAAATTAAACATAGAAAATTAAACGTTTTCATTAAGTTACGGAAGCATCTCAAACGAAGAGTAGAGCAGGCAATGAAGGATCTTGCAAAAGTGGCATTGATTGAGAAATTGAAAGACAAAATTATTATGTCCAGTAATATCTCTTTAGATGAAAAATGTATGGATGTACGCATCAATGGAAACCCTACCTCAGATAAAAGTCCACTTAGAAGTTGGTATTGAAGAAATATAAAATATCGCATTTCCTGCCATCTATAAAAATATTGGCTAACTAATATATATACGCACGCGCACACAGACTCAGAGACACAAACACACAGTAAGATACATAGACAAAGAGACACTCGATTCATGTCTTCTTAAAATATAGTATCTGTTCAAACATTGAATAGGGTGTTATTATTTAAAAGGATAACCAACAACAGGTTATGGACCCAGAACACGTGAAGTAGACACAAATAAAGTAAAGTACGCTAGTGTTGAAGAAAACCGACAGTAAAGAGATTAGCGAAAAAGCGCGCACAAAGAAAGCATGGCAAGTATAAAATATAAATTGCCAGTGAATATAAATTGGAAGGTCCTGATGATTGGGAAAAATGGAAATGGCACATGAACATGGTATTTCGTGCTCATGAACTTGAAACGATAATTGACGGATCCAAAGAATGTCTTGACTTCCGATAATGCCACAGAACAACATCGGAAGCTAATATCCGAGTGGAAAAAAAGACGCGAAGGCGGCAAGTATTATTGCATGCGCACTTAATAAACAAATTGCTGAGCTCGTTTTAACTTGTACTAATGCTAAAGAAATATAGGAAAAGTTATATTCTAGATTTGCGCGTAGTAGTATTCAAAGAATAAATATGCTTATTGAGTCATTTTTTCAAGCAAAATTATGAAAAGGAAGATATAAATGCACACGTTGCCAAATTGCAAAAGCTGTTGGTCGATTTAAACTCTGAATTGGCCAAGCACAATAAAAATATCCTGTCAAAAACGTACGTTAAACGGATGAATTCTATCTACTCTTGGTAAAGAATACGATAATTTCAAAGATTTGTGGGACATAATACCTACGGATAAACAAAAATTAAATCTATTTATTGAGAAACTCTGTGCAATCGAATCACGTAAAAAAACTGATAAAACATCAGATAAAAATACAGGCATTTGTAGCGCACAAGAATTATAATAAGAAGAAACACTACAAACGCAAAAGTCAAACAATGAAAAATATGACAACGCTAAGAAGTTTCCTTGTAAAAAATGTAAATAATTCGGTTATTGGATTGCTGAATGGCCTCAAAATAAATACTTGCAGAATAAAAACAAAAATACTTCAAGAAATAAAACTAATACATTTCTAACATATAATATGGATGCATCGGCTGGTACAGGCATTAATGCGGACAGTTGATGCTGTGATAACGGTGCTTTACGTCACATTACACCTAGTAAACAATACATTACATCATACAAGAAATTTGCAGTTCCGGAAATTATATCTTTAGGAAAAAGAAATGCAACAATGCAAGCTTTTGGAAAAGGCGCAGTTAATGTTCAAGTGTACTATTATGGTAACTGGCATGATGCAACATTAAAGAATGTTTGGTACGTACCAAATGCAAATACTCATTTATTCTCTGTAAAAGCAGCTGCACGAAATGGTTTACTAACAATAATAGACGATAGAGATGTTCAAATTCGGAATAAAAGAAATAAGGAATTGGCAGCAACAAGTCATCTAAATAATGAATTCTATATAATAAACATGCAAGTTAACAAATCAATTAAAAATGTACAAGTAAATATAGCTTCTAAAAATGATATGCTACAGGTATACTATGAACGATTTGCACTTCAACATAAACGTCACGCCAAGCAAATGCTGAAATAGATGAATATAGATATATGTACAAGTGCAGAAAAAAATTTCTGTGACGGTTGTGCACTAGGGAAGATGCACAGGTTCAAGCAATGAAAGGATCGCTCAAGGAACACAGGAGAACTCATACATGCTGATGTAAATAGACCTATGAGTACAGTATCTATGGGAGATGCACGTTATTATGTATGTTTCGAAGATGATTACAGCAAGTTTAGAAGCGTATACTTCCTGAAACATAAAAGTGAAATTTATAAAATGTTAAAACTCTTTGTAAATAAAGTAAAAACAAAAAGACATAATGTGAAGCAATTTTGTTGTGACGGCGGCAAAGAATTGGATAACAAAGATATTGCTGAGCTGCTGGCAAGAAGAGGTATTGAACAATTAATTATTTCATCCTACACGCCTCAAAAAAATGGAGCGGCAGAACGCGAAAATCGCACTATAGTAGAAGCTGCGCGTTCCATGCTACTGTGGCGATAAATGCCACAAGCATATTAAAATATATACAAAATAAAAATATATACAAAATAAAAATATATTACAAGCGACGAGTGTTGAGTATATCGCGACCGGTGACACAAATCAATAAATAAACAAATAAGAGACTAACATGACAAAGGTAAATTTCGATTTCCGTACATAATAAAAAGCGAAAGTACCTGAGAATAATAGATAGTCTAATCACCTAAAAATAAAAATAAGGTCGTGGAATGATCGAGAGAAGGAGACAAAGCGCGGCCTCGAAGAGGCAGATAGAATTTGACTCGCGTCCACGTAACACGGTTTTTCTCGGTGGAGAGTAAAAAGTTTGTATTCTTTGTGATTCGAATAAATGCAGTGAAATACAATATGCTTTGCACCCTAAATTATTATTCCTGATAAAATATCCTCTCCTGATTCGCGATAGTGGCGAAACATTAATTATCGAACAAGCACGCGCCCCCAAACTACAAACAAGTAAACTACCAAAAGCGATGTGGGCTGAAGCATGCATCACAGCAGGGAGGATTCCGTTAGCGCTCGAAGCGATAGCGTACAGCCCGATAGCACACGTCAAATTTAAAATAATTCCCGATAGCCCACATTCCTTTAGCACACATCCTGATAGCATACAAAGTAAATCGCGCACTATCCCGATAGCGCACCAAATAATAGGCACACTTGCCCAATAGCGCACAAAAAAATTAAACATAGTTCCGGTACCGCACGAAATGTTGAAAGTATTATCCCGATAGCGCAGATTATATATTTTATTTTTTCCGATAGCACATTATTCGCGTTTCCTTTCCTAACAGCGCATGAGATGTGCTACTGGGATGTGTGCTAACGAGAAAATACGCGTTTATTTCCCGATAGCGCATGAGATGTGCTACTGGGATGTGTGCTAACGAGAAAAGACGTGTTTCTTTTCCGATAGCGCACGAGGTGTGCTACAGCGAGGTTCCACGCAAACCTATTTGTCTAGTTTTTTGGTAGTGAAGCCCCCCGCAGGGGAGCGGAACCCACTGTTTCCACGAGATACGACATGGATTTGCAACTTTCCACGTAAAGCGAAGTTCCACGCAAACCTAGTTGTCTAGTTTTTCGGTAGTGAAACCCCCCATAGAGGAACAAAACCCACTGTTTCCACGCATGTTTTTCGACGCGAAGCGAGGTTCCACATGGGTTTGCAATTTTAACTACGATTTTTAAAATTGATAGTGCAAGAGGTGCGCTGTCAGTCGGGAAAAAAACGCGTCTTTTCTCGTTAGCTCACGTCCCAGTAGCGCACCTCGTACGCTATAGGGAAAATAAACTTGTCTTTTCTCGTTAGCACATGTCCCAATAGTGCATTTCGTGTGCTATCAGAAAAGAAACGCGATTAGTGTGCTATCGGGAAAAATAAAATATATAATATAGGAAAAATAAAATATAAATATATAATATAAAAAAATATAATATAAATATATAAAATATATAATGTGCGCTATCGGAATAACGCTTTCAACATTTTGTGCACTATCGGGATTGTATTTAATTTTCTTGTGCGCTATCGGGCAAATGTGCCTATTACTTGGTGCGCTATTGGGATAGTGCGCGATTTACTTTATGTGCTATCGGGATGTGTGCTAAAGGAATGTGGACTATTGGGAATTATTTTAAATTTGACGTGTGCTATCGGGCTGTGCGCTATCGCGCTGTGCGCTAACGGATCCCGCTCAACACTGCAGCTTACATTTTAAATCGCACAGGAACATTATCAGAAGCTGACAAAGTATCATATGAATTATGGTATGGTCGAGACATTGGAAAATGAGATCATCTAAGAATTTTCAGCATTTCTTGTTACGTACATATACAGAAACAATTTAGATCAAAGTTTTACAGCAAATTAATACCAGGACACTTGATTGGATATGTCAACGACAAAGATAGATATCGAGTGTGGATTCCATCGCAAAGAAAAGTACTAAGTAGTCATGATGTGATATTCAAATCAGTTATATGTAACATAAGTAATGATACTGAAGTCGTAATACAAGTAAATAAAGAAACACAAGACAAGATGAACAAAAATAAAACTCTAGAAGAACCACATAAAGATTCAAATGATGAAACAACTGATGAAGAAGGAAATAAATCTTTCAAAGATTCAAAAAAGACAATACAGAAGATGTAGAAGCTAATAATGAGGCTCAAAAACAAGCGGGTAAATCTGAGAAGCAAAATGATAAAACTGAAAATAAAAATAAAACTCGTAAAAGTACACGTAACAGAAAATTACTAAGCTGAATAATTGGTGAATATGTAAAGTTGTCAGAAACAGATAAAATGGATCACTATCAAAATCTAAGTTCGTATATTGAAGCAGTGAAATCACAAAAACGCAAACAATGATTCGCTGGAATGCATGAAATATTATCATCATTGGAATAAAATGACACGTGAGAGTTAATAACACGACCGCGGAATATACAAGTAATTCAAAATTGATGGTTCTTTGAATCAAAACATTAGACAATAAAAGTCCTTGTTTTGAAGCTCGTTTAATGGCAAAAAGATATGTGCAAAAACAAGGTATAGACTATGACAAAACTTATAGTCCCGTAGCGCGACATGATACAGTTCGTATACATTGGTTGCAATAGCTGTCTCAAGACAAAATTAAAACAATTCGACGTAAATACTGCTTTTTTATATGGAATACTTCAGGAGAAATTGTATCTAGAGCAACCGAAAGGCTTCAATGATGGCACTAGTCGTATATGTCGTCTGAAGAAAAGTTTATATGGATTGAAGCAATTTCCACGATGCTGGAATAAACGTTTCATAAAAAAGTTGGTTTGAAATCAAGCACAGCGGATCTATGCTTATTCTATCGAAACTATGGTAAAGTCACTATATGTTGTCATCTACGTAGACGATGGATTAGTTATAGGCAACACTGAAGAAGTTCAAGAGTTTCTGAGACAATTAAAGGAAGAATTTAAAATAACATTTGGCTCATTGAAGAATTTTCTAGAAATGCAAATAAAATCATCAAGATGGATCTATTTCTATAAATCAAGAAGACTATATATCTAAAATGTTAACAATATCGTTTGGATGAATGCAATGCTATATCAACGCCTGCATTTCAAGGAAAACTTAACAACAAAGAAAAATTAGAAGAAGAAATTTCTTATCGTCAAGCTATTGGGAGTTTAATATATTTAATGACAGCAACTCGACCCGATATTGCCTTTGCGCTCAATAAAGTCGTAAAAGTAATGGATAAACCAACAAAGAAAAATTGGACCGAAGTGAAGCGGATTTTCAAGTATCTTCGAGGTACAAGTAACTATGGAATTACCTACAAGAAGGATTTCGGACACTTTATTCACGATGTCAATTTTGCAGGAGATAAGGCAACACGACGTTCTACTAGTGGAATGATAGCTATGCTATCTCAGGGAGCTATTTCTTGGACAAGTCAATTACAAAAATCATTGACTTTGTCTACAACTGAGGCAGAAATCGTTGTCGCAAGCGAAGGTGCCAAATAATTATGGCTTACTAGATTATTATCAGAAATCATGGAATCAGATAAACTATCTCCAAGTCTATATGTTGATAATGCCAGCGCAGTTAAACTAAAAAAACCCAAAATTCCACCGAAGGACAAAGCATATTACACTTTTATGTAAGATAACGAGTGCTAAATGGCGACATCAACATTGAACATATTCAAGGAGCGAAACAGTTAGCTGATCTATTTACAAAGGCTTTAGAACGCAATAGACATGAGACTCTACGTAAGGAAATCGAAGTTTGTCCTATACATAACAAAGATTTGTAATTAAACTATAAACGCTCTACCAATATTCAAATCAAACAAAAGATCTAACTGTAGATGGCTATTAAGCAAAAGCGCAGTAAACAATGCACAAGTTATGAAACTTATAATTTTATTTAAAAAATAGACATTTCACAAACGTTTCGATTCATTTTTGAGCTTTCTTTGTGTGCTTAGATTTGCATACTCACAGATCGTTAAAATTTCGAATGATTTATATAACTTAGTCCCTATGTAGATGTGTAACTGTTTTTTGTGAGACAGAATGTTAACATATTGTATAAATCAATTTCAAAAATTTAGGAAAAAGTTCAGATTTCTATGTTTAAAAAACACCAACAGCATAAATTACACTAAACCGATTGAATATTTTTTCAGTTCAAGGAATTTAAATAACAAATTCAATTTCTCGTTTAAACAGAATAAATTTCCACAGAAACGTGATAATGAAAATATTCAAAATAAAAACTTGTGTACTTGGCTCGAATTATTGTGTTACAATAAAAATAAAATATCGACGGCAATCGGAACCTGTGCGGACGTCATGCACAAAATTAAAAAATTAAAATAAGATCTCAAGTAAAACTCATTTATTAAATTCTAAACGTTTCGACTCACTTCGGGTCTTCTTCAGTAGCTGCAAAATACAAAAAAATTCAAGAAATCAAAGATAATCGTTACAATTATAAAAATATAAAACTCGTATACATACAATCCGCAAACCAATTAAATGTTATTCTCCTCCCTATTCAAACTGTCCGGCCGTCGGAGTGTCTCCCTAACGGTGACCATCGTCAGGAAGGAAGCAGAGCACATAAGTGACTCCCTTACCAACACTAATCAAAGTCACAAACATTATATAAATTAAACGTAGAAAAATCCACAAGAATTAAAAAATTAAAAATCGGAGAGAGCACTCACCCCGACAGTAAAAACAAAGAGAAGACGATGCTACACGTGACACATCACTCTAACGACTGTGCGGTATCCTACCTCGGCACAGTCAATACATATATACGCAAAAAAAACAAAAATAAAAATAAAATATAAAATAACAACAACTAAAACTTATCGGCGCTCATATTAAAGGTCTAACAAAACCACGGATATGTATGATCACAGAGCTAGATTTTGGTAAATTTTTCTATTAAAAGATCAAATATATCATTTAATTTATCGGTGTCGCAGTGTAAATTTAAACTATTCCTCTGACGTTTTATGTGGATCATTTCCGATATCAAACGTTTACCTAAAAAAAGCTCCTAGGGAGGAGAATAACATTTAATTGGTTTGCGGATTGTATGTATACGAGTTTTATATTTTTATAATTGTAACGACTATCTTTGATTTCTTGAATTTTTTTTGTATTTTGCAGCTACTGAAGAAGACCCGAAGTGGGTCGAAACGTTTAAAATTTAATAAATGAGTTTTACTTGAGATCTCATTTTAATTTTTTAATTTTGTGCATGATGTCCGCACAGGCTCCGATTGCCGTCGATATTTTATTTTTAATGAAAATACGTATTGTCAAGTTAGATCATATGCTATTTACTAATCACAAACATACTTTTCTTGACAATAATAAATGGTTTGTTAACCTATCATCGGTCACCATTCCACGTAATATTCCAGGCTTTTTACAACTAGGACAGAATTTTAACATCTCGATTTCAGATGAAAATAGATTAACCATTGAATTTATCAAGAACATAGAGAATAATATTAAAAAATTTTTGCTAGATGACAGAATAGAAATCAGGAATAACAAATTAACATTATTAACATAAACTCTTTTTTTGCATCCTCTAACACGGTTAACACCCAGATTAAGAATCTTGTTTTTCACACCAATAAATTTTTTAAAGAAAATCCAAATTTAATATTAATGAAAGCTGATAAAGGTAATATCACGGTTGCTTTAGACAGGGACATTTACTAAGTAAGATCGAACATATGCTCAGAGACATTAATATGTATAAGGTTATTACAAAGAATCCCATAAACAAGTTAACAAATAGTTTGAGGGAATGCTAACAAGGTGTAAGAACCGAAATCTTATTTTGAAACAAATTTATAAATATTTGTTTTGTAATGATGGTGCATTACCGGGAGCGTACGGCCTCCCGAAGGTTTACAAACCAAATTGTCCCTTTAGAATAATTGTGTCTTCTTTAAACAGCCCGTTATATAACCTTGCTACCTACCTTTATAAAATAATGTACGACAATTTCTCTAAACTAGTCATAAATCGAATAGTTTTGAACCTGTTAATAAACTTTCAGATACATACATCAATGATAAGGTGAATATTATCTCTCTTGACGTTATTTCTCTTTTTATGAACATTCCCGTGGATTTGGTCATAGAAAGCATTACCAGGAGATGACATTTCATTAAATGCGACATCCCTCAAATGAAATTCCTTTCTGCGGTTAAATTGATCTTATATTCTATCTATTTTAATTTCAATGGGGTTTGCAATAAACAGACCTTTGAAACCCCCATGGGCTCCCCACTCTTTCCTATCCCAGACATTCTGCATGGTCTGGAGCACACAGCCTTACAGAATTTAAGATTCGCCCCTTCGATGTATTTTAGATGTGTAGATGATGTTATCTTTGCTGCTCTTGTTAATTCCTTAGATCATGTTCTAGAAACATTCAATTCTTTTCATCCGCGCCTTTAATTTACTATGGAAATTAGCGTAGACAATAAACTCAACTTTTTCGATTTATCATTCATTCTTAATAACAACCGAATTATTTTTGACTGGTATCACAAATCGGCTTTCTTGGAAAATATTTGAATTTTCACTCATTACCCCCTTTGTCAAAAACAAGGCACAATCATGAGACAGAGCTTTCTTTTTGTCTCATCCCTTCTTTTACCAAAAAAAATTATGCATCAATATTTTGCAGAATAACTATCCGTTAAAATTTATTTTCGATACGATACGTAAACGTCTGTGGAATTCATTTTTTAATAAAGTATATAACAACCTCACGGACAATTGCGGAATGAGCGATGAACGAATCTCCTCGGGTTTTTCCACTGTTTCTTACACCTCGTCCATATCTGAACAATTTAAATCCATTACTAATAAAATTAACATGAGAACTGCATACATTAGCTTCAGTAAGCTGAACAGATTTATTAAGGTTCCTTTGGACAAAACGAACTATAACAACATAGTTTATAAAATTAACTGTATAAATTGCGACACATCATATGTGGGACAAACGAGAAGGCAACTGAAAATGCGAATTAATGAACATTGTTGTCACATAAAAAATAATTCTGCGACTCGCTCTGTCATTACAGAATATAGGATTGAGACGGGGCATGATTTTAACTAGAATGAGATACAAATCCTAGATAACGAACCGAGTTTGGAAAAAAGATTAATGTCTGAAATGCTTTATATTAAAAGACATAGAAACAGTTTCAATTTGCAAGTGGACACTGAGTTACTCCCGGATACATATATGTCAATAATTAATAAATTGCCTTTTATTTAGTTTACTATTAGAGAAACATATTACGGATATCTTTTTTGTTTTTCCTTTTTTAATATTATAAAAGAATATATGTGATTTTATTCCAGTTATTTCGAAGATATTTATCTTGTTTGGAATCTTATTATCATATAATTTGATGTTATTTGACTTTAGTTTAATGTTATTATGATTTTTACTGTTACCGACTTTTTTGGATCTGACTTTGTTCTTCTATTTATAATATTTTTAATGTTGACGATTTTACCTACCTCTGAATATTATTTAGTGTTTAGACACTTTTAGTCATAAATTTATTTTAACAGAATATAGTCTATATCGTTTTTTATATAACTATTTTTGTGCGAGCGACATACTTGTGGGGAGTTATAATTATGTGAGTTTCTTTTGTATTTTTATTTTTATTCTTATTCTCATGAATTTTATTTTAGTTTTAATTTTCTATTGTTTTTAATTTTTTTTTATTTATATTTTTAATTATTTTTGATATATTTATTTCTCTATCTGTGCTGTCACTATTTAAATAACTTATTACCTTAGATGCTGTAACATATTTCTATTATTTTACGATTGGATTTACCGCCTCATGTATAAATACATCCAATACTTCTTTTATTGCGACTTGGGAACTCCGACATAAATTAAACGCAATTTGACGACTGATCCCGCTAAACATGTAACTTTCTGGTAACGTCACATTTCGACTATAATTAAGCAAATTTAAAACGTTTACATGCAACGGTAATAAAAGGTTCTGTAAACGTCTCAAATTAACGTTTTATTAGTGTCAGTTCGTAAAACGTATCAGAAACGTTGCTTTTCCGCATTAATTTGACAATTTGGAACGTCACAAATGAAATGTTTTGTAATGTTCAAGTAACATTTCGTATGAAACGTTTTCTTTGCGACTTTATAAACGTTACTTCAATGCTAGCATTTCTATGTTTCTAAAACATTCATTTCACTATGTACTTGAAACGTTTCATTTAAAACGTAAACTTTGAAAAACATTTTACTACTCCGCACTAACGTTATACTATAAATACGATATTATTAAAAGATTTAATTTTGCAGCCTCATAAAGTGAACTTACAATTTATCGTTGATAAATGATCATAACTTTTTAACAAATTGCAATTTTGCAACAAATAAGTCTCAAAATATTACTCCTATTATTATAATTGTTCGATTGCGACCGCTGGCGGCTTCCACGTATCAGAAAGTAAATATAGGGACATACTGATAACCGCGGCAAATGTCGCGCGCTGCAAACGGTTGCACTCACCGTTTTAATTTTTTGTTTCGCACGTTATGATTGGTCGCTTGAATTGCGACAACGCACGATGTGCTCGCGTATGCCGAGCAGTCGGGGGACTTACCGTGTAGTGTGCCAACGTATTACAATCTTCTCGTATAATTGTGTGCCGGTTGTTTTGTACATTAATAATAAAGTTCTCAAGTATAATAAAATATCAATGACGTCGCGCACTCAGACTCCTGTTGCTGAGAGAAATCAACAACAAACTTATTTATAACTTATACTAACCTAAAAATTAATTAATATTTTACGTTTTAGAAAACTTATTGTTCCAAGTAAATACTTGCGCGAGCGGATTAAAAGTAGAAAAAAATATGGGAAAAATAAATAAATGCTTTGTGTCCAAAAGACATGCGTCGAATAATCAAAAAAGAATTATTAGAAACTTTGTTGGTAAATCACAAATTAATTAAAATAAATGATAAATCACAAACTAAAACTGCATCAGCAACGCAAAAAGGAAATAAAAATAAAATAAATATTCGCATAACAATTTGCACAGACTGAAAATCAGTGTACTGCAGCATTTCCAAAAGAAATAGATGAGGCAGAATCTATAAGATATATTGAAACGCTCGTCGATGATGATTTTCAATTACATAAATGTAACGTAGAATTTGACGATAAAATTTCATCTGCGACTGAAGAGTTTGCACTTAATGCTACTAAACAATGGGTTCTGAAATATAAACATTTATTAAGTCAACGGGCCATTAATGATTTGTTGCAAATTTTAGGAGTGCCATATCCAAAGTTTCCTGCAGATTCGCGTATTCTTTTAAAAACACCAAATTCGTGCCCCTATGAAATAATTAATATGCCCCCCGGTTTCTATTGTCACATTGGTATAGAGAATACAATTCGTAGACTCATCAATGACAGTATTAAATGCAAAATTTCTTATTTCAAAATTTAGAACCAGTGTTACTCATTAGTATAAACATAGACGGATTACCTATTTCAAACAGTTCAAAAAGTCAATTTTGGCCAATTTTTATTTCTCTACATGTAGATTCAGTTAGTCAAAAAGCGTTAAAACCTTTTGTAGCTGGAATTTATCACGGGCACACAAAACCAGCTGATGTTAATCAATTTTTAAGTGAATTTATTACAGAATTCAAACATTTACAAGATAATGGATTTAATGGATGCAATAAAACTGTTAAAATGAAGGCCAGTAAATTACTTTGCGATGTTTCTGCTAAATCATTCGTTTTATGTACAAAAGGTCACACGGGATTTTACAGTTGCACTAAATGTACTCAAAGTAGTACCTTTATTAATAATCGATTAGCTTTTCCAGATATGAATGTAGACTTACGAACTGATGCAAGTTTTAAAAACAAATTAGATGATGAATTTCATAAAGATACAACTCCTCTTGAAAATCTTAACATCGGGTTAGTTTTGCAAGTACCTCTTGATGGTATGCATCCAGTATTTCTTGATGTAATGAAAAAACTGATAATGTTTTGATTGCGAGGACCAAAAAACATTCACTTCACTGATGATAAGAAAAAAGTCATTAACGATCAAATATTATTTTTAAAGAATTATGTACCTAAAGATTTTGGCCGCTTACCAAAAAGCTTAGATGACATAGAGTACTTTAAAGCTGCTGAACTAAGACAATTTTTGTTGTACATTGGACCGATCGTTTTACAAAATATGAGAAACAAGAACATGTATACACATTTTATGGCATTATCATGCGCTATTCGCATTTTATGTAGTCCTGCATTATAATTCAGTTTATAATGATTATGCTTTGCAACTTATTCAGTATTTTGTTTAAAAATATTCAGTTCTTTATGGTCCTGTGTTTATCAATCACAACGTACACGGTCTCATTCTTTACCTGCAGACTGCTTGTTGCACGGTCTACTAGATACATTTAGTTATTTCAAATATAAAAACTTTCTGTACAAAATAAAATCAAAAATTAAAACAACAAAACACCTCTTACAACAAATTTGTAACAGACTAAAGGAAGAAGAGCAGAAAGAGAAACAAGACGACAAGACTTATCCGATTTTACATCAACAAAGTAAAGTGCAAATTATTGATAAGGAAAGATGTATATTCTACAAAAAAGTGGATATTGGAAAGTATGAATTCAGCACAGAAAATAAAGAAAATTGCGTCATGCATAGAGACAAGTCTGTACTATGCGTAGACGGTATTTTCCAAAACACTAACACACTGGAAATGTTCATAACGGGAAGAAAGTTTACAGCAAATCAACGTTTTTTAAGTCATCCTGTTCTTCTGAACTATTTAATGTAGAACAAGTATAAAATATTTCTGAGAATACGTATACTGCTAATATTAGCAAAATTCAAGCAAAATGTATAAAATTTCCGCACAAAAATAAGTTGATAATTATGCCATTAATTCATACACAATAATAACAAATATTTAATAGTAGTAATATTTAATAATAGTAATTAATAATAATATTTAATAAGTAATTAATAATTGCACTGCGTCTTTTCCTGCGCCAAAACGCTAAATTCGGAGAGAGGAGCGTTCAATTTAAATATTCTGATCGTTAGCGTCGAAAATCGGTAACATAAGAACGTAACTGCTCTTATTTTGGTACTTTTGGTGATTCACAATAAAGTTGGGCGCTAGGCGCATTTACATGCGCCGCGGTAGCGATAAAAACGGGACCTTAGGTATTCCTTCGAAATTCGGCAGCGAGTCGCAGGTCTAAATTGTTCTTATTCTATGGCTGAGAGAGAGGTATTCAGAGAGACTTACACAGGTTGACATGAATAGACAGATATATTTCAGACACTTAAGATTAACAATTGTACATGGAATAGATATAAATTTACAATATAATTATATGAGGGAAGTTAACATTTAGGCTAGAGATACGAATAACTATAATGAACAGAGATGAAAATTTCGGTACGACGGTATCGATCGCCAGGATCGACTAATCGAATTTTCATTAACTATGACGGTAATTAACAGCTTCTAACAATCTCGCGACAGTATTATACAATTAAATATACAGGAATATTCGGTAAACGGTTCGGTCATTCAAACTCGGTATCTCGGGTACGCGGTATGCACAGAGGTCACATAAACACGAGTCAAGACACGGCGCGATGCAAAAAAAAACGGTAAATGATAAGGCGACAGCAATTTCGTGACTCTCTCGCCGAGTCGAAAATCGAAATAATTATCACACTCGCGGAGAACGGCTGCACGCAAATTCCGTAAATCTAATCACAGAATACTTAACAAAGAAGATCTTACGCACGGTGACCGTGACATAGAACGGTACTCGAAATATACCGATGAACAAGAATGGAAGATTTTCGGTCTCGGAAAGATTGACTGTCGGGGGCACTTCTCGGAGAGGGCTCGACTCGCGAAACTCGAAGTCGGCTGGCCCCGCGGTAACGATACTTAGAGAAAGAGACCGCTCTCTCTAGCACAAAACGACACGGTAACGAGACAATACGGTACTCACGGTAATTACTCTACTTTTTCACTACCCACGACACCAACCAACACTCACGTACGGCTACCCGAGAGGCGGCTTACAATAAGTGGCGATGAAGTCCGATGCCCTTGCGAGATATAGGCCGGAATCTAGAGGCACCCTCTAAGTGTGTATAGCTTGCCGAACAGTGAAAAACCGAGCCTCGCGCTCCTTGGTACCTCGAGCGCCGCGCCGATCTCCCGCGCATTCCATCGATGATAGGGTCGATGGCGAGGGTCCTAGGGTCTCCCGGATTCTCCTCTAACCGGTGTAACTTCTCGCCGAGAATTTTAAACGCTGAACGAGAGGATGCTTTCTCCGATATCTCAGGCTGGCATTCCTCTTGCGGGATAGGCGGTAGGCTGGCCGGGCCATCCGTTTGTCCCTCTCCAGGATATGCAATGTGGTCGATACTGTCCTGAGTTTTCTCGGTATTCTATACTATGTCAATTGCATTACTATTGCGCGAGAGATATTTAAGTAAATTTCGGCCACTTGATACTTATCTGTGCGGGGGTCCCGTGCTCTCTCACTCTCGCTCTATCTCTCTCTCTCTCTCCATGCTGCTGCGGTATCCTGGCACATCCTGTCTTGTTTCCTTTTGCCGCACAAAATAGCTTCCAGGCCGTCCTCTCGGACCGTCGTTGTCGCGCTTTTTAATAACCTTACGGCACGCGCATCGACAGACCGATGCTGCGTGTAACTCCTAGCTTCGCAAAGAAGGTCTTACAAAATACTTATCGCACCCTCCCCGATACGAGGGGCGCTCCAGATCGTCGCGTCCTACCCGGTCAGGCTTTCCGTCCTTGTGACGGCGCTCCAAAGGCGTCACGTCACAGCACAAAGGATCTGTGCTATTTAATTTTAATTAATATATAATACATCAATATAAAACCAGTAAATAAATTATATTTTGAATTTAAATTTTAATATAAAATTGAATTATAATATAATTATATGGTACAACAAGAAGGTACTTTCACATTTTGCATTTACTTATTCTGATATTTTTATTTATTTTTATTACAAATAAAATTTGTGTTATTTCAGTTTTTTTGGTCTGTATTTGAATTTGCAGAGACTTCCAAAGAATCGACTGCAGTAGAAGTCGTTCTGACAACATGGGTAACAATTTTAAACAACGAAATTACATGCAAATGGCCTGAGAAAAACATCCGCAGAGCAATCAAGAAACGGACAACCCCATTAAGTTCTTGGAAAACTTGGAATATAAGACTTTTTGCAAACTGGTAATTTTTATTGTAATTAATATTACTATTTTTATTTCAAAACACTAATAAATATATGTAACAAATTTATACAATTTTGAACACAGCATTAATATATATATATTGTTACGTCCCTGGTTTACATCCTTTGAGCACCTTCATCCCTTTTCATCTCCTAGGAGGGTTGTTTATAGACAACCGGCGTTCAAATGTTTTGGGGCGCCATGATTAGATTTGGTCTAGCTGTCGCACCGAGCGGACGCTTACGAGACCGATGGGCATTTTGGCCTATTATATATTGTATTTCTTTGTTTTATTGTATTGGGTCGTTTTATTAAAACTCCTTTCCTCATTACGAGAATTTATTCATTCCGGACGCGAGTGAGAGTGTGAGTGACATCTTTTTGTGAGACAGCGCAAGAGACGTCGCGAGGACGTAACATTTTGGGGGCTCGTCCGGGATCGAACGAACAACGAGCTACGAAAAATAATTAGGAAAATGACCACCCAACATTCGCCCAGACTAACTCGTTCACAAGCTCCGCTGCGAACACCATCGAATACGGAGACTCTTTCGGAGAAAAATGTGCTGCAAACTGCGCTCCGGGAAATCAGAGAGCTGCGAGAACAACGAGAGCAGGAGCGCACGCAATTCGAAGCTTTACTGCGACAACGCGACGAGGAGCTGCGCCTGTGAAAACGAGCTAAGTCCTCCCAATAATATCGCTTGTATCTCCGATAATAGAGCTTGCGGAGATATTAGTAGTGATCTTCGCGCGAGAATCGGTTTCAAAGTAAAACCCGATACATTTGACGGGAAAGTTCCGCTGCGGGAGTTCCTCTCCCAATTTCTTTTGGTCGCGCGCGCGAATAATTGGGACGAATCCGCGAAGACCGTTGCTTTAGCCGCGAATTTAAGGGGAAAAGCGCGAACTGTGTTAGAAAATATAGAAAATTTAGATAACCTCAGTTTTACTGAATTAAAATCAAAATTAGAATTACTTTTTGGGGAGGGAAATCTTACTCAAAACTATTATTCTTTATTCACGAATCGGAAACAAAAATTCGGGGAGAATCTCGCTTCTTTTGGTGCCGAATTAGAAAGATTGTCGCGACTCGCATATCCCGAATGTCCTTACGCGGTGAGGGATAAAATCGCGTGTGCGCAATTTATCTCTGCTCTCTATGACGGTTTCTTGAGGAGGACCCTTCAATTAGAGGGGATAACCTCTTTAAATTTGGCCGTTGAGAGGGCAAAGATTATAAAAACTATTCAAGGGGAAAATTTTGAAAGAAAGAAGGAAAATTTCGGAAAATTTAACAGCGCGAATTTCCATAAGGTGGAGAGGAACGACGCGCGAAAGGATTTTGATAAAAAATACGGGAACGATAATAAGAACCATGAAAACAGCGCGCGAAAATCTGATCATGAAAATAGAAATCCTTCAAGAGGGGGATGGCGAAGAAACAATTTTTCCTCAAAGGGCAAAGAATGTTAGACGTGTGGTAAAACGGGACATTTTCGATTTGAGTGTCCTGAGGAGAAGGGAAACGCGGTTTAGTTGAGCTGTGCGGGGTGAGCTCGACTTTTTCCGAAAAAGCCCCGATATCGAATCGATTTGTAGATTTTAGTGTTGGTAGAATTAGAGAAAATGATTTTTGTTATCTCGGAAAGATTAACGGTAAAAAATGTTCTTTGAAAATAGACACGGGCTCTGATGTTTCACTTGTAAATAAAAAAATGTTCAATAAGGATGTAGAAAAGATTCGAATTAAAGATTGTAATTTGAAATATCCTACAGGAGAAAAAGTTTTAATTAATTTTCTAGTAGAAGTTAGAGTAGAGATTGGAAGATATTGTGTTTTTATTCCTATGTTTGTCGCCGCCATAAATGATAATTGTATTTTGGGAACAGACTTTCTTAAAAAGATTAATTTACAAAATATTTTTGATAAAGAATTTAATGAATTAGAGTCAAAAGAAAATAAAACTTTTAATTGTTCTAGAATTGAAAACTCTTGTAAAGTTCCAACTATTTTAAAAAATCTTTTTGAAAATAATTCTTTGAATTTGAAAGAAACAGAGAAAGAAATTTTTGCAAACTTTTTAAATGATTTCTCTGATGTATTTTCTGAAAACATTGTGGCTGGCAACTGTAGTGTTGTAGAACATGTTATTAACATAAAAGACTCTCTCCCCATTAAGCAGGCACCTCGTCGAATTCCCATTCATTTAAGGAAGGAAGTAGATAAAATTATTGAGGACATGAAAGAACAAGGAGTTATAGAGGAATCGCGAAGTCCATGGATCTCTCCGGCCGTTATGGTGAAAAAGAAAGACGGCAGTATAAGATTTTGCATCGATTATCGAAAATTGAATAATGTGACGGTAAAAGATTCATATCCTCTTCCCAGGATTGACGATATTTTAGATCAACTCTCAGGTAACTCTTGGTTTTCTACATTAGATTTAAAGAGCGGTTATTGGCAACTAAAAGTCCGTTCCGAGGACAAAGAAAAGACGGCTTTCTCAATCGGCAGGGGTCTGTGGCAATTTACAGTAATGCCGTTTGGTTTATGTAATGCTCCCGCGACTTTCGAACGATTGAAGGAAAAAGTCTTACATGGCTTTTTATCAAAAAAATGTTTAGTATATTTAGATGATATAATAATTTTCGGTAAAACTTTTGATGAAATGTTAGAGAATTTGAATTTAGTATTTTCGCGATTGAGAGAAGCTAATTTAAAAATGAATCCAAAAAAATGTATTTTCTTTCAAAGAAATACGAAATATTTGGGACATATTATTTCAGAAGAAGGCATTACTACGGATCCCGAAAAGATTATAGCCGTGAGAGATTGGCCGGTTCCCCATACTAGAAAACAGTTACGAAGCTTTCTCGGTTTTTGTTCGTATTACCGTAAATTTGTGAAAGGATTTTCTTCTTTGGCAAAACCCCTTTATGTATTAACAGAAAATCAAGTTAAATTTGTTTGGGAAAAAGAATGTCAAGATGCTTTTGAGAAATTAAAATCGATGTTATCGTCTTCCCCGATACTATCTTTTCCTAAGGGAGAGGATGAATTTATTTTAGATACTGACGCGTCTAATATCGGTATTGGTGCAGTGTTATCCCAGAGACAGATGGAAAAAGAGAAAGTGATCGCTTATTTTAGTAAAACGCTTAGCAAGACTGAGCAGAATTATTGTGTGACTAGGAGAGAATTGTTAGCAATAATAGATTCCTTGAGATTTTTCCGTCACTATCTTTTAGGTAGAAAATTTGTAATTCGTACAGATCATGTATCATTAAAATGGTTGATGTCTTTTAAAGATCTGGAAGGACAATTAGCTCGATGGCTCGAAAGACTTCAAGAATTTGAGTTCGAAATTATTCATCGAAAAGGACAATCTCACGGGAATGCCGATGGATTATCCAGGCGATCATGTGAAGCTTTCGGATGCGAATACTGCGCTAAAGTCGAGACGAAAAACGCAGAAGAAAGAGAGAAAATGGTCGCTCGCATTATGCTTGTGGGAGAAAATCTGGAAGAGTGGCGTCGTGCTCAGCAAAAAGATCCAAACATTTCATTTATCATACGAGGGAAAGAAACAGGAAAAAGACCATTGCATTTGGAAGTTCCTACCAAGAATGTTTCGGCTCAGATTTATTGGTCTTATTGGGATTCTCTCGTTTTAAAAAATGGAGTTCTCTATAAGAAATGGGAAGCCCCAAATCTTCAAACTAGTTTCCTTCAATTGATAGTTCCTCAAGATCGGATCAAAGAGATTTTACAGGAAACTCATGATTCTCCGTTCGGAGGACATTTCGGAGTTAACAAAACTCTTGAGAAGATTCGAAAAAGATTCTTTTGGGCAAATTGTAAACAAGACGTAGAGAAGTGGTGCAGAACCTGCAAGATATGTATAGCAAAGAAAGGTCCTTCTGGAAAAGGAAAATCCCCTTTGCAAATTTATAACGTCGAAGCTCCATTAGAAAGGGTGCAAATGGATATCCTTGGTCCTCTTCCATTGACTAAGTCAGGGAATAAGTATCTTCTTGTAATGGTAAATTGTTTCACAAAATGGGTAGAAGCTTTCCCTATCAAGAATGTTAGAGCCAAAACTGTGGCTGAAATATTTGTGAGTCAGTTTGTTTCAAGGCATGGAGTGCCTATTGAGATTCACACAGATCAGGGAAAGAATTTCGAGTCTCAGTTATTTGGAGAATTAATGCAACTTCTTGGGATCAAAAAGACAAGGACTACTGCTCTTCATCCTCAATCAGATGGTCAGGTAGAACGTCAACATCAGACAATCATCAATTACTTGGCGAAATACATTTCTGAAAATCAGAAAGATTGGGATGAATGGATTCCTATGTTTCTTTTGGCATACAGATCGTCGAAACATGAGACTACAGGAGTGACTCCTGCCGAGTTGTACTTTGCTCGAGAACTTAGACTGCCAGTAGACTTGTTACAAGAAAGTCCTAAAATTGATGAAGAGAAATTGCCTCTAGAGAATTTTGTGGATAATTTAAAAGAAAGATTAGAAGAAATTCGTTCTTGTGTTAGGGAACGTATGGCTTTAAAGTCTTCGCAAATGAAAGCCAGATATGATAGGAAAGTTAGAACAATTCTTTTCGAGGAGGGAGAGAGAGTCTGGCTATATAATCCCAAGAGAAGTAAAGGGAAAGCCCAGAAATTGCAGAATAATTAGGAGGGTCCTTATTCGGTTATTAAAAGATTTAACGACGTGGTATATTGTATCCAAAAGACTCCTAGGCATAGGAAAAAAGTTGTGCATGCGGATAGGATAGCTCCTTTTCTGGAAAGGGATAAGGATTGTTAGAATAGATTAGAGCCCGAAGAATGTCTATTCTATGGAAAATTCAGAGGAAAATTTGAACAGATAAAAGTAGGGTGAATTAATTATTGCGTAATCTTCTTTTTCTTTTACAGAATCTCCGAAGAAGAAAAATTTCACTCGAGGGAGAGGTTTCGATTAAAGGAGTGTTTGCGATTCTGCTTTGGGGAGAAACGGAGTTTTCTGGATATGGCGGAGAAGCCGATTTTCGAACTGAGCTTTCCAGGAAGAAGGGTTTTCGTCTTCAGTTCATTCTACGAAGACTGCCTCTCTCGCGGTTTTTGATCCGTGGTTTTCCCGCGGGACTTCGGGCAAATGCCGAGGCAGGGACTTGGGGAGTCCATAAGGGACGATGGGTCCACGGAAGTTACCCCCCCCTTGTCTGAAATTCTTCACGAGGTCGCAGGAAAATCAGGACGTGGAAAACAAAACATCGAAGGTCGATTGGGTTTGAGTTGGCGAATCACCCGGTAACCTGTGGCAGCAGCCCGGGGTAGGGCAGGATGATTCGTTAGAGCCCTGGAGTCGACGTTGGTCTGTCAGTCGATTGGGACCAGAATGACGAAGTCGCTGGTCCCAATCGCTTGGTAACCTGTGGCAGCAGCCCAGGGTAGAGCAGGAAGGCTCGTCGGTGCCCTGGAGTCGACGATAACTTGTGTGGATGTGCGACGGGATCCAGAATGGCGGATTGTTCGGTAACCTGTGGCAGGAGCCCAGGGTAGAACAGGAAAATTTGTCGGAGTCCTGAGGTCGGCATCGGAATGCAGAGTTATTGGACAGCGTTGGATAGCCCCCTGTTTCTGATTGTCGGGACGACAATCTTGAAGAAGGGGGGCAGTGTTACGTCCCTGGTTTACATCCCCTGAGCACCTTCATCCCTTTTCATCTCCTAGGAGGGTTGTTTATAGACAACCGGCGTTCAAATGTTTTGGGGCGCCATGATTAGATTTGGTCTAGCTGTCGCACCGAGCGGACGCTTACGAGACCGATGGGCATTTTGGCCTATTATATATTGTATTTCTTTGCTTTATTGTATTGGGTCGTTTTATTAAAACTTCTTTCCTCATTACGAGAATTTATTCATTCCGGACGCGAGTGAGAGTGTGAGTGACATCTTTTTGTGAGACAGCGCAAGAGACGTCGCGAGGACGTAACAATATATATATATATATATATGAATAATTTTGATTGACAGATGAATACCAGACTGCCATAGATTTTGCAAAAAGAAAAACAAAAACTGATATAGATACGTCAGTGCCAGAAACTGGCCGAAACAAAAGGAGAATAAAGAAGAAGAGCCTAAATGATTACATGAGCGACTTCAGCGATAATTCCCAAAGTCATGGAATAACATCACCTCCGATGCTGTCTACCGTATTTGGTACATATTAGTAGTGCATTATTAATAGAACTGAAATAAGGTAGTGCATTATGTTACTATATAAATATAAAGAAGAAAGTAAAAATGTATAATATAAATTCTCCCCTATAAAATAAAAATAATATAAATATTATATTTTTTGTAATCAAGTAATTCTAATTTTGTTAAGTGTTAGTTGAAAATATGTTTACGTAATACATAAATAGTCTCTATTCATTTTTACAAGTGAATACAGAAGTGAATATTTTTGCAACGATTAGATGAGTCTTTTTATTAAATATATTTATGTTGAGAATCCAGTTATGATTTAATTAAATGTTAATCACGAACACATTCCGCGACGATATAGCACACTTGAATGGTATAACTGCAATGGCTACTAGATATTATTTTATAGATATATATTCTGATTTATACAAAAGTCCGCAGGCACGTTAACTTATACACGTCTGACGAGAGAGTGAGTATTGTATATCGGCTGCTCATCCTGTGACCGAACACGCGTGCATGTATTTATCATGTGTCTATCACGTGCATGATTCTCGAGCATTTTCAGTGAGATGTCACCATATACACGATATATTATTCGGGTAATGACCAACACTCCTTCTTGACATCTGAATCCGCCCAATGGTGCTCATTCATCATTCTGGATATGTTGCTTCAATCCTATCTTCTCTCTCAAAATGGCAAGTCTGATTCTTCCAAGCGGCTTCGTAAGCAGATCCGCTATCATTATTTCGCTGGGACAGTATTTAAAATTGACTAGTCCCTTTTCTGCTAGGTCACGTGCGAATTGAAACCTCGTATCCATATGCTTGGTTCTGTTGTTCATTGCCCTTGGATTATTTAGTAGCGCGAGGCAGCTTTGGTTATCCTCTAAAATCGTCATAGGTTTAATAATATTTTCATCAAAATCGTCTAGTATCTGGTGGATCCAAAGCAGTTCCTTGCAAGTCTCCACGAGTGCGATGTATTCCGCCTCAGTCGTGGAAAGCGCAACGCATGTCTGCTTCCTGCTGCCCCATGCGATCGTTGATCCATGCAATTGTATTAGAAATCCGCTGATGGATTTTCGATCGCTTCGGTCCTGAGCCCAATCCGCATCCGAATAGGCAATGAGTCCATTATTGTTCTCCTCGATGTTTCCTAGCTTGAGCTGAAGATGTTTTGTTCCCTTTAAATACTTCAGAATCCGCTTTGTTTCCATCCAATCGGCAATTGTTGGATTGGTCGTGTGTTGGCTCAGAATGCATACTGACACGAGAATGTCCGGCCTTGCGTTGACTCCTATGTACAGGAGTTCTCCGATGCGTTCTTGATAACTCTTATTTGATTCCAGCATATTTGATTGGTATCTGTACTTTATGCTTCCTGGATCCATAGGTATGTGCGACGTTTTCGCGTCTCTCATTCCGTTGCGGTTGATTATTTTTTCTATGTAGGTCTCCTGGTCTAGGTGAAAAACCCCTCGTGCGTCCTTTTGTACTCGAAACCCGAGAAAACTTCTCGGTTCTCCAAGATCTACGATATCAAACGTCGCTCTTAGCGCTTTTACCGTTTTATCGATGATTCTCTGAGCAGTGCTCGCAATCAAAATATCATCCACGTAAACGATTAGATATGTTGTTGTTGCTCGTGAACTTCTTTTAAATAGGCATTTGTCTGATTTGCCCTGTTGATATCCGTGTTTGTTTAAAACGTTTTTTAGTGTGTCGTGCCATGTCTTCGCGGCCTGCTTTAGACCGTACAAACTTTTTTGCAGTCTACATACTTTGTTTTCTCCTCCTTGCTTTATAAATCCCTCCGGTTGGGTCATATATACGGTTTCCTTCAGGTCACCATTGAGAAAAGCAGTCTTGGCGTCAAACTGCTTAACGATGAGTCCCCTTTTTCCTGCTAACGTGAAGAAAATACGTACTGTTGTTTGTCCAACCACCGGAGCGAATACTTCGTCATAATCCCTGCCATACTTCTGCGAAAAACCTTGAGCTACTAGGCGGGCCTTATATCTGCAAATTTTTCCGTCAGTGTCAGTTTTAATTTTAAAAACCCACTTACTTCCTATGGCTTTATGTCCTTCCGGCAAGTCGACTAGGTCCCATGTATTATTTATCATCAGGGCCTTTATCTCCTCCTTCATGGCCGAACTCCATTTTTCTTTATCGGGACCCGTTAGCGCTTCCGTGACAGTCCTTGGCTCCATTGTGAAGGCGCCAACCATGTTTGCGTGATCCGGGATTGTAAACCTGTCAGGCGGCTTGCCTTTGTTTCTGCGCGATGATCTTCTTGGTCCCTCGTCTTCTTCTTCTTGGTCCTCGTCTTCGTCTTCTTCAGCATCCTTATAGCTTTCTTCGTCACTAGTGATGACGATAGTTTTGTCTGTTGGTGATACATTTTGATCCTGCTCTTGCTGAAATGATACAGTTTTCTCATCCGGATCCTGCTCAATGGAGTTTTCTTTTCTTGATTGATCAAGGCTCGTTTCTACATTTGATGTATTTTCAAAAACTTCCTCACCGACAAAGGTCACATTTCTGCTTATTGTGATTTTTCCTGTCTGCTTGTCCAGAAGTCGATATGCCTTGGAGCCATCTGCGTATCCGACAAAAATTAACTTTTGCGCTCTAGGACTTAGTTTTCCTCGAAACATCTTAGGGATGTGCACATACGCGGTACAGCCGAACACGTGTAAATTTGTCATGTCCGGCAGCCTTCCTTCCCACAGTTCAAAAGGCGTCTTTTCCGTTGCTCTTGTCGGTAGGCGATTTTGTAAATAATTAGCTGTATTTATTGCTTCTCCCCAATATTTTTCGGCCAGATTCGCATCATACAGTAAACACCTTACCATTTCAACTAGATAGCGATTCTTCCGTTCCGCTACTCCATTCTGCTGTGGGGAGTACGGTGCTGTTAATTGTATTTGTGTGCCAGATTTCCTTAAGTATTGCTGCAGATCCTCTGTAATAAACTCTCGCCCTCGATCGGAACGTATTGCCTTAGGTTTCCGCTGAAACTTCGTAAATACCGCTTCAAAATACTCCGTTACAGCTTGCGCCGTATCCGATTTTTCCTTCAACAGACTCACGCAGGTATAACGGCTATAATCATCAATTATAGTAAGTATATATTTCTTACCACCTTGCGTAGCTGTCCTCATAGGTCCACAGAGATCAGTATGTAACAATTCTAGCGTGTTATTTGTTTTTGTCAGCGACACCTTGGGAAATGGTTTTTTCGTCATTTTTCCCTTAATACAGCATTCGCATGCGCATCTGATTCCACAATCTTTTAACTTAATTCCCGTTGCCAGTTTTTTATCTACCAGCTGCTTCACCGCAATGGGATCTCGATGTCCGAGCTTCTTGTGCCATGTATGCTGACATTCTATAGTGTGGGCAGGTTTTGCTGCGAGTGCACTTTCTACGAGATGCAAGTAATATAAACCACCTCGCAAAGTCCCTGTCGCGACTAATTTTCCTTCGCGAGTAATGCTGCAATTCGACCCGCTAAATAGTACCTTAAAGTCATTGCGAGTTATCCGTCGAACTGACAGCAGACTCCCTTTCAGCGTCGGCACGTACAGGACATCTGTCAACTTCACCGATGTGTGCTGTCCTTTACGTCCCACGCATCGTAACATCACGGTTCCGCTTTCTTCGATTCGTGCCATTCTACCGTCCGCAAGCATAACACTACCTTTCACGGCACTGAATTTCATAAATACGTTTATATTAGCTGACATGTGTTTTGACGCACCAGAGTCTATTGTCCACTCAGTGTCTGTTTCCTTCGGCTTGCTTGCTCCAACCATGAAGCACATGTGCACCGAATCTTCCGTGTCTTCACTCTCAACGTCAATAACGTTTCCCGCACTCTCTTTGTTATTCTTCCAACGTTTGAAACGGGGACAATTTCTTTTGATATGCCCCGATTTTCGACAGAAATAACAAGTTACACTGCTAGCACTCGATACCTTTAAAGCATTCTCCTTGTCGACTTCTCCGACCTTGTTTATTTTTCGACGTTTGTATTCATCGATGAGCTTTCCTTTCACGAGCGTCAAGGTCAATTGATCGTCAGGACGGCTTTCAAGAGCCGTTACGAGCGTACCATATGAATCCGGCAGGCTTCCAAGAAGAATTGCAATTTGCAAACTTTCTACAATTTTCTCACCCAAAGCCGCTAACTTGTCGACAAGCAAGAGCGTCCCGTTAATATGCTCCTCCATATCTCCGTCTTCATCCAGCTTTCGATCAACGATGCTTTTTAGAAGGAATACTTTACTGGAAAGTGTCGATTTCTCGTGGTACGCTTTTAAAGCGTCCCATGCTATTTTTGCAGTTGTTGCTTCCCTTACGTGTTGTAACTGATTGTCCTCTACTAGTAGACAAATTGTCGCGCGCGCTCGATTGTCCCTTCTTGTCCATATCGGAGTGATAATTTCCGGTGGCGTTTCATTTACAACATCCCATAGGTCTTCCTTTATTAGCAGTAGTTCAACTTTGTATTTCCACAATTGGTAATTATCGTTATCAAGTTTCGCGATGGAAATGCGTGTTGTTTCCGCCATTGTTTTTCACACTTAATTATGTTATTACTGAGCACGTTAATTTGATCCTGGGCCCATAACCTGTTGAGAATCCAGTTATGATTTAATTAAATGTTAATCACGAACACATTCCGCGACGATATAGCACACTTGAATGGTATAACTGCAATGGCTACTAGATATTATTTTATAGATATATATTCTGATTTATACAAAAGTCCGCAGGCACGTTAACTTATACACGTCTGACGAGAGAGTGAGTATTGTATATCGGCTGCTCATCCTGTGACCGAACACGCGTGCATGTATTTATCATGTGTCTATCACGTGCATGATTCTCGAGCATTTTCAGTGAGATGTCACCATATACACGATATATTATTCGGGTAATGTCCAACAATTTATCTTTCAGATCCTGCAATCAAACGTAGACGATCAAGTAAAGTTCTACAGACTACAAGAAATTTGCCAAAAGATAGTGACAACATTCTTCCAACCGTCAATAAAAAAATAAATGGTAATATAGGTGATATAAGTTAGTATTTTTTAATGTTTATAAATAGAAATATTAATATTTTGCCTTGAGTACTTATTAATTTCGTATTTATTCAGACTCAAACAATAACAATAATAAAGAAAATCAGATAGATCAAACGGATGATATAGAGGTGAATCGTAACAATAATATAAACAACACTGTGGATCTTGAAACCTACCCAACGGAGGGTATGTACCTAAACGTATATATATATATATATATATATTTAACATTCACATACACGTATTTATTGGTCGTAGTATATCTACGATAAGTAACAAATACTATTTTAATATATCAAGACTTTCTTTCCGAAGTTACATTTTTATAACATAAAATATTTTAATTCTACAGATTTAGGTCCGCAAAATATTACTGGAAACGCATCTCGAATTCCGATAAGAAATAACTTATTCGCACAAAACATAATCTTTGAAGATTTTCCACCAAGTTATCAACTTTTATCAATATTTATTGTTATTTTATTACTTAAACAACTACACACCACAACAGCAACAATAATAACAATAAAGTATGTAATAATATTTAATTGTAATTTTACAGATAGCCAGAATATAATTAAGGTTTTAGAGAACACGATAGAGATTCAAAAGCTATTAAGACAACAAAATGAATTTTTTTAGCAATTAAAACGACGAACCAGTAATATTTGCAGCAGCAGGTCCAAGATATAATAATGTTTTAATTATCCCTGCAAAACCATTTAAAAAGCATCGAAAATTGCTACAGTATGACATTTCATTGAAGAATGATGAAGATGAAAAAAACAACTGGTAATAGTATATACACTATCCGTCAATGATTCGCCCCCCTAGAAAGAAACGGCGCTATAGATTTTTTATAGTTTATCTATAGCATCGTCTTTATTTCCTAGGAGGAATGGGAACGAATCATTGACAGGTGATACATACATTCCCCACTTACTTATTTATACAATTGAACATACATTCCCCACTTACTTATTTATACAATTGAAATATAATTGCATTGTATATTCAATTAGACATGTAAATTATAAAAGATTGAAAAAATGTAAATAGCTTGTATGATGTCAATACTCAGAGAATTGTGCGGCCGAAAATACTTTTATTGTATATGAATATTTTAACTTAATTTTACTGTACATATATACTGATATTTACAATTTTCTATTACATGTTAATCTCTGAAGTATGCATATTGAAATATGTAATATTTCGACATTATTCATGTATGAAAAATGTAGTATGTCGTTATAATTGTAATAATTATATGATTCAAGAAACATTTTTCTATTTACTTGGAGGAGACTCACCCCAAGATCAAATAAAACATAGCTTGGAAAAAATGTTTTCCAATAAATTGGCTATAAAATGTTTATGGAAAGGCCAGAAAGGAAACTTTGCCATAAATTCACTTCTGCTAATAGATATCATAAAAAGTAAAACTTTCTGCATTGACCTAACTTGAAACAAAATTATATAAATCAATTTATTAAACTTTAATTTTTTCTTGCGTTTTATAGAGGCTGCTCGAAAGCATTATCTAATATTAACGGATAGATAATTTTTAAATCATGTTTCCGCTTGGCTTAAATATGCTAAAACACGCTATGATAGAAAGCAAGTACTTTTTTTATTCTACTTAAATGAATTACTATTTTTATACAGCGGAATTGATTTTTTTTTGTCTTAGGCAAAAGCACTTAGAAATCATATCGGATAATTCAATTTTAAGGAAATGTACATGAACTCATATATGGCGTTCATCCGACCCTGCAAATGCACTAATAGTTCAATATTAAAATAAGATTTATCTTATATAAATATTAGAAATATTTTAAAAATACATATTATATAAATAATATATAATAATATATATCTTATATAATGATGTTTTATATAATGAATGTTTTATATTTTTAATTTTATCACAAAATGTATGTGTATGAAAATAAATGTAATTAAAATGCGAATAATTTTTGTTTTTCACTGATCGTATTATTACGCATGTAACGAATATATAAAGTCATAATTATGACTTACGACTTAGAACACATCTGATCAACGATTAATGACTCATTGTAGACTTATACATTCGTTACAAAAACGTTGCAAATTAACCATAAAACGGAAAATAAGTTCCTCGAACGTTGTATAAAAAACGTTGTATAAACATTGATTTTGGAATGCGTTTGTAACGTTTTCCTAACGTTTCATGCAAGTTTTATAAACGTCGCAAAAAACGTTGTAAATGCGACGTCGCACATATAAGGTTTCTCAAATGCCTAAAACGCGTTGCAAGTTCGATGTCGCATATGTAAGGTAATTGAATCGGGACATTTCTGGTTCCTGCAACGTTACCAAAAGCACAATCTACCCTTCATTTCTCTCGATCAATAGAGCCAAACGCGATGTTATTGCGACAATTAAGAAAAAAAGAAAATTTGGAAACTAAGGAATTTGAATCCTATGGTTGGAATCTCAGAAATTCCCCTTGTTCCTTCTCTTAACATCACCTGTAAAGAAATAGGCGAGAAAAATATTGGTCCGAAAGTCGGCTGAATCGGGAATCGAACCCGAGACCTTCCGCTTGCCGGGCGACTGCTCTTCCAACTGAGCTATTCAGACACGAATCAATATTTCTCTCAATGTTTATACCCCTCCCCCCCCCCCAAAGCGTCGTAATTAGGTCCAGACGTGATGAAACAATAATAAGAATATTTTTAAGTCAGCTCCTTAATTTTTAAAACCACAATCTACACTCGCAATAACATCTTGAGCATCGTATCAAAAGAACTTTACTAAATCAAGTCTTGAGAACCCTGGCGAAGCCAGTCTTTTTAATGATAACTTGACAAAGTCAAGCCTTGAGAATCCTGGCGAGGCCAGTCTTTATAATGATAACTTGACAAAGTCAAGACTTGAGAATCCTGGCGAGGCTAGTTTTTATAATGATAACTTGACAAAGTTAAGCCTTGAGAATCCTGGCGAGGCCAGTCTTTATAATGATAACTTGACAAAGTCAAGCCTTGAGAATCCTGGCGAAACCAGTCTTTATAATGATAACTTGACAAAGTCAAGCCTTGAGAATCATTACCTTGACGGAATCCCTTGAGATATAATTACCCAATTCTTTGTCCTTCCATTTCCGGCAGTATTTATGGAATCTTTCCAATAAACGAACTGTATACTTCCCGTCAGGGGGTTTGATGGAAGAATCTAGCACGGGATATTGCGCACGATAAAAATCGCCTCGTGTGGAATATTGTCGTGTTTGTCCAATCGTAGACATCCAGATCAATAATCAATTCAATGATTTGAACAGATGAGAATCCTTTTCTAAACAAGAACGGTAAAGTCTCAACAGACTGTTGAAACTCAACTTAGAATGATCACGACTCAAAGATCACGTGTTTCTCTTAAGAGAGGACTATGAACAATGGCGGACTCGACTTGGCGGGACGAAGGAAGAAGCCAGCGCTTTTAGCGTTCGTGTTCGGCACCAACGGCCTCTCGTAGCGCCTCTCCTTCCGGCGCGCCACGCGTCATTTACGGAGACAATAATACGCGCTAATTTAAACGTCCGAGAGTCTTTTCAACAAATTTCATCAGTAAATTCTTCATGTGGTCTTCATTAATTATTATAAGTTCTTTGCAGAAATAAATTATTTTTATACTCTTGTTTATTTGTGGCAGATTTCGTTGATGCTTAACATTCAAACGGCTGTAACTCCACACCTATTACAAATTGTTAATATGAACTTTTTTACTCAAAATGATTCATACTACAACCTCCTGAAATATGTACCTTTCCTCCTGAAACACCCTGTATACGTACGCGCACACACTCAGAGACACAAACGCACAGTAAGATACACAGTCAGACAAAGAGACACTTGATTGATGTATTTCTTAAAATATATTATCTGTTCAAACATTAAATAGAGTATTATTATTTAAAAGCATAACCAACAACAGTTGGGATAATATATTAGAAATAAATAATGAATAAGATATATAATATTTCTCAAGTAATTATTTTGGGAAATACTGAAAATGGAAATGAACAAAGAGTACATAATGAACAAGATATGATTAAAGCACTTTTATTAGATGATGAAGATGATAATGTATTAAAGATCGAGATTGAAAATTGAAATTTGACTGATCAGAACAAAATAAAATTTTAGTTTTTATTGACCTTATTAGTTAAAATTATCTAAAAAAGGAGTCGATCAAACTGGCAATAATTTATTTCAATGTTTAATATAAATACGACGTTTCGATCGTCATTGCAGTCCTTGTCAAGTACATTTACAAAAATTAATACAAACAATTTTTTAAAAAATAAATATTAATAATAATTACAAGCAATTGCACAAATTAATCATTAAAAAATAAGAACAAAAGGAAGTAATAATATAAGTAATTATGTTACCAAAAAATCAGAAATATAAAACGCATTCATAGGATGGTAGTAAACAATATAATTCAATTGCAGACTGGCATCACTTTAGCAATTATTTTAAAGAACAATGCTAAAACTACCATACTACAGACAGAACGTATATAACGATGTTAACAGCGCGAAAGCAACCAAGTCACTAACATACCAAATACAATTACGAAGATCAAGTAGTTAAAAATAGCAGTAGCAAAGTTAAATAAATAAATAAAATCAAATAGCATCAAGCACATGATCATAAATCACACTGAAATTCTCCGTATCTTTTTGTAAATTAATAACATTTATTATGTTTTTTGATGTAAAACATCTCTGCGATTTCTCTTTTCCTTGTGTGTTTTTCCTGGTGTAAATTCTTAAGAGAATCCTACCGGAACTCATGGTTATTAGAGGTGCGGTGCAGACTGACCACAGAATGAGAAGAACTATCTTTTTTAATATTATTACGGTGTTCTTTAATACGTGTCTCTAAATGTCGTTTTGTCTGTCCAATATATATATCGAATTGCAACCTGCACATTCAATTTTATAAACTACTTCCGTTCGTTTACAAGTGTCAAGTTTATCCTTGCCTTTTTTAATAAGTATATCTAACTTTTTTGGGATGGTATATATTACATCGCAATCATTTTTATTGATACACCGTGTAATATTCTCACTAAGACCTTTTATGTACGGTGAGACAATACGTGCATCAAATCTGTTATAATCTTGTGAGCTAAGATTACGATCAAAAGTAATAGATTTCAGCCTTTTCTTTATATATACTTATTAAAAACAGATGGAGGGTAACAATTATTCCGTAAGATTTTTTAACAATGTCAATATTCTCATCGTGAAAAATAGGATCAGACAGTAAGATAGCTCTATCTACTAGACTTGTAGTAACACTAAGCTTGTATCTCATTGGGTGACTAGACAAATAATTAATATAACGGCCCAAAAAAGTTGGTTTACTTTTTTAGTTATTAGTTCTATTTTTGGCGACCTTTTATATTTTATTATCTATTTATTAAAATTATCTATTGTAAACCTGGTTTTGCAGAAAATGTCTTGTAGACTTTTATAAAACGTCTAATAGACGCGTATAATAGATGCGTCTAAAAAGAAACCACCAAGACGGCTATCTAAATGCGAAAATCGATCTATCTTAGACTTATCGAATAGACGTCTGCTATACATCTATTCGATGTTATGTTTCTCCCTGGACAAATTTTGCAAAAACGTATTGCAATATTTATGATATGTTTCAATCTATCACATAAAATATTCCTCAAATATCCCCAAAAAGTACTGTATAAGTGTGCAAAAATGAAATAAAAAATTAATCGATTTTACAGATTATCTTATATGAAAAATTTATCAAAACATTGATTATAAAGTGATTTTTTATGACATTCTTTCTTATTATTTTATATGCAAAATAACATGAGAGAATTATTTTTTAAGAATAAAATAAAGTAATTTTAGTTTTTGAAAATATATTCATATAACGTTGTTATAAACATATACAATTTTATAAATTTCAAATAATATATATAATGTAAAGTGTAACTTTTTATACTTATTTTTTATTAGACATCTAAGTGAGAAAAGCTTACTTTTTCTAAATATAAAAATAATGTTAGTATAAAACTTAAATAACAATTACCTTCACAAAACTGCATATTAATATTTATTAAAAATATCAATACAATTGGACACATTGATGCAAATAAAGACATAATAAAATAAAACCAAAAAATTGCAAGTACTAATTGATTGCAAGTACTAATATTTTCTGAGTTTCACAGTTTTATGGATTTTCTTCTTTATGCGAATTTTACGGAACAACTTTTACTATTTCTAGAAGGGACTTCATTTTTTATGTAAACTTATGCTTATCTTATCAATTCGCAAATTTGTAAGTTTATCATTTAAACAACTTTTTATTCATAAGAGTAATATGTTTATCTTAGTTTGTTGACTATTTATCGAATTTTAGGCTAATGCAAAGCGCATGTTATATCCCCCAAAGATATACAATAGATATAACTATTAAAAGTTAACCAATATTAAGAAATGGGTACTCGTATTGCATCCGCAATTACGACAGACACTGACCGCGTTAAAAAACGCATACGATGCGAGGTATACGCGGAATCAGAGTTACGACAGATAATGACCGCGTTAAAAAGCGCATACGATGCGAGGTATACGCGAAATCAGAGTTACGACAGATAATAACCGCGTTAAAAACGCATACAATGCGAGATATACGCGGAACAGAAATTGGTCAACGTGCAAGCAAAGCAGAAGGACTTTGAATCTGCTTCACTTGCACCTAGATTCTCGACCGGGGAAACCTGTTGCCAGGCACCCCTTCCGATCGGGAAAAACTCCAAAAACAACGATATAAAAAGAGAGTAGAGACGCGACAACTCGCTCAGTCGCAGACACAAATAATCGCTCTAACCACGATCTCGCTAACCGCGCGCGCACTTAGCATCGACTCGCAGTTGTGCGCGATACGCGGAGTAATATAAAGTCAGTGCCGCACACTCGTAAAGCTACAGTGTATTGATAGTGGAATAAAATAAAGACCAAGTGGTTGAAATTGAATAAAGAATTTTAATACAAAAAGTGTAGTGCATTTCTCTACAAACACCCGACAAGTCCTGACGCCCCGGATTCCCATCCCAATTTGGCGCGACCCTTAAGTGTCTCTCCCGAGGCACACAACACGCATTATTAACATAAACTTTATTTCAAATAATTTATTGACTTATTATAGTGTGTGTATATGTAGTTGAAAATTTGACAGAAAATAGAAAACAAAATCAAGCCAAATAATATTTTTTAAAAATAATATTTTGGTTTTATTATAGGTTTGTTTGTTTTGATTACACTGGCTACACTAATTCAGAGGTTATCTTTTTCCTTCCAATGTTGAGCAAAAAAGACAACCTCTGAATTAGTGTAGCCAATGTAGCCAAAATGAACAGATCTTATGCCTCAAACAATTAAATGTATTTTAGTTTTGAGACCTTCGCAGCCATTGAAATCATCAATGCAAAAGGTTTCCGGATAGATGCCGCGTGGTTGAACAGCGTAACGCCGACGTTTCTTATATAATTAAATGTATAATTAAATGTTATAATTAAATGTATTAATTAGAAATTAGAATGTATAAAATGTGAATAGAATATACAAAATAATATTGAAGCATCAATTAAACTACTCACACAGCACAAAATAAATATCTTTCAACAAATATCACTCAACAAATATCTTTCAGATACGTTCGCAAAAAATTACAAAAAAGATTTCAAAAATGTTTCATATACCTCTTAGATACGTGAAAATGTCCGCTATTTTGTCACAAATACGTTTATGAAAGATTGCAGAAACATTTCCTAGAGATTTTGCAATTGTCTCTGTAATGTTTTGCATACGTCTCTGTAATGTTTTGCAAACATTTTGATTACATTGCGTAGAGGTACCTGACAATTGTTAATAATTATCCGTACTTCTTCCCCCCAAAAAACTACAAAAGAATACGAGAAACCTATTAGTATTATTGAAGAACTTTATACTAGTATTTTTTTCGTATTCTTTTGTAGTTTTTTTTCAGGAAGGAGGAGTATGAGTAACAAGATTATTTTTATATGATGGAGAAACAAATCAATATATACATATATATATATATATATATATATATATATATATATTTTTTTTATTTTATTTTTTTCACTTTTTATCATTCAAGGTTGATCACTCGACGAAAGTACTGTTAGCGTCATATCTTTGTGATATGGAGCGGATCTTGACATTTTTTTCACAGAGGTGTGATAGGATATTGTCGAATCGCTATTTATCATGGATATGAAGGGTATCAACATTACAGTTTGTATTGCGTCCGTTTTTTTGTTAACTACGATGTTATCACTTTTTATTTTATTATGTGTACAAATTTATAATTGCAAAAGACTACAAAAACAAGATATTTTTGAAAGAGATAATTTAATTATAATAAGATTATTAAGTCTAATTTTATATAATGAATATAAAATTACAAAAACATGAGATAAATAAAAATATTTAAATAATTATTGTTGCACATAGAACATAATTTCTAATAAATCAGAAAATTAAAATAATATAATTTTATAATGAGTAGAACACAACAAAAGACATTACAAATACAATAAAATTTTATAATAAATATTAATATATATGTGTATATATATATATATATATATATATATATATATTGTATATAATTAAGCAATAAAAGTATTAAAAAATAAAAACAAAAATAAAATCATAATAAGAATAAGAATCAAATATACAAAAAAATAAGAAAATAAGAAATAAGTTTTTTAACAAAAAAATAAACATTGTTGAAGTTCTGTCTTCATATGTATTAAATGGTATTTTATAGTATCTTCTAGCATTTATATTAAGATAGAAATTTTATTTAAGAGCTTTGTTTTAAAAGTTTTCATCAAATGATGTAGTGGATTTCTCTTCATCATTACTGTATTTATTAAGAGATTCCTTTTCTAATTGTTTAGACCTTGAAGAGAATAAACTGTTAAATACATTTATTTGAAATTAAATACCTGCTCTTAGTCATCAATATATAATAAACATTTACTCGATAATCTGAGCTTAGCATTTATTAATCATCTGCTAATTATTGGTTTTATTGTTATTAAATCTTTATTTGGTTATCGACGTCTTACTGCTCCTAAAATATATTATATTTTACATAGAATCTAAAACTAGTTAATATATGTGAATATTAAGAAGAACTAACTTATAATTTCTTTAAGTATATGTAAATTACGGAAACATTCTTTTTTTCGGCCGTTCCAACTAAATTCAGTAGTTATACTATCAGTAAAAATGTTTTTAAATATGTCTGTGACCATTTCTTTGGAATCTCTTCCTCCAATCGAAGTGAAGTAATGTATGAACTGTAAAACAATTATAATAATTTAATAAATATCTTATTATGAAATATAACTATATTTAAAAGATAAATAATAATAAAAAATGGTTTTTCTACATTATTAAACTGTACTATAAAATGTACTATATACATATAAATATATATATATATATATATATATGAGTCATTCCACGTTAACCGAGCCATACTTTTGTTCAGAACAGATTGCAACTTAAAAATATGTTCAGGGGTGCAAAATTTACTTAAAAATATAATCTTTCAAATACCGTGTGCTAAAAATGTGCGATACATAATTGCGATATACTCATGTAAAAAATTTATTATATAATATAATTACAATAAATCGACAATTTCTAAATAATCTTAAAAGAAATGTTAAAATTAAATCAAAATAAAATATATACTATACCTTTTCAGATCATCTTCAAATAACTTTTACATAAAACAAATAATTTTAATTTGAAATATTTTATTTATTAAAATTTGATTTATTTAGATGATTTTTACATTCTATAATTATTTATTACATTATTTAAATTACACATTAATTGGATTTATAATTTTAAATAATTAGATTATTATTAAAAAATATATATATTAATAGCGGAAAAGAAGAATATATATAAATATTTAAAATAATTAACAATAAATATTTTAATTTTGTAAATTCTTTTCTTTTCTTTTATTATTTAACATCATAAATTCGTTATAAGATTATTATACATGTAATATATTTAAAAATTATGATAATAAATAAAAAATGTTACGTTTTTCCGCCTATATATAATTAATTTTATATATTGAACATATTTTATGTATTGAAGAAGACTGTAGTGCAGTCGAAACGTTTACGCTGTATATTGTTTCTCTAACGGAATGAAAATTTAATTATTTAATTATTAATAAATCTTTAGATCTTATTTAATTTTGCTCGTTTAGTTGGCCTACAAGATTTACCTTTTTTTATTTTGTTAATTTATGCGAGCTTTTCATTAATTAATTTTAATTTTATATAATTTAATTATTTTTTAAATAATAAATCATATAGGATAATTCCATCTGTCAATAACAAATTAAAACAAAATTTAGTAATAAATTTTTAAATATGATTGAATTAAAAGAGATTATCGCTAATCATTTACAATGCAAAATACATTTCAATTAAAATATAAATTTTGCATTTATTAATTTAAAAAATCAATATTAATATTAAAATTTTTTTAAAAACTCTATCTTTATCTCGACTAAGAGCCAACCGCGATGTTATTGCGACAAATTAAGATTTAGAAATTTTTGGAAACTGAGGAATTTGAATCCTATGGTTGGGATCTCAGAAATTCCCCTTGTTCCTTCTCTTAACATCCCCTGTAAGAAAAAGACGAGAAAAATATTGGTCCGAAAGTCGGCTGAATCGGGAATCGAACCCGAGACCTTCCGCTTGCCGGGCGACTGCTCTTCCAACTGACTAGTCAGTTGGAAGAGCAGTCGCCCGGCAAGCGGAAGATCTCGGGTTCGATTCCCGATTCAGCCGACTTTCGGACCAATATTTTTCTCGTCTTTTTCTTACAGGGGATGTTAAGAGAAGGAACAAGGGGAATTTCTGAGATCCCAACCATAGGATTCAAATTCCTCAGTTTCCAAAAATTTCTAAATCTTAATTTGTCGCAATAACATCGCGTTTGGCTCTTAGTCGAGATGAAGATGGAGTTTTTAAAAAATAGGAGAGCTGACTGACAAATATTCTTATTAAAATTTTTTATTTAACTTTTTTTCATTTTTATTTCAGATGCAATTAAAATAGTATAAATATATATATATATATATATATATATATATATATATAATTACCAATTTTTAATTAAATCAGACATTTGAAACAATATTTCTTTTTATTTTTATTTATTATTTATGGCATGTTTGATATTATTATAATATAATCATATACATATCACTCATTTACTTGTTATAATCAATCAAGTATTTCTTTATAAACGTTTTCTAATAGTTTTTTTATATTTTTAGATTGATTATCATCTCTTAAATAAACTTTTAAAGAATCCCAAGAACGAACTCGTGAAAATACGACATATAGTTGTCCATGACAAACGTTTTCTAATAATTTTTTTATATTTTTAGATTGATTATCGTCTCTTAAATAAACTTTCAAAGAATCTGAAGAACAAACTCGTGAAAATACGACATATAGTTGTCCATGACTAAAAATATCTTTTCGAAGATCTATTGCAATTTTGTCGAAAGTTTGTCCTTGTGATTTATTTATTGTCATAGCAAATGCCAGTTTTACTGGAAATTGTCTTCTTTTGAAAGTAAATGGATATACATTTTCACAATATAAAGTAATATGATTAAGAAAAACTATTTCTCCAATCTTATTACCTGTTAAAATTTCACAGCGTAATTAATTATTATCTAAATCTAAAACTAATAATCTGGTACCATTGCATAAACCTTCGCTGATACTAAGATTTCTAATAAGCATGACAAAATAGTGTATTTTCTTAAGCGTAATTCATAAGATGGAACACGTTGGGTTTAAAAAGTTGAGATATTCTATCGGAATTGTTTCATATATATCTTGATTATCTCCAGTTGTTTCAAGAGTATCTATACTTGTGTAAACTCTCTCTGTCGTTTTATCTAGCAAATTTATTACATTTTCGTTTATTTCATCAACATTAACATTCCTTGCAGATAATATAACATAATTAGTCATTGTTTTATATTGTTTACGTTTTATAATGTCACCATACATATCTTTAACCATATTCGAATTTACATTTGCTATACATTTTTCTAGAATATTGATATTATTTGAAGGATCATTTAAAGAACCGTTACCTAAATTTATTGAAAATTCTGCAAATTCTTTTTCTTGTGGTAAAGTTCTCATATTTTGTGTCAATAAAAATATTCTAAATTGCTACCATAGAATACTAAATTTTATTGATAAATTAATATTTCCAGAACGCGTACCTTTTTTTTTATAGGTAATAATTGTCTAAAATCTTCACCAAGAAGAACGATTTTACCACCAAAATATAAATTATTTCGCATTATATCACATAGTGTTCGATCTATTATGTCTAATATGTGGTGCCATAGGAGCTTCGTCTATAATGAAAACATCCACAAGTTTTAAATTTTCAGCTTCTTTATATTGAACTTTAATGTTCGATGTAGAATCGGCGAAAAGAGGTACAGGTAATCTAAAAACTTTGTATTGTTTTACCATTTGGAAGTAATGTTGCAGCAATACCGATAAATGCCATTGTATTAACTATTTTGCCTGTACTTTTAAGTATATAATACAAGGTTGTATTTTACCATTAATATAAAAACAGTTGTTACTATTATTATTTGTGGTTGCTATTAAAATAGTATCAACAATTTCTTTTTGTTCTGTATTTAATTATTCATATTGTCGCATACCTATCGATGTATCTTCTTCAATCTATTCGTCATTTATTTCTTGATCCTCTATTTCTTGTTCCATTTCAGAAAAATTAGCAATATTGGATCCTTCTTTTTAAAGTAAATTAATAATATAATTATAAAGTTTCTTTATTCCTATTATAGATCCAAATCGTTTTGTATAATCTTCCGACATATCTTTTTTAAATGCATTCCATAACTTTTTCGGATGAACTGGTTGACAATGAATCAAAATTCTTACGAATAAATTACGAAGTCGTCTTGGCATTATCCAAACTTTTGCTTCATTCATTGCGCGATACCATTCTTCATCATCTTCTATGAGAGTAGGAATAATAAGGGGGTTCTAGACCAGGTCCTCTGAAGGGGGTGCGGGGCGGGGGGTTTTCAGTGGCGAGGGGGTATGACGTCACGCGGGCGGGGGGTCTTATCAGCAGATAAGCTTATCTTATCAGCTCATGTTACCTTATATGTTTATAAACAAAAGATAAACATTCCAGCAATATCTATTACAAAAGGGCTGCCGACAATCGGGGGGGGGGGGGGGGTTGCGTTTCTTCTCCTCATACGTTTATGTTTATAAACAAAAGATAAACATTCCAGCAATATCTATTACAAAAGGGCTGCCGACAATCGGGGGGGGGGGGGGGTTGCGTTTCTTCTCCTCATACGTTTATGTTTATAAACAAAAGATAAACATTCCAGCAATATCTATTACAAAAGGGCTGCCGACAATCAGGGGGGGGGGGTTTCGTTTCTTCTCCTCATACGTTATCTGTATATTTCTAAGAAATATAATCAAATTTTAAGAAGGGCCACCGCTTGGCATGCGCCGACAATCAAGGGGGTTGCGTTTCTTCCCCCATACGTTATCTGTATATTTCTAAGAAATATAATTAAATTCTAAGAAGGGCCGCTTGGATCCGAGCGCCGACAATCAGTTCTCTGAAAATCTAAGATAATCAAATTTTAAGAAGGGTCACCGCTTGGCATACGCCGACAATCAAGGGGGTTGATACATGATTTATACATATATTTCTAAGAAATATCAGCGGGTAAAGTTTCAGGGCGAACAAGTTGCTGCCTGCAACCTCACCGCTTGCGGCCTGCGACATGTTTTTGCATGGGATTGTACGTATATCACCCTCGCGGTACCTCCCCAATAAGCGGCGGTTCTTTATTGTTTATCTTAGGAAGAAATACCAGCGCCGATAACCAGCGGCTGCAGGAATTTATAAACAAAACAAGCGCCGAAAATTTACGTCATCTAAATTTTTCTCGTTCGTACGTTGACGAACAAAGGGTTGATCGGGGATATATAATGAGGACCGATGCCGCTGCCGGGCCATAGTACCACTGGCGAGCGCACGCTCTCTTCATTCAAGATGTTTGTAATACTATCAAGTGCTTCCGACATTCTCAGTTTAAGTGCCGAACAGTTACAATATATTCTGAAGATTGTTTTACTGCAAAAGTGCGGATATTTCGTAGAGCATTTGTGGGACAAGCTTCCGGAGCATATCAAGACGGATCCGGAGGTTCAGACATATCGTCGCTGCCTCGAACATTACAATCGGCCGTGGATGCGAACGCATATTGACGGTCCAGCACCGATGATCAGGGATTGCAGCGAATGTCAGCGAAAATAGGCTGAGGTTAAAAGTGTGAAAAAGTGTGATTTATAATATTGTATTATATATTTAAATTAATAATTGTTATATTTTTAAATTAATAATTGTTATGTTTACAGATGAACCATACGTTCCAATATTTGTTCCAGAGATGTTCGATTGGGACGCATTTTTAAGAGGCGACGACGAGGCCGACCTGCTCGATTGGGGTCTGGTGCAGCTTTTCACTCTACCAGACCTGTACGATGTTAGGCCTCAGCCTACACCGCCGTCACCGCCGCAATCACCGTCGCAATCACCGTCGCAATCACCGTCGCCACCCCAATCGTCCATAATGTAAATTATTTTATTTTTTATTTTTCATTTATATCCTTATTTTTATATTTTTATATTTTTATATTTTTTAATTTTGTATTTTACATATATTATTTTTTATTTTTATATTTACACACACACAGTAGAAAAGGTTTGGAGTCAATAAATACCGCGGAAGTGACGAACCGTGGGGTCCTTATCTCTTCTGTAACACATGCACAAGTACACGCACACACACACACACACACACACACACACACACAAATGTAAATTTACACATATTTTATAGATTAAAAAAAATATTATTATCAAATTAGTGTATTTATTTTAGATTAAAATGTCCTTACCTCTTGTTCCCTTTTAAATATTAGGAAAATATAAAGAAATTATTAAAAATTATTTTAAAAGCTCTCTCTTTTTCTCTCTCTCTCCTTCACATCTTCTCTCTCGCGCTCGCATCTTATTTTGCCGTCTCTCTCAAAACTCGTATGTCTCTTTTTCTCTCTCTCGCGTACGTCTCTCGCTGCAGCCCGTCTTCTTTCTCTCTCGCGTATTAATTCGCCGTCTCTCTCAAAACTCGTATGTCTCTTTTTCTCTCTCTTGCGTACGTCTCTCGCTGCAGCCCGTCTTCTTTCTCTCTCTCGCGTTTTAATTCGCCGTTTCTCTCTCGCCACAGGCCCGAGCCGAATCTCTCTCGCCGCGAGCCGTCGAATCCTCTCTCTCTCTCGCCGCGAGCCGCCACATCCGATCTCTCTCTCGCGCGCTGTCTCTTTCTTTTCTAGTGGTTGCTCTCTCGCAAAGTATGTAACGGGTGGCGCGCAAATAAAGTACACCATGATATACATATAAGTATTTATTTGTCTTATATTTAATACATAATTATATATATAAAGTTTTATTACATATTAAAAACTAAAGCCACCAGCTCGCAATCGACAAGTTGGTGCATGTCAAAGGCGTTGCTAGCGCGTATCGCATTCGGCAATTCTCTCGCATTCGTTACAGTGGATGCAATATTGGAGAATTGCGTATGTTTGATATCGACCGTTGCGATGAGCCTCGTCAATCGATCGAACATTATTTCGATGCATGAATCGAGCTCGAACATACGACGTAACGTCGATTCGACCATCATCATGCGCACGTCCGCCGATTCGAGACTTATGAGCTTGGTGTCGTTTATCTTGTAAAAACGTACTGTTAGCGGCCCGACACTTATGAAATTATACACATCGTTGCTGGGAGAGTCATTGTTCAGATAATTGTGAATAGCGTGAGGTTGCTCGTAGAGTCCTTTCCACGTTTCGAGAGATAGTATTAGCTGTTTTCCTCGATGATCTCCTATAGCGATCTCCACGTAACTCGGCGGATCCACTCTGATGCCGATTTCGAGGAATTTGAATTCCGTGGCCGTCAATGCGTATCGTCTTCCTAGTATACGAACCGCACGAGACTCCAGCGAAACGCTGTAAAATTAGGAAAAAGAAATTAAAACTAAATTAGGAAAAAAGAAATTATAACTCATAAAAAAATAGAAAAATAGAAAAATATAAAATATTAAAAATAGAAAAAGTTATACTTACTCGTCGCATTTCTTCTCGCACGTTTCATCGCGTCTCGGCATGTAGTAATTCATGCTGCTGCTTTTTTGGTACAGAATATTTTTCTCGAGAGTATTAAAAAGTGAACCACCAGTCAGAACAGTCGACAAAAGACTGATCATATAAAAGTACTAATAATCGAGTAACACTCATTTTTAAAATATTAGGAGAAGGGGATTCCTAGAAATATATATCTGGAGAGGGAATAAAGAGAAATATTTAAAAGTAGTGGGGATAAAAAATTAAATATTAGGAGAAAGGAATTCTTAGAAATATATATCTGGAGGGGAACAAAGAGAAATATTTAAAATATTAGGAGAAGGGGTAAAACAAATTCTTAGAAATATATATCTGGTAAGGGAGAGAAATAACAAAGAAAATAGTATGTAAACAATATGTTTATTCAAAAAACGGATGATCGTCGGATCCAAGCCTGGATTTTGCGGCCGACCACCAATTAAATAATTTAAATACATTTTGTAACGCGCAATTTTTTACATGTTTATTACACCGTAGAGTATATGTGAGATCTAACTTATTTAATGCAGGTACATCTTCATATATGGCATCCAAGGTCTCAATGGTGAAACCGCTGCTCGCATCGTCCACTATTTCGGCCAGCCATTCTCGCTTTTCGAGTCCTTTTACATACACGAGAGAGGACTCTTCATCGTCTTCTTGTTCATTTATACCAATGATAGCTGCCGTAATCAAGCGCTGAGCCATGTCGTATGGAACATTTCCATCCTCCCATTGTAAGCTGTGATGATGTTGAGTTAGCCACGAGGCCTGACGCCTTTCCGACTTTATAAGCACGCTCCATGGCACAGGGCATGCGAAGAAATAGTGCGACAGGATATATCCTCTTCTCAGGATTGCCGCTTCCTTTACGATAAATCGTTTATTCAGGATAAATCCTTGCAGATCGACAAACGTTGGTGCAGACATGATCTCTTCGATGTGAGTCAGTCGAGAGGTATTACTTCACTAACATGAGACATCTCACATCATCTTAATTATGTATCCTCCTCCCCCTTTTTCACACGCGTATTTGTGTAAACATTTTTTAGGTGATTTTGCGCACAACGTTGGTCAACGGGTTGTACTGGATCACGCGATCGTGCATGATGAGGCAGTACGCAGTGGTATTATTAGGTATATTCTCCTTACACTCAAATTCCAATCTCACATCCACCGTTGCGCTCTTGACCGATTCGTTTTGTCGAGAACAATCGATAATCACAAACGGACCGTTTTGTAAAAACTGTGTGATGGTGAGGCTCGGCTCGAGATACTCGTATCCGTAATATTTTTTGCAGAAACGCGCATACGTGTCATACAGAATCGACCATCTGTTTCTATCGAAATCCAGATTCATATCGTCGTACGGATAACATTCCGAGTTCAGATAGAGTTACACGTTGGTTAATTTACAGTTGTCGAATCGACTCGTATCGTTGGACATGACATTTTTACGCCCCGTCTGCAGAGCAAAAATTACATATCGCGGCTTCTCCAGTTGAGTCGCGGTCCTAATGGCCCACGAATGCTTGGTCGTACGCTGCAATAGCGGAAATTCGTATAGATCCCACGAGCGGAAACCCATGCTGAGGTAACGTCCGCTTTCCAGAGCGCGCAGCATCGACAGCTTCTTAATCTCGCTCAACAACACGTGTGGCATTCGCCATTGTATCTTGAATATGTTGATTACAGGCTCCATGTGCAGAATCTCCATACAGACAATTATTGTCGTTGCGCGCTCGTATTAGGATCAACTCATGACGCGCATTAATAACAACGCGTTTGTAATCCTCGCAAAATCCCAGCAACATGTGCAGCGGCACACAAAAATTAAAGTACCCATTCACAGTAGTCGGGCTATCCCAGCCTGCATTTCGCATAATCACGCTTATATCGGATGACATTGTTACATAGTTTTTGAGCAAACTTGTTATTCCTACATTTCTGTTGCGATCAATCTTTACACCATCGAGCTCATAGCGAATTTTGTCAAACATGAATGCGACGCAATTATTTCCCAGCATCACATTGGATCCCTCAACTGGATGAGTTATCCGCAGTTCACCCTCGATGTATAAGAAACTCTCGTACGGCAATGTATACAAATCCTGTTGTATGGGTATTCTTATCTCATCGCTGTGTCCAAATGTTGTGTTGGCAAACGGATTGTATGTGTGAGTCTCAATCTTGACGATGCGATCGTCAAAGACTGGATCTTCCTCGATGTTGAGAATCTCAGTCATTGTTCAGATGGCGCGCACCGCAAATCCCAAAGATTGTAAAAACGCAACGTTTGACGAAGTGAGTCTCTTTTTCGTAGTTGATTTGATATTAGCGAATGATGTTGCTGCTGGTCTGATTGTGTTCTTCGTGTCTTTATTCAACACGAGCATCCCATCGCACGAGGGTGGCCCGCCGTCGTACGTGCAATCTAACTGTTATTTCTTCACCTCGAAAATCGAGCAATCGTCCCTCCTGATCAGTAACGCGTAACACTAAATCAGTAATGCTCCGTACGAAGACCGGCAGGTAAATGATCTGCGCCGGCGTTTCCGATATCTTATATCCTGGTAGTACCCTCGGTGAAAATTCGTGTATCGTGTGAACGAGTTTATCGTTGCTGTATGCACCCGCGGTCACGTTACACTCTATGCGGATAATGTTCACGTTGATAATATTAATCGCCATGTTCGATTTGTGCCATTTTCGCGGTTGCAGTATACGATTTGAGAATCCCAGCAGCGATCCAATGTTGTTGGGCAAGCTAAAGTTTATTCTGTAGGCACACTTGATCTCGCTTCTCATCGTATTGTAATTAGCGCGGAGCACGATTGGGTAATCTTCATCGTCGACACCTTTATCGCTAACAGCATTATGTTTTCGGGAAAGTGTGAGTTTCAAAAATTCATGTATCGCTTGCAGCTCGTACGATCCCTCGGGAATCGTAATTTCCGCGTCGTCTGTGCCGTAGTAAAATTTATTATTCGAGGAATTCACATTCGATATAGTGTGATAAGTTTCAAAATTCGTCAGACCGAGCTCGTAGTCCGCGTCGCTCAAATCTATGGGCGGAAAGTAGGTCGCCGCGAGGACGCTACTCTTCCCAGTCAATGTTAGTGTTAGCGACATGTTGACAAAACTGAGTTAAATAGCGCAATGTCAGTCTTTAAATTCGCGGCGAGAAATCTCGGAGAAACTGCAAGCACAACTGTCCACAGATACTCTGATCATACGTTTGATAAGAGGTGTAATTGTATTCCAATTTCGACACATTTAAATATCGCACCAATTCCTCGGGTGGTCGAAGATTGCCAAAACTGTCAAAATAAATTGCGCGATTTCCTCTTTTTGCATACGCCACCCAATGAGTGCCAGGACCGTCTGTACTGTCTAGATTAACGATACCACTCTCATTTTCTCGCGCGCCATTTATCGGTAAATTATTGCGCATAAATACACCTCTAAAGTATGGAATGTGCATACGTTTTGCAAGTTGTAGCAATTGCACATTTGTAGTTACACCTTTCGGCATTTTTAACGTTTTTTTGACGTTTTTTTTTTCTTCGCTCCTCGTCCATATTTGTAAGGGGCGAGATACAGTCCGCGGCCTTCCATGGCGCGATTGTGGCGTAGTATCTCTTGCAACTGACATTGCGCGGCTTTTCTGTCGTTTACCGCTTTTCCTACGCCAGCCGCTCCGCCAACCGGGGATCCGAGCGCGCCCAGCATTGGTAAAATCGGCAAAAATCCGCCTCGTTTCGCTGCCGAAAGTACCCTCCTCTTCGTCTTCCTCTTTTTCGTTTTCAAGCCCATGCCGAGCTTCGTCTTGGCCTTCATCGCTGTCCAGACAACTGTGGCCGCGGCTCTTTCACCGAGACTCGAGTCTTTCGCGACGATGCGAGTTTTCGCTTTCTCGGTGAGTACCTTATCCGCCGCGTGTCTCTCGGTGAGTTCGCTGCTCCGAGAGTACGCTATATCATGTTCACGGCACGCCGCGTCCAATGAGTTGACACCTTGATCACCTCTAGCTAATCGCTTTTCCAAACGAGTTCCCGGGCCGCAAAATTGATAGCCGGGAATATGAAGCTCGACCGGAAGTGCGTTTATCGCACGATTTAATAGACCTGTGCCTATTTTCGTTGACATCCGTTGCAATCTCTAGACATTACTGAGCAAAGCGCGAGTCCGCGCAGCTATAAATAGGCGGACGTTGGAGGTCAAATCGGGAGTGAGAAAATGAAATTCGTGCAACAACCTCTGACGATACGAGTGATGAATTACGACGACAGAGTACGCTGCAGCGTGAACGAAGGTGTGCGCAAACACGGTACGATGCTACCGACAACTATACGCGCGATCGTTTGCGGCCCCTCAAACTGCGGTAAAACCAACGTGTTGATAAGCCTGCTGGAAAGTCCGCACGGTGTGCGTTTCGAGAACGTGTACGTGTACTCTAAATTGCTGCAACAGCCGAAATATCGCTATTTGGAAGATTTATTGACGCCGATTGACGAAATCGGCTACTTTACATTCTCCAATAACAGTGACGTCATTCCACCGAGCGAGGCATGTCCAAATTCAATTTTTGTCTTTGATGACGTGGCATGCGACAAGCAAGATACGATAAGAGAATACTTCTCAATGGGGCGCCACTCGAACATCAACTGCTTCCTTATTGTTAATAGATTAAACAAAGAAATGACTCAAGATATAAATAACGAAATCATAAATAATGACAATAATAAAAAATTCATAGCGATACCTTATATTTAAAGAATCTCGGAACTAGTAGCATCAGAATTAAAGAAATCAAATATAACAGTAGGATACAGATGTCTAAAGAAATTAAACAGAGTCATAAAAACGCAAAAAGACAGAGATAAGCTCCAAAATAATTCGGGGGTCATATACAAGATTTCGTGTAATAATTGTGATGCTACATATGTAGGACAGACGAAAAGACAATTAGGTACAAGAGTAAATGAACATAAAAATAATATTAGATTAGATTCAGCAAGGCACTCGGTGGTTTCTGATCATATTGTAAAATTTACACACAATTTCAATTGGAACGACACAAAAATCCTAGATTATGAAAAGAATTATTATAAAAGGTTGATATCAGAAATGATATATATTAAAGAAGAAAACAACAGTATCAACCTAAAAAAGGACACCGAGCGTCTTGACGGTTCTTATTATGATATTCTAAAAAAATTGTCTACGTCATCTTAAAAATTGGGTATATATACAGCGCGCCGACATTGTAAGATACAGATATCGATTTGTTTTTTAAAAAAGTACACATTGTGATTATGTTAAGTAAAAAGAAATAATTTTGTAACAAAGGTGTTATGTTCGTTGACAAAAAAGTAAGTTAATACTATTTATTAAAAATCTAAATGTATTGTGATATTTGAGCGGATATATTAATTTGTTCACAGTGTCGTTAAATAATATAACAGCATCTGACGCTCTAACTCATGCCAACAATCATGAATTTTGTACTGCGTTCGTCATATAATCTTATAATTGTTGTATTTATTTATGATGTCGAAATGACAAAATTAATTTTTTAACATATTATTAGGATATTGAGAAAGACTGTCGTACAGTCGAAACGTTTATCGTAACTTTTGTATAGTATGACGTAAATTAATAAATAAAAATTTTTCAATTATTAGCATATAAGCTCGTTAAGTTGGCCTTTTATTATATCACATATTTTAATTGTATACGAGCCGAAGTTTAATTTATAAAATATATATAATCAACTGCTTCTATCTCTGTCAGACATACGCGAGAATACCGAAACATCTTATACGCGACAACGCGAACCTGCTAATCCTGTTTAAACAGGACGCCACCAATTTGAAGCACGTGTACAACGATCACGTGAATACCGACATGTTGTATGAGGATTTCAGTGAGTTATGTCGTACTTGTTGGCAGCAAAAGTATGGATTTCTAGTGATAGACAAGGACAGCTCGCTTTCGAACGGGCGATACAGAAAAGGATTTAACGAGTTCGCGATACCGCAGAGCCATTAGTCTCTAAAGAGTGCTGCCGACATGGCTGATAATATTCGCGAGCGTGAAAAAGTTGCCATGGAGATTGCCAAGACGGCTGAATCGATCCGCAAGAAACACCGCGCTCTGAAGACCGGAAAGATCGATGATGATATCGCTGTCAAGACTCACTTTAAACCTATATCGAGCCGCTACAAAAGATTGTCGACAACGCGACGATTTTGGTGAAAAACGAGCCTAACACCGACGACGACAACGACGACGGTGTGAAGATTGAGACATGGTATGAGGGGGAGACACAGAAAAAGAGAAAACATAAAACCATCAAGCGATATAAAGAGGAGGAGGAGGAGACATTGAAAAAAAGAAAATATGATATTTCGAAGCCATTGGACGCTTCATTGCCGACAACATCTACACCGAAAAACGCACAACCTGTGATACCCAAAACACTCGTAGACGAAAATGTTTTCGAAACCACGCGTAACCCGCCCGAAATATCCCTTCGACACTGGTTAAGATCGTCGGAAGGTCGACAAATGATGCGAAAGGATTGGGGGCCATTAGGACAAAAGTACATGGACGCTCTCCTCGGTGCTGATGAGAAGAAAGAAATTGATAATGTATACGGAGTCTATTTTGACGAGAATGAAATGCGCATCGGAAACAAGCGATTCGCGATTGACAAAGATGACAATATAATCATAGGCGACACGCGGTACATTGGAACGCCCAGATTGTACGAGTTGATCTTCAAAAAAAGACCTGATTACCAGGAAGATGATTTGCAAAAATACAAACATATATTATTGGCGACAAATGCGCATAAACGCAATTTTGATGTGCAAGGCCGTGTGAAAAGTAGCAAGGGGTACAAGTACAAATATATAATCGCACCGTTGACGCGGGTGGAATCGGACGACCCAAAATCTGGCATGGGAATGCCTCGCGCTATGACGCTAACCAACAATAAGATTGATTACGTGCACTGGGACGACCCCAACGAGCTAGTGGATTGCCTACGATTGCTCGATGCTTCGCACCAAGCTGGCAACAACGCGCATGACAACGAGATCTTGTCGATTATCGAGGAACTGCGGGAAGCGGGCATTATTATAAATTAAACAAGGTTCCCGACAATCTATTCAGTTCATCGTGTGACACTTTACAAAGCATTGAAAAAATGTCTATCAATAAATTTGGATTATTCGAAAGGAGAAATGATGCAACCCCTGGCACAAACGATCAATGGTATAGATTGATTAGAAAATGCGTGCGCAAAAACGCTCTGCATCGCGTCGCTACAGATTATGATCGCGAGATCGCGCAAGATTCGCCGTGTAGCGCAACCTGAGGCGGATACCGATGTCGTCAACAAATTGTACCTGGAAGAGTGCTTTAAAACATTGATGATCCAACAGAAAGAGTCAAATGAGAAGCTGGCTGCGTTAAAGAAGGATGTACGAGCGTTGGAAACTGCGATAAAAAAGCTTCTGCGTGCGCCAAACACTACCTCAGACACAGGCATCTAATGAGCGGTTGGCTCAGAAACGTCTATCAAACAGTTGTGAAACGTCTAGAAGGGATTCTCGAGTGGTTGCAAACAGTTGTTGAACAGCTACGAAGGATTATCAGCGTGCTACCAAACAACAATGAGTGGCATCAGTGACCGACCCGGAAGCAGCAGTGAACGACCTGAAAACGGTGGTGAACGCAACCGCTACGATCGAGGTTACGAACATGTCAAGCAGGGCTGCGAACGAGGCTACGAACAAGTTCTTAAAAGTTACATACAAGGCTATCAACAACTCAGTAAGGGTTGCGAACAGGTCAGGGACGGTTGCGAACGGGCCAAGGCGGGCTATGAACGGATCAGAAACGACTTGGGACGAGGCTGTGATCGAGTCAGGAACGATTTTCGAATGGGCCAAGGACGTGAGTGAACAACGTGAACGAACCCTGAAAAAACCCGAAAGAACGAGGCACGAACGTGAACAAACCCGAAAGAACAAGGCACGAACCCGAAAGAACGAGAATTTAACCCGAAAAAATCCGAAACAACGAAGCACGAACGCAAAAAGAACCCGAAAGAACGAGAATTTAACCCGAAAGAACCCGAAACAACGAAGCACGAACGCAAAAGAACCCGAAAGAACCCGAAAGAACGAGAATTTAACCCGAAAGAACCCGAAACAACGAGAATTTAACCCGAAACAACGAGAATTTAACCCGAAACAACGAGAATTTAACCCAAAAGAACCCGAAACAACAAGGCACGAACCCGAAAGAACCCGAAAGAACGAGAATGAATAGTGAAAATAACAACGAGCAACATAGTTTGGAGAGACGGCAGTTGGTAAACGAGTTGCATGCGTCAGCGAGAAAAAATTTCCCTCGAAGACACGTCATAGTGCGAGGATACGATGATCTGTGGCAAGCCGACATTGTCGAGATGCGTCCGTATTCCCGTTTCAACAGAGGTTACCACTACATACTCACCATCATCAATGTGTTGAGCAAGTATGCGTGGGCTGTACCACTCAAGAGTAAAGGAGGAAGCGAGACAGCTGACGCAATCGTCAAGATAATTCGGGATAGCAAGAGATGCCCGAAAAACATGCAAACCGATAACGGAAAGAAATTTTACAACGCCGATGTGCAACGACTTATGCGAAGACATGACATTAATCACTATTCTACATATTCGATATTGAAGGCGTCGGTCGTCGAAGCGATTCAATCGCACGCTAAAGAACGACATGTGGAAGATGTTTACGCTGAATGGTACTTACAAGTGTTTCGACATGCTGCCACGCCTCGTATCAGATTACAACGGACGCAAGCATCGAACGATTGGTATACGACCCGCTGACGTTACCCCCGCGATCGCCGAAAGACTCTTGGCTACCGTGTACAATCGTGTAAAAATCGCGGGCCCGGCAAAGTTCAAAGTAGGTGATCAGGTACGCGTCAGCAAACAACTTTTCGAGAAGGGATACACGCCAAATTGGACAACCAAGGTGTTTAAGATTGTTAAAATGCAGCATACTAATCCCGTAACATATCTACTCGAGGATTATCGCAAGACATCTATCGCTGGAGCGTTTTACGAGCATGAGCTGCATCGTGCAAATTATCCAGATGTGTACCTCGTGGAGAAAATACTGCGCAGGAGGGGTGACGAGGTTTATGTGAAATGGCTGGGATTCGACAGTTCGCACAACTCTTGGATACATAAAAACAATGTTATTTAATGTATTTTATTCAATCATTGTATAACAATATATATATTGTATAACATATATGAAATATATGAAATATATAACAAAATATATATAATTCTCATTAATACGTCCTTACAATATAATTTATTTACAACGGTATTCGATAATGTCCCCACGGCAAGGTGTCGGTCGAATCAGGTACGACATACCGCTTGTCGTCGTAGGGACTTAGAGCAATTTTCGTGTCGCTGATGGTATACACTTTATGCAATTTCGATCTTATACATGACTGCTGACGCGTCATTTCAATCTCGTCATTAAGACAGCGCGTATAATCGTCGAATGTTATACTACGCGCTACGACGTTACTTTTGACACCTTTTGCCTTTTTAGTGTCTTTTTTACCATCCACCCGCAAAGCATACATTTTTGCTCTAAGCCCGACGAATTCGGTCATTATCGCGCCGTTATTCTCATCTTTCATCAGACCCGGCACCTTTTTATTCGCGAGCGGTATACCGTACACATTATTCGCGGCGGTATCACTGGTATCGAATCGAGCGATGTCGCGTTTCAAATTTTCATAGACATCCTGACATTTAATTTGATATATTAAACTATCCGTGTCGGTGTACATTACTCTACAATTGTCACGATAGAGCGGTGACATGTATTCGTGGTGAAATTCATAAAGACATACTTTTGATACGTCGAGTATGCACATGCCGACGTAGATTGGTTTGTAGAATTTAACTTCGAGTTTGCGTAATTCTATGGCAACTAATTTTTCCGAAAATATGCTTGTACTATGAAAATTTGGTTTCGCGATCATTGCCTCCGCACCGTACCGTCCGTCTCATTTTGTTAATAATTTTACATCCATATGATTGCGCACATTTTCCATCGTCTTGCCGAATACCGCATTATTCATCAATTTATATAAATTTTTTTCAAAATCGTTTTTCGCTTGTGTTCTAAACTGTGTGTTGAGTTCGATGTATTTTTGAAGCCACGCTGACTGCGTGAATTGTAATATGCGATATATTTTTGTTATGCGTAGCCCGTGGCGCGTGCACTGCTGCAGATTACGATAGTGTATTACGTAGCGCTTCTTATCGTAAAGCGTTGCGAGGAGTTTATACTCCCGCTTGCCGGGCGGCTTATCGCGCGTCGGGCAAAACGGTAGGTCAATGTGCGCGTCATGAAGATGCTGCGGATACTCTAAATCTACTTCGAGAACATAGCCTATAGGTGAATCGAACGCGATAGATGATACGTCAAAATTCGATACATCGTCGACCCACCGAAAATCGGCATATGGCAATGGTTGACACATTGCCCATCCGTACAAATTATTTACATCGAAATACATGAGATAAGATGAGGGTTTTGATGGGTCGTACGATTGCATGTACTTGTTATTTGCCTGTGCGTATCGACTTGAACATCGACTAAGGCCGCCGCGTATATCTCGTTCGACAAACATTACCATGTCAATGTCTGTTAATAATTCAAATTTTATATTTGTATGTTTTAACATGGCGTCCCATGTATATCCGGGGAGAGTATAATAATACGTAGGATCGAGTCCATAACTTTTTAAACAACTGTCGCGAAAATTGTCAAATATGTCTGCCAATAACAAGACATCAATTTTTAAATATAAATCGCTATATTCGCCTAGCGTTCGAAGGGAAAATCGGCTCCAGACGGTCTCGGCGTGCGCGTAATCACTCTCGGATACTGTGTCGCCAGTCAGGGAACTGTAAAATGAGTCGCGCGGTGGTAAACGTGTGTCTTGTAATCTGTCCACGCAGTCTATGTATTCGTATGGAAAGACACCCTTTCGTGTCAATAAATTGAATTTTTCACTAGTTAAATTTTGATATTCCGAATGTAAAATTTTTAGTTTGTCTTTATCCAAAAATGACGCTAATTTGTCAAGACTAGCACTGAGAAACTTATACGAATCTATAAAGCGTAATTTGATATAATTTTTTGCATTTTTGTCTTGTGTCAATCTAACAGTTTTCGAGAATGATATATATTTTTCCTTTGTTATCGGCAATAATTCGATTTCCCCTTCGAACGCTGTGGCTATGTCCTCGATAATGAAATGCGCGTCGTAGCCGGACAGATTGTGAAAGACTATAGGAATACAAAATGATTCTTTGTAATTTAAGTTACAATTTGAGTTCGCGGGGCCTCTGTACCGCCCGGTGAGGTGGCAATGATCGCGAACGCGTGTATCGGCTTCGTCAAACGGTTTTGCGCATATATGACAATGTGTTGCGCTGCGAAATTTTGTCCACTCGTCAGGCGTTAAATTTATCATGGGGACATTGGTCGTTAAAATATTTTTTACGCGGATTGCTAAATTTTTAAGCTGTTCGGCGAACCACGCGACGCAATCGACACTACGGCGGGAATTGTATGTGGACAACGAACTGTCATACGAACACTGTACATAATACGCGATGCTGAATACTTGATGGTGTTGATAATTTTTGGCATCTTCGGTTTTTGCCAAAACACACTCGAGATCGGCGTACACTACAAACGGCAGCCGCTCCTTCCTCGTGTAATTGTCGAAGCTGAGCCACTTGTCCTTGTCGCTCGGCAACCGGATAGCACAGTCGTTCAATTTCCCGCAATCTTCCGTATGCGCTTGCAATTTATCCTCAGAATAGAAATAATGTAGGCATCTGTAAAAAATAAAAAATTTTATTAGAAATATTTTAAATATAATTTAAGTTTAATAAATATATACTTACCGATCGCAGATAAATTTTCTACATTTGTGTTTGCTCAGTTGTGAGCTCACGAGGCGAGACAATTTTTTATCAAAACAAAATGCCCGACGCTGTTTTCGTCTTCCACGTACAGCAGATTGACGTGTCTGTCTTTTTTTTTCCGAAAGACGTAGCGGGACGATGTTCTCGTTCTCGATGATGTATACGTTTACGGAGATGTCGTTTGCAAGTTCGAATTTTTTAATTTGATTCACAGTCACTGGAAACTCAATGTTTTGGAGATTCAGCACTGTGGTGTAATGCGGATAGGAGGATTCCCGATCCACATGTATATCAGCGGGGTACAGAGCGGCCACCACTGACCATGCAAAACACGCATTGTCCGCTGATCGCACATTAACAACCGCTCTCTTTGTCACAATTTTTTGCGGTAATGTGATACGACATCCCGCGCGCATAGGATTATACTTGTTGATATTTACTGTCAAATCTATTATCCGCGACAATGCCCAGCCGCTATCGCGTTCCTGGAACTCTTCTAGCGATGCTAGTGTGGGCTCGATTACGCGGCGCTCGTACCACTCGCGTACATCGGACGTGCGAAAGAGTTCAAAGTTTCTCGTATTGATACTTTTATTGGCACGCTTGTCACCGGACACAAATTCGCCGTTGAAAACAGTGTTCACTTTTACACTGGCGTGTCTTTGTAGCACATTCTCCACGTTCTCGACTACAATGTCTTTGGCATTTTCCAAAAATTGACGCGGTTCGATATAGTCTGCGTTAATTACCGCACCGGTCAGTATACGGCTATCGAACGCTGTATCGATCTCGCGCCAAACGAGTCTTTGCGCGTTATTGCCGCCACCACTAAATCCGCCGCCGCCGCTGAATCCAGGCATGGACTCACCGACATACTGCCTCTGTAGACGCACCTTCGCACCTTCGAGTCGCGCTATTCTCGCCACGAGAGATTGCCTATGTCCAATCGAGAGACGCGGACGCTTGGCACGGCTGCGTTCTTCCAGCTCTTCGATAAACCGTTCGCACTTTTGCAGCCATCCGAAATATTCGCCCAAGGTGGCGACTTGGTGGGAACGCTCCAACAGGTCGCGCTCAATATGTTCTGCGTTCTCCATTTTTGTAAAAAATTCACTTGTACTGCACAGAAATAACTACTTCAATTGCACACTAAACTTTTTTCTCACAGCTATTTTTCCTTGAGGAAAGCATGCGCTCGCCAGTGGTACTATGGCCCGGCAGCGGCATCGGTCCTCATTATATATCCCCGATCAACCCTTTGTTCGTCAACGTACAAACGAGAAAAATTTAGATGACGTAAATTTTCGGCGCTTGTTTTGTTTATAAATTCCTGTAGCCGCTGGTTATCGGCGCTGGTATTTCTTCCTAAGATAAACAATAAAGAACCGCCGCTTATTGGGGAGGTACCGCGAGGGTGATATACAATCCCATGCAAAAACATGTCGCAGGCCGCAAGCGGTGAGGTTGCAGGCAGCAACTTGTTTGCCCTGAAACTTTACCCGCTGATATTTCTTAGAAATATATGTATAGATCATGTATCAACCCCCTCGATTGTCGGCGTATGCCAAGCGGTGACCCTTCTTAAAATTTGATTATCTTAGATTTTCAGAGAACTGATTGTCGGCGCTCGGATCCAAGCGGCCCTTCTTAGAATTTAATTATATTTCTTAGAAATATACAGATAACGTATGAGGAGAAGAAACGCAACCCCCCCCCCCTGATTGTCGGACAGCCCTTTTGTAATAGATATTGCTGGAATGTTTATCTTTTGTTTATAAACATAAACGTATGAGGAGAAGAAACGCAACCTCCCCCCCCCCCCGATTGTCGGCAGCCCTTTTGTAATAGATATTGCTGGAATGTTTATCTTTTGTTTATAAACATATAAGGTAACATGAGCTGATAAGATAAGCTTATCTGCTGATAAGACCCCCCGCCCGCGTGACGTCATACCCCCTCGCCACCGAAAACCCCCCGCCCCGCACCCCCCTCAGAGGACCTGGTCTAGAACCCCCTTATTATTCCTGCTTATGAGCTCTAATGCATCGGTAAAAGTTTGATGTATTTCATTATTAACTGTTTTTAATTCTTGAAAATTCGTAGCTCCTTAAACATGTAGTAAAAGTATACGTAAATGAAATAATTCTATTTGAGATGAGCTAACAGAATACATTCGACCGATACAATTAAATATCTTTGACGTTTCTCCCATCGATTAATAGTTCTGCCATTAATTATAATTTTTTTAAATACATAATGCGATGGAATATCACTATATTGAATATTGTTTTGCTTCCTCATCTCGAGTATTTAACTCAAAATAATCTAATAACATATTATTACTCGTTCTACAGCAAATGTTATCGCATTATTATTAATATTCTCATCGATTATCACAGTATGTTCATTTGATAAATGAACTGGTAAACGGAATATAGCGTGACTTTTTTCTTACAAAGGTTTGCTTAAAATATGCTAACATGCTTCCACGGGCTCGACATATCGTGCTTCGATAAAATCTTGAATTTCATCATGATTTATTGTTTCATTTATATTTTCTCCAATAACTACAGATACAGCATCATGATCTTTATAAATATATTTATACATACAAGTGATAGATAAAAAGGCCAACTTATTGAGCAATTATTAGAGTTATTCTGTCAAATAAAATTTATTCCATGTATAAACATAAAACATTATGTAAAAGCTACAAACATTCTATACTCAAACTTAAGCAAAAATTACAATCATTATAAAATAAATGTTTCAACCGCACGCGGTCTTCCTCAGTATTATATTACAGTAATTATTAAAAAATACAAATTCATACAAAAATTCCACATAATATCGAAAATTAATGTTAGTTCTTCAATAAGAGTCGAGAATTTATAAGCAATTAAAGCGTGTTTCAATCCGTCATATTTAACAAATGTTTGCCTCGATCTTTGATTTTAATCAATTCTCGAAAAGTTTCATCGTTAATATGCGAGAAATTAATACGTTCCGTAGGCGCTGCGATTAATAAAAAATTGACGATTAACGTATGTCAGAAATTAAAATATATATCCTTAACAATTAGCAATATGCTTACTTGACATCAAACTTCTTGACAATTTTAACCACGTTTTTTTGAAAAAAGTTATTGAAGATGACACAAGACAAGATCAACAATATAAAAAGACACCTCATTTCAAACTCTACTTAATCGAAAAATGTGTGTGTTTATATATGATCTAATACCTATGTTTAAACCGTTAATGTCCTATTTGTCTTATTATTATTTATTGTTCGCTAATTTATTCAAAATATCAAAATAAGACTCGCTGAGTAATTCAGTATCTTTGTTCTTTAATATGTAGCATTTCCAGAGATGAGTCTTTTATAATAATTATTTTCGTTATCCAGAATCTTTACGTTATCCCAATTAAATGTATGGTGTTCATTTCTTATGTGTTCAGAAATTACTGAATATTTCGTTGAGTCCAACTTGATATTATTTTTATGTTCTTTTAGTCTCGTCTGTAATTGCCTCCTCGTTTGGCTTACATAAGATGCATTACAATTATTGCAATTGATCTTATAAACAACATTCGAATTGCATGGATGTTTAATTTTATCTTTCTGTGCTTTAATAATGTTATCAAGTTTGTTGAGACATCTGCATCTTACTATACACTCTGTATTTTTTACCGAGGAGACAATCATTTCTGAGATCCTATTTATATACGGAATGACAAAGAATTTTTTTTTTATCAACTGATTCCTCTTCTATAATTTATGTTCCTTCTATGTTAGCTTGTCTTTTTATAATGCTTTTTTTAGATATGAGATGTTCTATCCGATGATTAATTTTGTTAAAAATTAGATCAAGAGGGTAACCATTGCTTGTGAGTATATTAATGATAAACTCCAAATTTTTATTAAAAAATTGTGGGTGTGATAACAACAAACATCTGTCCACAAGGTTGTATATTATTCCAATTTTATGACATAATGGGTGGTGAGAAAAAAATGATAAAGTCCTTCCTGAGAAGATTTCTTTTTGATACTAATCAATGTATATTATATTATTAATAATTTTTAGTGATAAATCTAAGAAATTCAAGCTACGGTTAACCTCTTGTTCTACCGTGAATTTAAGTCTATCATAATAGTTATTGAAATTATTAACTATCTGAGTCATATTAATCATAAAAGTGGCTAATATTATGTCATCTACATAACGAAAGTAAAACAAACATTTTAAATTTAACTTTAAGAACTGTATCCTCAAGATCTTACATAACCAAGTCAGCTATAATTGGTGATAACGGAGACCCCATAGGGGTCCCAAAAGTCTGTTTGTAAATTATGTCATTAAATGTAAAATAAGTAGAGGTCAATATGAATTTTATACCACATATAAATTCGCTTTTCGGTATTCTAGTATTTGTTTCAATGTGATCCCATCTATCATTAATCCCATTAATCGCAAGATCTAGAGGTTCGTAAATAAAGAAACAACATCTAAAGAAAACATCTTATCGTTCTTATCAATCTTTTTACCAGACAACATGCTGTACAAATCAAAACTATTATTAATATGACTTTTAGCTTTAGGTAGGCTAGTTTGTAAGATGTTTTGTAAAAACGAAGCCAGCGAGTATAAAGCTGTACCGATGAAACTATGATTTTAACTGAATAGTTTTCCTTATGGATTTTAGGTAATCCGTACTCTTTTGGAAGGAGAGAATCACTAGAACGTAATTTATAATATTCATTTTTTGAAATACAATCTTCCTTAAGCCATTTCTTCAACAAATTATTCAATTCATTTTCTATTTTTTTGCACGGATTTTTATTAACAATAGTGTATGTATTAACATCTTTTTATACGTTTTCCATTTTATTAATATAATAAGATCTTTCCATTGCAACCGTAGCGTTACCCTTATCCGCGCGTGTGAATATAATATTCGGAATATCTTTACAAAATTTTATTGAATCTCTGTATAAACAAAGTAGTTTTTGTTAAATTAAGTTATTTTTATCATTAGTGTTGAGAAGTTGTGCAAATTTCGGAACAGCAATATTTCTAATAGTTGTGAGATTATTAATATTATTCCGTTTATGATTACTCTCTATGTCTTTAATAAATTCATGTATAGCTAATTTTTTTATTAATGTTCGGGAGGCAGAAATTATCACCCATTTGCAAAATATTAGAAACGTTAGGAGGAATATCTATATTGGACAGATTGATAAACTATTTTTCATTGGTATTTTCCAAAGGATGAATCATATTATCAAGAAATTTATTGGCTTCTATGTGTATACTAATAGCCTTAGCATCATTAGTGATTGCCTTAGGACAATCGATATGAGTCGCTCTCACCCGAATAATGTGTTAGAAGCACATTATTCGGGTAAGAGCGACTCAGAATTATTTACTCACGAGAAAACCGACACGTTACTAGGAGTTCGACTTACGCGTACTTTAATTTCTTTTCTTACTTTTATATCGGCGTCGATTTCTTCTTTTGCAAATAAGCTTTCGTCGAAAGTATCAAACGGAAATTCGTGTTCGGTTTTCTCGTGAGTAAATAATTCTGAGTCGCTCTTACCCAAATAATGTGCAGAATTATTTACTCACGAGAAAACCGAACACGAATTTCCGTTTGATACTTTCGACGAAAGCTTATTTGCAAAAGGAGAAATCGACGCCGATATAAAAGTAAGAAAAGAAATTAAAGTACGCGTAAGTCGAACTCCTAGTAACGTGTCGCAACGCGGAGAATTCTCGCTTGCGTCCTACGACAGTAGTATTTTTGATCCTAACGAATATCAGGACATGTCGCGAACACCGCCAAACGGTGCCATGAATGTATCCAAGGGTGCTGTTGACCGTGAAATCAACTGCCTTCGTAATGCTGTAGCACGCGACCATGAACAATTCATGGAAGTCGACGTGCATAGATCACCTGATAATCGCGAGGTAGACACAGATAGTCTATTGCGCGAATTAATACAGGGTATGCGCGAAATACGAACAGATGTGCGTGAGGAAATAAATGCAATGCGCGAGGAAATGCGTAGAGAAATACGTGCGTCATTGTTTCGCGGAGAGGAATCGGACGACAGCCGTCAAGAATTCCACAGGCGTACGCACGACCGAAACATGATACCGTATCGCAATAACCCAAGAAATTCTCGCGAATACATTAGCGACAGGGACGTAATCGTAAGGTACGACAGTCGGCAGAACATACGCGACAATCTACGCTATCAGGACGCGGACAGATATCGATATGATAGGGATGCGAACAATGGGTATGATAATCGATGCGACTCGCGAGACTGCTCACGCGACCGAGATCTGGATAGACGACAGAATCATCGACGTGATCTACGAAGAGACACTCACGAGCAAGGATCCGAAGATGAACAAGAATTTCGCAACGAAAACCGGAACAGACGTGAGGAAGAAAGATACGACATCGCATACGGACGCAGCGAGTACGACGTAAGAAACCGTAGAAATACGCGCGGAAGACACATGACACTAAAGGAAGCAAGGGAACTTATACCCACTTTCCACGGCGAGTCACAGCGCGAATTCAATGAATTCCTAGATGCATACACGTATGCTATCAGTCATATAGATAGACGCGACGAGGACAGTCTCGTTTGGGGCATTCTTAGCACAAAAGTCAAGGGAAAGGCTTGGCTTGATTGCAAAACGCGAGATATACGTACTTACGAGGAGTTAAAAAGACAATTAGAATCAACGTATCAAAGCAAACATACGACTACCCATTTACAAATCGAGTTTAATTCCCTTAAACAAAAAGCAAACGAAGACTCACAAGCTTTCGGAATTCGAGACGAGACTATTGCAATGGAGCTCTATGAGTCAATGATCGAGGGACGAGCGCGCTCCACGACGGAAAAACGCGTTATCCTCGAGACGATACAAAGTCAGGCGTTGCATAATTTCCAGACAGGACTACGCGAGGAAATTCAAACCATCGTTAGGTCACGGGATTATCGTACATTGAAAGATGCTATTAACGCAGCAATAACGGAAGAAAAGGTCAGAAACGCAAATGCGATCCGATCGACTAAAAATAGCCACCGGGATATAAAGTCGTCATCGCGAGATATCGAAAAAATTATTTGCTACAAATGTGGAAAACCAGGCCACATCGGGCGAGAATGCCGTAGTAGTAAATACGCGCTTCCAAAACCGGAGAAGAGAGATCGCGTAACTACGGTAGAAAAATTTTGCAACTATTGCAAGAAGCGTGGGCATAACCGCGACGAGTGCTGGACTTTAAATAGACGGCCAAAAACGACATCAAGTCACGATAAAACAAACAGTAATAAAAAATCGCGTAACGTTAATGCAACCGAAAGTCGTAAGAGTCCGAAAACGAGAAACAGTGATACGGATTCCGAGCGTAGCAGCGACGAGGACGAGCGAAACAGCGATGATGACAGAGAGCGCGGAGATAAGATTAAGAAGACTTGCGCGCTCGAATATCAGGTGACACACGTGCGCCGAATGCCGAGAGAGAGAGAGAGTTTAAATATAATTACTCTGCCTATGCGAGAGGCAAAACGCGAAAAAATAAATATGCTTTACGATTCGGGAGCTACGATTTCATTGATAAAAGTGAAACACTTGAAGGGCGAGACCGAAATTTACAATAATAAAATAACCCTCGTTGGAATAACCGGTCATAAAGCAAAGACAATCGGAAAAATGTACGCGACAATTAAGCTAAACGGAAACAAGATAAAACACGCGATTTACGTCGTGAAAGATGATTTCCCAATGGAATACGATGGGATAATAGGAATAGATTTCCTGAAAAAACAAGAAGTTTCGTGCGATTATAGAAAACAGGAGCTGCAAATAGGAAACGCGGTAATAAAATTGCGCCCGTATAAAAAGATTCTATTAAAACCGCGTAGTAAAACTATTGTACAAGCTACAACAAATTGTAACAAAATAGGCGTGATAAAAGCCGAACAAACCGCGCCAGGAATTTTTATCGGACAATGCCTAGTCGAACCAAAAAATTTTCGATGCCCTGTCAGCATGATTAATACGACTGATACTACCGTAAAGATTGACAAGCCACTTGTAACTGTAAAAGACATATGTGAAGATAACGCACACGAGATATATACTATACGAGTAGGTGACGCGTATAACTCGACATCGCGTAAACAAAAAAAAAATCGAATCAAAAAACTATTATGATAAAAACGCGAAAGAAATAAAATTTAAAGTCGGAAATAAGGTACTTGTATACGATGAAACGCTACGACAAGGACAACCAAAGAAACTTGACGCCTTATGGGCAGAACCGTATACAATAATAGAAAAAAATTTAAGCGTCAATTACACAGTAAAGAAAGGAAGAAAAAGCGATACGCATACACACAACAAAGCTAATGCACAAACAAATTAAAACTATTAATTGAAAATTAGGACTTACCTAATTGTCTGCTTCATCCTTGTAACATACACGTCCATAAGGGAGAGGCCGCCCCTCTTGCAGAGCCCTCAAAGTTTGCATGGCCGGAATCATGAATCCCTCCTCGGGAGGCACCAAAGCAACTTCGCGCACAACGCGCACACCAGACCGCACATTCACACTCACGTGTAAAGAGAACGGAAAGGAGCTAGCCGCATATCTTGCGACAGCCCCCAAAGCCCGTTCAAAACGGTTGGTCGGCCCCACAACTGGGCCCACACATCTAAGAAATCTCGAACATGAGAAACATATCGGTTCCCACCAGGGCACAAACTCCACATGGCATCGCGAGCAATCAAACCACATATCAGAACCAAACATTTTTGTGTGAGACGACGCAACGGTAGTAATAAAGCAAAGGTTGTCATAAGACTAAAGGGACGACAGAAGACATATAGAACGAACGTTTCCTCTTGCCTGATAAAAAATTGCAAAAAAAAAAGAGCATATACTCACGATCAAGGATAAAGTAGTAAGAAGAATTGTATGTATATCATTACAAGGCACTCTCACTCTTAGCCTGCAACGCTGCAGTACTCAAAAAGGAAAGTGAGAAGGGTCAACCGTATGAGATAACAGAATTCAAACATAGTCCAGGAATATATTTCGAGCAAATTGACAATTACATGAAACAGACAGAAACTATAGACAATGACTTACAAAACAACGAACAAAATTTTTATGCACAGAAACAATTTGTCTACCCAATGACATTTACCGGAATAATAATGACAGTAGCTGCAATATCCATGGATAATAGTAAAAAGAAAAAATAAAAACAAAATATAGCCAAAGTAATAATAAACGATGACTTCGAAATACCGCGATCAATACTAAAAAGAAGTCAAAGTACTAGATTTTAAGAAACGATTATAGAACCTACTATGTATCGGAGAAACTATAATTGTACATAGAATAAGATATCAACATAATCAAATATTGTTAAAACCAATGGTATAACGAAAAACTTTGTACCTCCGTTTTTCTTTTTTAACGGGGGAGGAATGTTATAGCCCGAAAGGCTATAATTACAAGTTAACGGATATAAAATCCGCGTGGAGACCGCTGATGCAGCAGCGGGCCGGAAACCGCGAAGACGCAAGCTAAGAGCTTCATCTTTCGAACAGCTCTTAGCTCAAAATCTAGCCGCGTATGCAAAAGCTATGCACCAATCGGGTGCCTGTCGCCAGGCACCCCTTCCAAATGAAATAACGAAAAACCGAGTTTACGTAAGAACTCGGGAGTGAACAGAGAGCGAGTTGAATTAGACCAACCTACCGAGACACATCGAGGATAACTCCCGACTCTTAACCAGACGAGTCGTTAATTAGCTAAAGTCAGAATAACTTTAGAGTCGCGTCAAACGAACGAAAAAGAGAAACAAAGTTACCAGAGGTTTTTTAAATAACCATACGCCGAGTCTTGTTAAGATTATATATACCAATATACATATATATATATATAGTGAATAAAGAAGTAATTCTACATTAAACAAGACTAAAATCTTCGGAGAAACCCCGACGATTCAGAAGTCCACTTCCTAATCCGCCAACATCCCTTCTGTGTCTCTCGCGAGGCACAACAGCAGCAATAACGGAAGAAAGGTCAGGAACGCCAATGCGATCCAATCAACTAAAAATAACTAACGGGATATAAAGTCGTCATCGCGAGATATCGGAAAAATTACTTGTTACAAATGTGGAAAACCAGGCCACATTGGGCAAGAATGTCATAGTAGTAAATACGCGCTTCCGAAATTGGAGAAGTCAGATCGCGTAACGACAGTAGAAAAATTTTGCAATTACTGCAAAAAACGCAGTCACAACCGTAAAGAATGCCGAAATTTAAATAGGTTAAAAACAAACGCTGCGGAAAAAACGAAAAAATATAACGCAAAAATAACACAAATAGAATCGAAAGACGACCGGAAAAAGAGTAGGTCACGAAAAGAGACGAATCTGAGGACGAACGCGATAGCAACGAGAGAGACTCGGAAGAAGAGACCCCGATACGCGCAATCGAGTATCGCGTATCACATATAAGATCAACACTACAAGAGACCGCAGATTTGGATTTAATTACACTATCGATGCGCGAAGTTCAGAATGGCACAGTTAAAATGCTATTCGATTCAGGAGCTACTATTTCATTAATAAAACTTAAATATCTAAAAGACGACGCACTAATACATAAAAAAAAACACTCATTGGCATTACGGGACACAAAGCGCGGACATTAAAAAAGACACATGCGACAATTGACATAGGAAATCGGAAAATAAAGCACACAATCTACGGCGTCAAGGACGATTTCCCCATGGAATACGAAGAAATTCTCGGGATAGATTTTTTGCGGAAACAGGGAGTTAACTGCAATTTCATGAAACGGGAACTCACCATAGGAGACGCTGTGTTAAATTTACAACCGTATGAAAGATCCGATTACAGCCGCGCAGCGAAACGATTATCCGAGCCGTCACTCATAAAAATAGCGCAAGAATCGTAAGAGCCGAACAAACTGCACCCGGTGTCTATATAGGACGATGCCTTGTGCAACCAGAGAACTATGTGTGCCCAATTAGCGTCATAAATACAACTGACGAAATTGTCGAATTACGAACACCATTAATAACCATAGATGAAATAGATGGGGAAACAACGCGCGAAAATAAACGTCATACAAACAGAAATCTCAAAATATTCGAGCAAAAGAAACCGGGAAATATGACAATCATTACAAACGGACCACCTCAACTTAGAAGAACGACAGGCTATACACAGGATATGCGAAGAATACTGCGCTTTATTTCTTCTGAATGGAGACCTATTGAGCTCCACCGCGACCGTGGAACATGAGATAATCACGTGTGCCGATTCAGCACCGGTCAACGTACGACCGTACCGCCTGCCGGAGAAGCATAAGGCGGAAATAAACAAACAAGTTAAAGAGATGCTAAATGCCGGCATTATCAGGTCAAGCGTTAGTCAATGGAACGCCCCGCTGTTAGTAGTGCCGAAAAAAGCTGACGCATCCGGAAACCCAAGACTCAGTAGTTGTAGATTTCCGAAAGGTAAATGACCTTACGATAGACGACTCGTTCCCGCTACCAAATATCACGGATATTTTGGACCAGCTGGGAAACGCTAAATATTTTACAACGCTCGATTTAGCATCAGGTTACCACTAGATACCGATCGCTGAATACGACAAAAATAAAACGGCTTTCTTAATTTCTTTCGGACACTACAAATTCAACAGAATGTCATTTGGACTGAAGAACGCACCTGCGATCTTCCAGCGGCTAATGAATTCAGTATTGACCGGAATTCAAGAGCTCAAATGTCTTGTATGGTATACCTTGACAACATTGTCATATATGGATCAAGTTTAGAAGACCATAATAAGAGGCTTACAAAAGTATTGCAGAGACTACGGACACACAACTTGAAACTGCAGCCAGATAAGTGCGAATTCCTACAAAAGGAAGTTATCTACTTAGGACACATAATCTCGGAAAACGGTATATTACCTGATTCATCAAAATTAGAAGCGGTAAAAAATTTTCCGACGCCGCAAAAAGTCAAAGATGACAGGCATTTATAGGGCTCGCCGGGTTACTACAGAAAGTTCATTCAGGATTTCTCGAAGATCACGAAACCCCTGACTAAGTTAACAAAAAAGGGCGAGACCTTCGGATGGAACAACGAACAACAAATTGCGTTTGATATTTTAAAAGAAAAGCTAATAACGGCACCAATATTGCAATATCCAGATTTCAGTAAAGAATTTAATGTAACCACAGACGCGTCCGATTACGCAATCGGAGCCGTGCTCTCACAGGGACCGATAGGCAACGATCGCTCTGTTGCTTACGCAAGCAGAGTGCTATCTCGCGCGGAGCAAAATTACAGCACAACTAAAAAAGAATTATTAGCAATTGTATGGGCCGTAAAACATTTTAAGCTATACGTATACGAGACAAAGTTCAAAATCATCACAAATCATAAACCATTAGTATGGCTATTCAACGTAAATGACCCCGGCTCAAGGTTAATTCGCTGGAGGTTAAAATTAGAAGAATATGATTACGAAATCATACATAAGGTCGGACGAGCGAACGCAAACGCTGACACACTGAGTCGGAATGTAATTCGAAACGCTGACTCGAGCGAAAGGATGGAAGAAATATGCAAGACAGAAAAAGAAGAGGTAAACGACTCCGATAATGAAAGGGTGTACACCGAAGAGGAAAATCGACAGATACTTTATAAATATCATGATGCGCCCATTGGAGGACATCAGGGAATAGAGAGAACAATTAAGAGGATCCGTTTAAATCATGATTGGCAGGGTTTAACGAAAGACGTCGAAAAGCACATCGCCAAGTGTGAATCATGTCAAAAAAATAAATTGTCGCGAAAAAACAAGGCGCCGTTAATAATTACAGATACGCCTAGCGAGCCATTCGAAAAATGCGCATTAGACATCGTAGGGCCGTTAACAGTAACTGCAAATGGAAATAAATATTTATTGACATTTCAAGACATCCTAACAAAATTCAATAAGGCGATACCAATACCTAACCAGGAAGCTGGCACAATCGCGAAGAAATTCGTAACAAAAATAATCCTAGAACACGGAATACCGGAAAAATTTTTAACAGATCAAGGGACAAATTTTTTAAGTGAAATATTCAAAAACACATGCAAACTATTAAAAATTGCAAACAACCGCGTACCATCCGGAAACAAATGGGACACTCGAACGGTCACATAGAACGTTAGCAGAATACCTTCGGCATTATATTGACGCTGATCAGACCGACTGGGATGAATGGACGCCTTACGCAATGTTCACTTATAATACGATCCCACACAGTGCAACGGGATACACGCCTTTTAAGCTAATTTACGGACATCAAGCCAACCTACCGACGGCATTAATAAAATCACCGAGGGTTACTTACAAATACGATGACTACGCTAAAGAGCTTAGGAAAAGGTTAAGGGCCACACAACAAATTGCAAAGGATCGCGTAAACGAAGAAAAAATCAAATAAAAAAAGTATTATAATAAAGACGCGAAAGAAATAAAATTTAAAGTCGGCGATAAAGTGCTTATGTATGACGATACACTACGACGAGGACGGTCAAAGAAACTCAACGTTCTTTGGACAGAACCATACATAATAACTGAAAAATATTCTGATGTCAATTACACCATAAAAAAAAGAAAGGCGGATGATACGAGTACATGCAAATAAAATAAAACAATTTATAGACAACTAAGAAAAATACAAGATGTAAAAAACTCTGAAGTCACCAGATGATAATTAAAAAATGGTAGTAATTTATTCAACCAACTCTGGCTATTTAATGATCTTCATTTAATATTCACGACGTTTCGGTCATGGGTTTCGGCCTTTATCAAGTGCTACAGAATTATAATAATGACAATTATTAGAAAATTAAAAAATTAAAAAAGAAAGAAAATTTGGAAACTAAGGGATTTGAATCCTATGGTTGGGATCTCAGAAATTCCCCTTGTTCCTTCTCTTAACATCCCCTGTGTTCAAAATGCATCAGAAAATATTATCCGCATAATAGAATATTATATTCGAACAGAATATTTTAGAAGATTCTAGACCAATCGATATTTTCAGCAAATCGTTTTTGTATGTTTTTCGAGGAGAAAACACAGCGACATAAATCAATCTGTTTCGGAAAAAACTTCTCAAAACATCAACAATTAACGGTACCACAACCGTTCCGCCGAATAATTATTTTCAGTGAGCATGCGCAGCTTATCACGGGCGTCTCTTTTCACCAATAATTATCGCGATCGCCCGCTCGCGCATGCTTTCTGCCAGCCGTCGTCCCGTTAATTTTGACAGCGGCCAATTACGCGTAATGCGCTCAGGTCACCTCGCGCAACGTTTGAAATCCGCAAAACTATTGGCGCTTCACGCGAAGGTGGGCTCCATCCTAAAAATTATAAAAGAAGAGCTCACACCCGGCTTAGCAGCCTTATCGCTTTTCCGCCGTGAACCGCATAACGCAAACCGCATACTTGATAAATCGCTAAAAATTCGTTGACGACCGCCGCTTATTCCGCACTTTGATTTTTGATTACGTTTTCAATGTAAAATAATTAACATTTGTAAGAAGTTTGTTAAAGTGTATTTGTCATTAAGTGTGTTAGAGAATTAAATTCTTTTGATACGAAAGTGACTCATCCTTTGTGCTGCGCGATCCTTTCTTACGCAGCGCGTTCGCGAACACCCTGTAAAGAAATAGGCGAGAAAAATATTGGTCCGAAAGTCGGCTGAATCGGGAATCGAACCCGAGACCTTCCACTTGCCGGGCGACTGCTCTTCCAACTGAGCTATTCAGACACTTACAAATCAATATTTCTCTCAATGTTTATACCCCCCCACCCCCCACCAAAGCGTCGTAATTAGGTCCAGACGCGACGAAACAATAATAAGAATTTCTGAGATCCCAACCATAGGATTCAAATCCCTTAGTTTCCAAATTTTCTTTCTTTCTTAATTGTCGCAATAACTGTTTTAATTTTACTATTTCTTATACTTTATTTTTGACTGATTTATTATTTGGAAATAAATGAGACACTTATTTTCATACACTTGAACTTAATAACTTTATTATTAATATAATCAACCAAAAGCACAATGACTGAAATTCTCTCTTTTTATTTTCGTACGGTGTGTTTGTCGCCGACGACCGACAAGAAGTGTGTTTGTACGCGCGTTCCACTATTTTCAATCACGCTCGCTCAACGTGAGAGTCTTATGATTCATTCCATCAATGGATGGCACCACTGAAACGTTTAGCTAAACCTTTCTGATATTGAAATATTCACTTATTCCAACACGCCTCCTTGAATTTTCAACATCATAATTCGGCAATTTTCGTTTTCTTGCATTAAATCGTATAATCAATTTTTTTAATTTTCGCATACATTATTTTGTTTCTTACTTACTAACATATTTTAAACTTAATCTTTTAATCTGTATTTAATACTAGAATACTTTAAATTAATTTTAGCGCTTTCCTATTTTTAACAAATTTTGCTTTGTCTAAACTTTTCGTTAATATGTCGGCCAAATTACATTCAGAATCAATTTTCACAATATCAATCATGCCATTTTCATAATTTTCATTAATATAATGATATTGCACTTCGATGTGCTTTAAATTTTTCGTATAGTTACCAAATTTTGCAATAGCTACCGCGCCTGAGTTGTCCTCATAAATTTTTATCGGTTTCTCTATCTTTAAATTAAATGACTCGTTTAGTAAATTTCTCAAAAATAAAACTTCTGTCACTGCTTCCGACATAGCAGTATATTCTGCGAAAGTTGAACATTTGGATACTGTATTTTGCTTACGTGTCTTCCAATAAATCAAATTACCACATAATCTTATTATAAATCCAGTTGTAGATTTTCGATCAATGTTGTCGCCTGCATAGTCTGAATCAACCATACAGTCCAACTTTTCATCTTTCACACTTTCATCATAGTAAGTCAATTTTAAATCTTTAGTTTTATATAGATATTTCAAAATTCTTAGAGCATATTTGAAATGTGTCTGGTCATAACAACTTTGGAATCTACTTAAATAGTTTACACTGTATGCAATATCTGGTCTTGTACCTGTACTAATATACAGTAATTCACCAATTAGATTTCTATACTCTATTCTCTCATCGATTTCAGTAGCTTGTTCCAGTTTTAGATTACTCTCTATGGGAGTATCATACAATTTGGCATTTTCTAAATTATATTTTACAGCCAAGGATTCAATATATTTTGTTTGACTCAATGTCATTTCTTTTCTGTCTTTCCTATAATCTACATCGATTCCGATATATTTACCGATTTTACCTAAATCTTTCATAGAAAATTTTTGTTTGAAACTAGCTTTCACTTCATTAATTTTAATTTTATCTTTGCAACAAATCAAAAGATCATCAACAAAAACTAAGATATATATTGGATCTTTGCTTGTATTGTTTACATATAGACAGTAGTCATAATTGCTCCTAACAAAATTTAAATTTTTAACATATTTATTAAAGCAATCGTACTAAGCCCTCGGACTCTCTCTAACAATAAGACCATATAGAGCCTTTTGCAATTTGCATACTTTATTTTTTCCTGTTTCATAGCCGAGAGGTTCATTTATATATACTTCCGATTTTACAGTACCATTGAGAAATGCTGTCTCAACATCCATTTGCTCAATAAACAAATTATTTGCGCAACAATAGCTTAACAAAATTTTAAAAGTTTGCATTTTTCCTACGGGTGAGTAAGCGTTTTCAGGATACTCTTTTTGCTGAAACCCCCTTACAACTAATCTAGCTTTGTACGTATTGTCGTTTTTTCTTTTATAAATCCATTTTACATCTATAATTTTCTTATCTTTTGGTCTATCAACTACAGTCCATGTTTTATTTTTCTTTAAACTTTCTATTTCTGAACTCATAGCTTTTTTCCATTCTTTAGATTCTCTGGAGTTTATCGCCTCCTCAAAAGTATTGGGTACGCTTACATCAGCATAGTTTACATAAATATAATGCGTTATAGGGTTACCAAATCTGTTTACCGGATTTCTCTTTCTACTTAAAACCTTTTTTTCTACTGGCTTTTCATTTATATTTTGCTGGTCATTTGATTTGTTTTTCTGTTCTAACTCGATATCCATATCATTATCTAGCTCATCTTCCTTATCTATATTATTTCGATTCAATTCGCTGTCAGATTCATTATCATTTTCATTTTCTAACTTCAAATTTCTAACGTTGTCATCATCAGAAGTTTTGTTTTCATTATCATTAGCCTTTTCTAAACAAATTAATTCTGTACCTTCTTCAACTACTCTAACATGTCTAGCATTAATTATTTTGTTATTTACCAGAACTCTATAACTGTTGTCATTATAACCTACCAGTATACCTAATTTTGCTTTATCGTCCCATTTATTTTTCCTCGAAACTTCGGGTATTCTCACAAAAACTCTACTTCCATAAATTTTCAAATGTTTTACATTAGGTTTTTTGCCAAAAAATATCTCGTACGGAGTTTTGTTTTCTTGTGTGTTGGCTATTGTACGGTTTTTCAAATAAGCGACCGTTTTCATAATTTCGGGCCAATATCTGCGATTTATTTTTGCTTCTCTTGCTAAACATCTACCTATGTCCATTGCAGACCTATTATATCTTTCCGCGACTCCATTTAATTCGTGCACATAAGGAGGACATGGCAACAATTTAATTCCTTTGTGCTTAACAAAATTATAAATTTCTCTATTTAGGTATTCCTTGCCATTATCACATTTCAATTTCTTTAATTTTTTATTAAATTGATTTTCAACTAAGTTTGTAAATTCTATGAAACAACCTGCGGTTTCCGCTTTACTTTTAATGCAATAAATTTTAGCACATTTATTGTAGTCGTCTATGAAAGTCAAAAAGTATTTTTCGCCACCATGACCGGTGGTACTATGTGGGCCATTCAAATCTGTATGGATTAATTCCAAAATTTCAGTGGACTGAGTCCTCTTATTTTCAAACGGTACATTAGCCATTTTACTTTGGATACAGTTTGCACAATTTATGATATTATTTTCTAATTTATCTGGTAAGCCTTCTACTAATTTACCATTAACCAATTTATTTAAATATTGAAAATTTACATGGCCTAACGCTCTATGCCATTTTTCTTTGTCTGTCAGTTTCACTGCATTTGCATATATATCATTTTTTTCATTATCGTAAAGAAAACTTTTCATGATGTACAAACCATTACTCTTATCGGCAACAGCTGTTAATTTTCTATCTTTATTATAAATTTTAGCATTGTGTTCTCTAGCTACAATAGTATTGTTTTCAGTTATTTTAGAAAGACTCAATAAGTTCCTTTTTATACCTTTTACAAAATAAACATTTTTCAAATCAACTTCTACTTCATTATAATAATTTTTGAAATAAGTTTTGACTGTACCTAACTTTGTTGCTTTCATATTTTTTCCATTAGGTAATTTTACATCAATAGGACTTTTTAATTCAACGTACTTACAAAAATACTCCTCGTTGTTGATAATGTGGTCTGTACAACCACTATCTAACAGCCACTCGATTTCGTTATCATTTCTATTTACATTTTTCACTACATCATTTACATTTACTTTAACGACTTGCGTTGCCCATAATTCTTGTGAATTCTCCTTGTGATTCTCGTTGGATGGTCCTGCCGCTTGATGACCTTGTCCTCTGCCTCGACCATAGCCCTTTTGCGTCGTACTTCTGCCTCTGCCCCGTGATGGTTCTCGTTGACCTCGGTAATGCCCTTGAGCTCCTCTGCCCTGGTTATGTTGAGTTCCTCTGCCTTGTTTTCCTTGCTGTCCTTGCCAGCAGTCGCTTTTATAGTGTCCAAATTTTCCACACAGGAAACAGCTTCCCTTCGTTTTTATGGCAAATGTGCTCACATTTGTTTTCTTTTCACTCTCATCTTTGCTCAAGTTTTTTTCCTTAATTTTTGTTTTGACATACTCGACGGTTCTTTGCTCTTCAGGTACTAGATCAATAAACTCAGAAAATAAATATTTTTATCGGCTCTCAATATAAAGAATATAAGTATGCTGCCTTCTAAGCCGGGCAATAGAGCCAAGGAAACGAAACGAAAAATTAATTAAACGGAACTGTATCTCAATTTGAGATCCCAAAGTTCCACATATAAATTAATTTCGAAACTTACATATGGAGAAATAAGCGAGAAAAATATAGGTCCGAAAAGTCGCTGAAGCGGGAATTGAACCCGCGTCTTTCACTTTCCGGGCGACTGCTCTTACCAACTAAGCTATTCAGACCCTTTCGATCCCATATTTTTTATTTGCCTTTTAAGTAGATGTTAGTAAATACCGCCGTGATTAGCCCAAGGCGTGAATAAACTCAGAAAATAAATATTTTTATCGGCTCTCAATATAAAGAATATAAGTATTTAATTAATTTTTCGTTTCGTTTCCTTGGCTCTATTGCCCGGCTTAGAAGGCAGCATACTTAGATCAATAAAGTCTCCAATGTAGCAGTAATTTGGTGGTAGAGCTTTAATTAAATATCTCATTTTTTCTTCTTCTCTCAGTTGTCCACCAGCTGATTTCAGCTTGTTACATGCCTTTTCAAATTCAACAAAAAATTCTTCCACATTACTGTAATTTTTCAACTTGACTTCTTCTAATTTTCCTCGATTTATTATTTGCAGAGATGTCGATTTTGTTGAATACATTTTTTCTAGCTTTGACATCATCTCAAACGTCGTTTTACATTCGCTAATGTATTCTAATTGCTTATCTGACATGGCACTGATTAATATGGTTTTTGCTTTGAGATCACTTTTCTTCCAAGCATCTTCGTTATCAGTAGCAGCTCTTTCTCTTCTTGCCGGTTCTTAACAATCTTTATACTCCAAAATGGTCGTGAGTCGGAATTTCCAACTTGCGAAATTTATTTCATCAAACACTGGAATACTTATGTCGTCGATTTTTGCTTGCCTAGCCATTTCTTCTGCTTCTTTAATTTTCAAATTCTTGTCGATTTCAATCTTCAAAATCACAGTTTTCTTCAATATTTTCAGGAAACTTCTCCTCAAAAAATTTCTGTCTTCTTTGTTTAGCTTGAAGTCTTGATTTTTTAGTTTTTGCTCAAGTTCTTCAGTTTGTGTTTTATCTCCCGAAATTAAATTCTTTATCTTTGATTTCTGATCCGGGAACATGTGCTTAGCCACTGAATCTCCATGTGATTTTCACTAATTACGGATGTTTTTCAGCAAACCACGCTCTGCTACCATGTTTTAATTTTACTATTTCTTATACTTTATTTTTGACTGATTTATTATTTGGAAATAAATGAGACACTTATTTTCATACACTTGAACTTAATAACTTTATTATTAATATAATCAACCAAAAGCACAATGACTGAAATTCTCTCTTTTTATTTTCGTACGGTGTGTTTGTCGCCGACGACCGACAAGAAGTGTGTTTGTACGCGCGTTCCACTATTTTCAATCACGCTCGCTCAACGTGAGAGTCTTATGATTTATTCCATCAATGGATGGCACCACTTGAAACGTTTAGCTAAATCTTTCTGATATTGAAATATTCACTTATTCCAACAATAACATCGCGTTTGGCTCTATTGGTCGAGAGGAATGAAGTGTAGATTGTGGTTTAAAAATTAAAGAGCTGACTTAAAAATATTCTTATTAAAAAATTAATTAAAAAGTAACCAAGTAACTGTAATAAAACAATAAATATTTCCACACATTAATATGTAACCTACCTAAAACACAACTTTTTATATAGAAATTTAATTTCTGATCTTAGAATGTAATATGATATAATGTGAAACAATTAACTATATTATTATGTCGGTTTCAAGCTCTTTATATACTCATTACTTCGATCAAACTAAACGACCTTTATTAGTTTATTGTAAACAATATTTAGATTATCCGTGTCTTTTTGTAAATTTATTATGTTGTCAAATTTTTTGATAAAAAACAAATCCGCGATTTCTCGTTTCCGTACATATTTCTCATGATGTAAAATTTCAGGAGCGGACCAATCAAAATCATGACCATTATCCAATTTATGATTACTAATGACTGAATAATTACTATTGTGTACCTTAATGTTATTAAAATGTTCTTTTATGCGTGTGCCTAATTGTCGTTTAGTCTGACCGACGTATGATGAGGAACAATTTACGCAGTTAATTTTGTATACAACTCCTGTTTTTTCTTTTAAAGGTAAAGGATCTTTGACACGTTTAATTAGTGTATTCAATTTTTTCGGTATACAATAAACGCTTTGCATGCCCGTAGATTGTAATAATCTCGAAACGTCTTCACTTAGTTCTTTGACGTACGGTAATTTTATGATGCGGTCCAATTTTTTACTAATTAAATTATCATTGTCAATATTGCGATCGTCGTTATTTCGTGTCTCAAGTAATTTTAGCCTATTTTTTACAAACTTATTAACCACATTCGACGGAAAACTATTGTTCATCAGTATCGATTTTACTTTAGCGATGTTTGCTGGATGAAAACTGTCGTCCGATAATAAAATTGCATGATCGACCAGACTAAAAATGGTATTCTTTTTGTATTTAAAGGGATGGTTTGAATAATAATTGATATATCTACCCGAACATTCTTTTTGTATTTAAAGGGATGGTTTAAATAATAATTGATATATCTACCCGAACAAGTGGGTTTCATAAACCAATTAGTTATTAGAATACCATTTTTTCTCATCACAGTAGTGTTCAAAAAATTAATCGAGTCGTTACTTTCAATTTCAAGAGTAAATTTTAATCTAGGATGGTAATCATTAAAAACCGACAAAATTTCATCAACACCCTCGCATGGGATAATTGTGAAAATATCATCCACGTATCTGCAGAACAACAAGGTTTTGAAACTCAATCTTTCTAGGCAATTAGTCTCTAAATCATCCATTACGATATCCGCTAATATGAGTGAGAGCGGAGACCCCATAGGACTGCCAAAAATCTGTTCATAATATTGTCCATCAAAAACAAAACTAGTAGAGTCTAATATGAACTCAATCACATATAAAAATTGGGAAAGATTGAATTTCGTATTGGTTGAAATGTTCATCCAACGCTTTTTTACGCGCTGATTACTAACTCTTTCGGAATATTCGTAAACAGGGAGGTAACGTCTAATGACACTAGTAATTCGTCATCAGTAATCACCCTGTTCCCAATACTCTCGACAAAGGACCAACCATCCTTAACAAAAGATTCCGGTTTCTTAATCGACTTAACAAGTATGTTATGGATGTAGTTAGAAAGATTATACAACGGACTACATAATGAAGACACTATAATTCGCAATGGACAATCGATTTTGTGGATTTTCGGTAACCCCTAACATCGTGGTAAGTTCCCATTAGTTACGTTTAAATAATTATAAGTAGTCATGTCTATTAATTCATTATCAAGCCAAGACTTAATGAGAGAATGCATTTTATTAGTTAATTTTTTAACAGGATTTTTATTGATTTTTCTGTAAGTCGATTTGTCATTTAATAAAACTTCCATTTTTTCCACATAGTCAATTTTATTAAGGATCACCGTCGTTTGTCCTTTGTCAGCCTTAGTAACAATAATATCGTCGTTATCCCTCAGAAATTTTTTTTACTCAGAGAAACATCTGAGAATATGCTTGTCTATAAAATTAGTATGCTTTTGTGTGGTTAAAAAATTCTTGATAGAATTAGCTACCGAAATCCTAGTTGTTTCACGTAAGTTAGAAGGAATCCTGTCAATACTCACCTCTAGACTTTTAACTATCTCAAGTGCGGTACTGACACGATCTCTCCCAACACCTTGTTGTATTGGTAAACCGAAATTATCACCAAGGCTTAATAAATCAAGTACATTATCCGGTATTACTTTATTACTGAGATTACTAATCCATTTGGATTTGTCCATATTAATAAAAGAATACTAATAGAAAAATACATACCCCGGCTAGATCATTCAAAAAACAGTTTATATATCCAATGGTATCTAGCGGAATAATAATAATAATAAAAAAAATATAATGACATTAATTATAATATTCATTGTAGTTTAAAAAATAAGAAATAAAAAAAGACGATAAAAGAAGACCGAGAGTCACGATACTTGACTGGAATTTACCTAGATCTATACTAAAAAGAGCAATAGCACACATTTTTAGAAAATAAGAAACGATTATAATTATATTGTAAACGGGTATAAAACATTTGTAAACTTTAGTTTTAAGCGAAAAACTACGTACCTTCGTTTTTCTTCTTTAACGGGGGAGAGATGTTATATCCCTAAAAGATATAACTATTAAAGTATAACTATTCATATTACATTCGCTTGACGACGGGCACTGACCGCGTAAAAACGCATACACTGCAAGATACACGCGGAACCGAAATTGCCCAATGTGCAAACAAAGCAGAAGGACTTTGAATTTACTTCGCTTGCACCTAGGTTCTTGACCGAGGGGACCCGTTGCCAGGCACCCCTTCCGATCAAGGAACTTCCAAAAAACGATACTATAAAAACCGAGCAGGAGACGCGCTCGGCAGTCGCTCTTGAGTCGTTAATTAAGAGTAATCTCGCTAACCGCGTGCGATCTATAACATTTTATCGCAGTCGCGCGCGCGAGTCACCAAATCATACGTAACCGATTTTGCTCGATTAGTTAAGTAACTACAAAGTGTAACATTGTGGAAATAAAGATAACGTCAAGTGTTTAGTTCAAATAAAAGCTTTTTAATAGCGAGAACGTGAAGTGAATTAATACAATAACTCCGATCCAAGCTCTGACGCCCCGGACCCTCATCCTAATTTGGCGCGACCCCTTGTGCCCGACTCGAGGCACACAACAGACAATATTGCGGATAACCATCTTTATTCATAGTTGTTTCAGATTGAAATGGTTTTGGAAAATGTTTTGAACATTTATCGTTTATTAAACATCAATCTCCACATGGCCCATGAATCAAATGTTTCATTACAGCGTTATGTAATCTTTCATTTTCATTAAGATTAGGAATTTCTGCAGAAATAAATTTATCAATTATTTCAGAATGATGTTTTGATATTTTACAATTTTGTTTTAATGTAATCAATAAATGTATATGTGGTAATCCACGTTTTTGAAATTCTATTATATAAACGTATGCTTAAACTTTACCTTTAGCTTTAAATAATCCTTTTTTATATTAAATGCCCGAGTGTATATATCTGGCCTATCTGCAGGTTGTTGATTTAGAAGTAAATTTTCTTTAATTTCTCGCCAATTTTGATTACAAGTCATAGTAACAAAGATATCTGTGTTACGTCCAGACTCAAGAAAGGAAGAGTCAGAGGAAGGACGTAACTACGGATTTTGTCGAACGACGCCGAACGGTGCGTCTGTTCGACCCGAACGAACGTGCGAAGACCCAAATAGATCAACGACCGAGCAGGTCGTTATTACTTTATTTTAAAAGGCTGTTCGTTGGAGGTCCCTTTTCGGCAAGAGAATTTAATCTCTTTTGCTCGGGATGGGACCTTGTGCGACTTCTGGTTTAGGAAGGAATAAGAGTGGGATTTTTTATTCAATTAATTATATAGAGCTAAATTCATAATTAAAAATTAGATTTATTTTTATCATACCAAGAAGGAAAAAATTTTATACATAAGAAATATTAAATTTACAGATCTTAATTCGACGCAAAACGTACATAAAGGTGCGTGTGAGTTTGTGTGTGTGATTTGCGAGTGATACATGAGTACGGAGGTCTTCAATCGGGATAATAAGGGAGAGAGTAAATGTAAAAAGGTGTTAATATCCCGATTGGATATTACAATAAGAGCTTAATAATAATAATAATAATAATAATAATAATAATAATAATAATAATAATAATAATAATAATAATAATAATAATAAATATTATACGTGTAAGTAGGTGTGTGAGAGAGGTCATGGGGAATCGCAAGGTTCGGAAGAGAGAAGAGGGAGGAAATGTTTAAGAAATTCTACAGGACATCCCAGAGAGGCTGGGATAACAAAAGGAATGAGGGTGCCAGGAGGACACGGTTCTACTAGGCGTCTGAGGTATTCCTCATCGTAAAAACCGTCAGCGCCAAAACAGATAGTGCCTTTGGAGAGAGGAAGATCGAGAGCGGGGAAGCTATTTACAATCCATTCGACAAGATCATTCTCATCGGAAAATGGTCTTGTTCCTTGGTTGTTTTTTTAGGAAGGAGAAGGTGTCATGGAAACAAGGGGGAATCTCTGGGGGGATACTATGGTTCTCACATTCGCATGGTTGCGTGTGAGGGAATAGTGGTGAGGAAGGAGCTGGTAAAGTTTCTACGGGATGGGTTACTTCCTCTTTTGTATCATCTACGAGGTCGATCTCGAAAGATGCGGGGAAGTTCGAAGGGGAATCGTGAAAGTTTATGAGGAGGGGAGAGGGGGACCTGGGAGAGTCAAGGAGTTTGGAGAGGGGAGAAAGGATTCGCCGGGTCTCTTCCCCAAGAAGTCTTTCAAACTCGGGTGAGATCAGCTGTGAGAGCTCCTGGCGTGACCCGTGCCACTTCTCGCCTCAACCGGCGATTCCGTCGGTTCCGAGCGTGCTTTACGGCAGCTCTCGACTTCCGGTTCTTAGGAATGTCTACTACGAATGTAAACAATTTAAAAATAACCGAATTTGGACTATCTGAGTACCTAAATAATTCTTAGGTTTCCGAGAGAAGAGAAAGGGAGAGGGAAAATAAAATAAAATAATAAAAAAAGGGAAAAGGAAGGTTGAGAGAGAAAGAAAACTATAAATCTCTCCGCTAGTGCGGGAAATCAACTATGATTCTAGAAGGAAGTGAGGAAAACCACGGATCTCTTCAGTAATTCAGGAAATCCACTGTGGTTTTCGAGGGAGAGGAGGAAAACCACGGATCTCTCTGCTAGTGCAGGAAATCCACTATGATTTTCGAGGAAGCGGAGGAAAACCACGGATTTCTCTGCTGGTGCAGGAAATCCACTGTGCTTTTTAAATGAAAGGAAGAAAACCACGGATCTCTCTGCTAGTGCAGGAAATCCACTATGATTTTCGAGGGAGAGAAGGAAAACTACGGATCTCTCTGCTAGTGCAGAAAATCCACTGTGCTTTTCGAATGAGAGAAAGAAAACCACGGATCTCTCTGCTAATGCAGGAAATCCACTATAATTTTGAAGGAAGTAAGAGGGATAGAGGAAGATGCTGACTTATTAAAATCAGAAAAAAAAGGAAACATTTATAAGTATCTCAATTTAAGGTCTAAGAATTATTTGGGAAATAACGAGTAATTATTGAAGGGATTTACTATTTATTGAGAGCAATGTTAACTCAACTCGGACCCAAACTCTGGAATCTCGGCTGATTTGCTAGTATTGGCGATCAGGTGGCGAATTGCACTCACAAGTTCGAGTTAGGGTGCGCGTTCAGCGAAAACTCTAAGTACAAACTTCGCGTGAAACTCAAAGAAAAAGATTCTCTGCACTTAAACTATCTGACTTGCTCGAGCGGTGTCACTTGCATATAAACCTCTTTGCTCCTCGTTCTTCATTGGTTTGTTAATATTTCCCAACAAATAGGAAGATTTTCAATGACGTCCTTTAGGTCCGGATACGTCTCTTTGACTTTGAAAATTAATACAATTGGTTAAGGCTTTTATTTAGAGCCTTAGATTTCGACTAATAGAGAATTTGTTCTTATCAAGGGAGGTTGATATGTTTATAGCTTGTGACTTAAACAGATATCGCTGATCTGTCGGGCGAGGATCGTTTAGAGTTACTCTTTGAAAATTTTATTAGTTCTCAAGTGATTCGTTGAAAAGAACAGTGGGTTATAGTTTTATATTTTCTTAGGCACAAAAATTGTTTTGTCTCGCCTGTCATATTGTGGCTTATCTGCGGGTCTGCGATATTTTAAATATCGCCTTACGTTTTCCGAAAGAAAAGAATCGTGGAGACCGCAGGACGTAACATCTGGTTTTCCATATTTTTGAACGATAGCCATCGCATCTTGATAATGTTGCAACATATCACGCGGTGAACCCACAAATGTTGATGGAAGTATAATCATTTTTCCAATGTGAGCATCGTTATTATTGGCGGCGTTTGCTAAATAATCAATTAATCCTTTATAAGTATTAGCTCGCAATCGTTTTTAATTCTGTTTACAATAATTAATTCGGTCTTTTTCAATTTTTACATAATTATTTACAAGCCATTGTTGAAATAATCGTCTACCCATAATTAAAATTATCACGTATAGCTGTTCGATATTTTACGTATGCAGCTCTACTTACTTTTTTATTACTATTCTTAGATAGATAGATGGTTTATTCTGGACTTCCCTTGAGGTTGCCGGGGTGTTTTACGAGATTCGCCAAACCTCTTACAATTTCCTTCTTTCTATCCATTTCATACAATAACTTATTACAATTTACAATTTATATACATATTTTCAATCCATTTCCAATTATCCCTTCTATCTCTCTCTCTCTCTGACAACTGGTCTCCTCCTTTCTTCCTTCTTCTTCTCCTCTTCCTCCATCTTTTCCGTACTCATTGGGATGAGTATTTCTCAGCTGTCGTCTCCTCGTCAATATCTCTTTCCGCTCTCCATCTTTCTTCTTTCCTTTAACAGAAATCAAAAACAAAAAAATGAATGCCCCGTTCTACTCTCCTGTCTCCTTTCCCCCTCCCGCCCAATTCCTAAACTCTATCCTCCATCCTTCTCTCTCCTTACCCTTCCATAACTATTTTCTTATATATATACATAAATCTTTTCCTCCTTTCTTCTTTCCTCGTCATTTTGCGACCTTACAATTTTTCTAAACATCTTACCCCCCTTACCTCCTTTTCACCCTCTTTACCTTTCTCTTTCCTTTCCCTCTTCTTCTCTTCTTCTCTCCTCTCTCCTTTCTCCTTCGCCAAAAACTATTCTATTTTCCTTCTCCCCCTCTTACTTCTCTTTTTCCTACCCTTCTCCTATTTCTTTCTCACTCTCCTCTCTCTCTCTTCTTCTCTAGCTTCTCTCTCTCTCTCCTCATTCCAAATCCATTCTTTTCCTATTACCCACATCCTTTTCCCGCTAACTACCACATTCTTTCCTCTTCCTCTTTCTACTCTTGCTCTCTCCGTCATCTTCCACCTAGTCCTCCTTTTTTTCGTCAAATCCTCATCTACCTTTATTTTCCATTTTCTCCACATCATTCTCCCCTTTTCTAATAACTCCTTTTTGTTTCTTTTATCCTCTATTTCCACTATCACCAACATTTCCTCTCCCTTTTTTACGCTGCGCATCTTGCATCCTGTCTCTTCCCCACACACCCTCGTATACACTCTTCTACCTCTCCTTGCCTCTATCTTCCTTCACCTTTTCCTTACGCTATCTTCACCTCCTTACTCTGTTTACTCTGCATGCCTTGTATCCTGCCTCTTTTTCTTATACCACCTCTTACATTCTCCCTTCTCCCTCTTCTTGCCGCCACTCTCCTTTACCCTTTCTTCATCTTCTCTTCCTTGTAACCGATAGCTCTCCTTTCCCCTCTTTACTCTACACACATTGTATTTTATCTCTTTTCTTACACCGCCTCTTCCATCTTTCCTTACCGCTATACTCTTCACCTTTTCTTCACTCTATCTCGCCCTCCTTACGCTGCACGCTCGTATCCTGCCTCCTCTTCTTACACCACTTTGTACACCTTCTCCTCCATTTCTTTTGCTTCTTTTCTTCACTTTACACACCTTATCACTCTTCCCCTTTTTACTTCGTACCTCGTACCTTTCTTTCTTTCCCTCGCCCCCCCCCTCTCTCGCTCTTCCTCTTTCTCTCTCTCCCCTCTTTTTTCCCTCCCTTTCCTCTCTCCCCTTCTCCCTCCCTCTCTTCCTCCCTTTTTCCCTCTCTCCCTCCCTCTCTTTCTCTCTCTCTCTAACATTAAAAGATGTTTTAAATGCTGGGATTATTATCATATTGCAAAAAATTGTACGTGTAATGAAACATGTCACAAATGTGCAGAAGATCATAATGTGAGTGAATGTACAGCGACAAAGAAAAGATGTATAAATTGTATATTTAAGATTAAAACATATAATTTAAAAATAAATGATGAACATGACGCACTTGATCCGGAATGTCCAACTTTTAAGAGGGCGATACAGGAGAAGAAGAAGAGGACCGGCTGGAAAGAAGCTAAATAGCAACTACAGAAGGAAACAGAATTAATACTATATACAAAGTTTGATGGCGCATAAGGACGAGATACAGCATCAGATTATGAAGAATATGAACTCTGCGATCGTAGCGTTATCAGAAACTAGAGTGACTGCTGAAATTGAAGACTTTGAAGTAAACATATCAGGTTATAGTATGATTAGATGTGATGCTAAAAACAGAAATACAAGAGGAGTTATTTTATATATAAGGGATGATATTAAATATGAGATAGTATTAATAAAAATGTTAGAAGCAAATTGTTGGTGTGCTGCGATTGAGGTAAAAGTTAAATTGTATAAGGGAGTGGTAACAGTAATATATTCATCGAGTTCATCGCATGGTGATTTTGTGAGATTTCTGGAGGATATAATAGAAGAATTAATAATATGAGGAGAATGTATAGTAATAGAAAATTTTAACATCAATATTATGTTAGATTCTTTTTAAACAAGAATTACCAAAGATAGTAAAACAATTATAGATTTAATTTACGCTTATAATAAAATAAAAGTGCAAGTAATTAATGAATCTAAAATAACGGACCATACGTGGTTAAAAGTTGATCTTAATGCGAATAAAATTAGTAATAAATACAGAGAATTTGCTAGGAATTTTAAAGAGTTTAATGTAAATAAATTTATTAATTTAGTGGAAAATAAATTAGAAAGAAGCCACGATATGAATGTTAGTGCAAGAGCGAAAAAACTTGTTGATAATATAGTAGACGCGTTGGACGCTACAGCACCTTTTTTTGTGACGCAGCGGGAACTCTCATGAGTACCACACACTCCCGGGTAGAGGTGCGGGTTATGTGGAACTGCTTGTCCCCCTTGACCAAGCCACGAATGGTTCGACCAGGGGGGTCCAAGCCCTACCTCACTAAAACCGCTGCGGGTGCCTTTGCGAGCCCTATGGGGGATGGCAAGGAACTGCCAAAGCATTAATCTTACTATCCCACGGCCTTTCCTGTCCCAGGAGAGCATCTTCCCCGAGAGGAAAATACTCTCCCCCGCGTATAAGTCGTGCGGACCTTTCTGGTTGTGGCGCAGGGGGGCACCACCTCCACGCCACGCCCTCCCAAAAAGTTTGGGGGGCGGGGTCACGGCTCGAGTGTTCCCGCTTGAGCCGCCACCCCCCGCCTCTGAAGTGGTACTCCCTCCCAAGAGGGACGGGGATTTCGGCGGCCAGTCCTAGAGGCTCTATACCAGAGGACCCTTCTCAAAATGGGAAGAGTCCTCTGGTATAGAGCCACTCCGCAGGCAATGGTGTCCTCCCCCCGGCACCCTTGGACATCAATGAGAAAACCGCCAACTATCGCGTCCAATCCCTGAGAGACCACGTACAATGGTGCGTGAGCCTCCCGTGCCCCCGGGTCAGGACTCCCTCCCTTTACGGGATTCGGCCATTGACTCGGGAGCTACACCGAGACCTCCTCCTGGAAAGAGACCTCGGCAGGGGCGGGAACGAGGAGCGCCCAGTCCCCGGTCGCAGGGCTTTCACCGTGCGGCCGAGACCAGACGACCCCCCCTCGTCCATCCTCCAACCAACTATCCCGCGCAATTGCGCTAACTCCTCCTTGTGTCCAATTTCAAGGGATGAAGGGAAGGCTTGAGATCCTCTCCTCCATTTTTCCCATCATGTTTGCTCCCCATTTAGCAGGGGGGATTTACGTGCAAGGCGGTCGCCTTCTCCTTCCAATGTTTCTAACGGGAGGTGGTCTTACATTTACCACCCCTCTGCTGTTCCCGTCATCTTGTGCCCTCTCCTCTCTCTCTCGCTCTCTCTCCGCCACCTCCTTCAGGCTCATAACCTCGTTGTAGAAGGAGATGACGGAGTTCCACTTCTCTTCGCTCTCCAGCATCTTTTTCATGACGCTGGAGAGCGACAAGTCCTTCCCGATCTTGTTTTTGAGGACACGGCGCTGCCCCTCAAATGCTGCACAATGTTCGAGGGTGTGCTGCGCCGTATCCTCATCATCCTGGCAGTGGAAACATTGCGCCGTGCGCGCCCTTCCTATTCTACGCAGGTACTTCTGAAAACAGCCGTGGCCTGTGATCACCTGCGTAGATCTGAACGACGTTAGTCCGTAGGTTCAATCCATCCATTCTTCTAGTATCGTTGGGGGCACATTAGAGAGGTAATCTTCCCATCTCTCCATCATGTGTCGCCGGGTTCGGAGTCTTACCTTATCCCTAACCCCAGCGGAGAGCTTCACTCCTCTCCTACATGCAGCGAATGACCATCCTTCATCTAAACTTGCCACAGATTAGTTTGGAAGCCATCGCCACATCCGCCTATACCGATGCCCCGTACAGGGCAATCGAGTTCACGATGCCCATGTACAGTTGGCGGACCCGACCGTCTGGTTCCCCCAAATTTGGTAGCAGGCAACATAGTGCCCTTGCTACCCTGTCCATCTTGTTGATCAGACGGTCAAAGTGTTCGGTAAAACTCCAAGACCCGTCCAGCGTAAATTCCAGATATTTGAGGGTTTTGCCCACGGGTACGGGAACGTCGTTCACAGCGACATGAGCCCTCGGCGGCACTCCATGTGTGCCGTCATGTATGAATAGCGCCTCTGTCTTTTGAGGTGCCACTTTCAGATCCATGTCGCTAATTGCGCGCACGACGGATGCCACTGAACGCTACAACATCTAGAAAAAAAATTTAAAATACCAAAAATATGGGAAGGGAAAAAGTGGTTTTCAGATAAAATAAGGGAAGCAGCGGCTATAAGGGATGAAGCATACAATAAAGCGTTGTATAATAATACGGAAGAAAATTGATTACAGTTTAAAATGGAAAGAAAGTGCAGTGATTAAACTAATCAGGACAAAGAAAAAAGAATACTATGAAAATATTATAAATCATAACAAGGAAAATCCGACATTTATGTGGAAAACCTTGAAAGAAATAATAAGAGGCGAACCAAAATGTACAAAGGAAATAGAGAATATAAATTTTGAAATATTAGATAATACTAAAGAGTGCAATATAGCTGATAAATTTAATTTATATTATATACAAAGTAATGATGACATAGTAAAATCTATAAAGATAAGTTAGAAAGTCCAGGTAAAAGAATTATTTTTGTTATTGAAAGCGAGGGAATAATGGAAAATTGTGAGATGGTTAGAATAGAGCAGTTAGAAAAAATTGTTATGGGACTACCAAAAAAAAAAAAGATACGGAAGAACTAGTGATATACTTAAAACAGTATTTTATGTGTAATCAGGATTTTATACGGAACGGGCACAGGTCGGGATCTTTATTTAAGAATAGGCTTTAGTGATCAGGAGAATGCTGAGATATTAAGTATATAGCGATTGTTCCAAATAATATATATGTTTATTACGTATAGTATTGAGAGATCGCTCAGGTGAAATCTTATTGCTCATCCAAGAGCAAGCCGATTGTCAGAGTGAGTCTTTTCGAGTGTGTGTATTAGAGAGAGTATGTCTTTACGTCTTAAAATTAACCATATTTATACTGCTTGTCTCGATTCTTATCCCTTCCGTAATTCCTCGAACCAATCGTTTAAACAACCGAAAATTCATGTTTCGATGTGTCCATACGGACGTTCGTATCTATATTTTGTTATCATATAAATGTTATCGATATAAAGTAGTTAAAAAGAGCAAATTGAGACGTATTTAAAAGATAATTATATTATAACAGAGCATCAGTCAGGTTTAGAAAACAGTATTCCTGTGAAACAGCGATTCAAACAGTCATTGACGAATAGAAATTGTTAGTTAGCGAGGCGAAAATGGTGGGGGTAATTTTTATGGATCTCAAGCTAGCATTTGAAATGATAGATAGAGAAAGATTATTAGAGAAATTATATCAATATGGAATTAGAGGAATAGTTTTAGAATGGTTAAGATCGTATTTAAAGAATAGAACACAGCAGATACGATTTATTAATGAATGGTCCACATTAATGGCCACAGAATATGGAGTACCACAGGGATCTGTACTAGGACCTTTGTTATTTATAATATATATAAACGTTATAATTAAAGCCACAATCTCCACTTGATTCCTCTCGACCAAACGCGATGTTATTGCGACAATTATGAAGGAAAGAACATTTTGGAAAGGAATTTGAATCCTATGGTTGGGATCTCAAAAATTAAAAGAGCTGACTAAATAAGTATTCACATTATTGTTATAATTAAACTTCTGTCCTGTCCAGAGGAATGTAATATAAAAATGTTTGCAGATGATACGTTAGTGTATATAAGTGGAGAAAGTAGTGCGGAATTAGAAAGAAAAATGAATATGGCATTTGTTGCAGTGGAAAGATGGATGAATACAAATAAGCTAAAAATGAACGCAGGGAAAACGAAATATATGATAGTTCGAAGTATAAGAAAAGAACTGAGAGGTAACATTACATTGGAATGTTTGGACGGAACAGAGATAGAGCGTGTGGAAAGAATGAAATATCTAGGCATAATTATTGATGATAGGTTCAGATTTAAAGACCACTGTAATTACATGCTAAAGAAAATAGGGAAAAAAGTGAGTTTTTTAAATAGAATAGATCAGAGCTCGGCAAGAAATGCACATTTCGCCCGATTTTCAATTGACTCCGCCGAATTCTTTCCGAAGCAAATTACAGTTATTTAAATCTGATTTAAATAACAACATTTTTCATTATTTTCCTTCTTGCCAGATTCTTTTCGAAGAACACGGCAGTAGCTGTAATTTCAAAAAAAATATTCATTTCGTAGATTCTGTTATAGAAGAATTCGATACGCGTTTCACCTGCTTCGAAAAACTTCGAACAGAATTAATTCTTTTCGAGAATTCTCTTACAGCGCCAATCGCAGAACAGCAGATTAATTTACGGGATGAAATATGTGACCTACAAAATGATATTTCTCTGAAAACGGTTCAAGAAACCGGTGCAGAATTTTATAACGTTTTATCAAAATCAACCTACCCCAAGCTTCGAGATTTCGGACTCCGAATTTATTTTATGTTCGGATCCACATATTTATGTGAGACTTCTTTCTCGAAAATGAAGTTTATTAAAAATGAAAAACGTTCTTGTTTAAGCGACAATTCTTTACCGCGTCTTATGCGTCTTGCTACGTGCAATATGCAGATCGACGTTCCTGCTGTCGCTTGTAAAAAAGCCCGAAAGTCGTGAATCTAAATGTGAGTATTTTTATATTTCACTTAATATTTAAAATTCTGCTTCTTTTAAATTAATTAAAGCTATTAAAAGGTTGTCTCAGTCATCAGTGGATTAGGCCTAACGGGGAAACCACTTAAAAAAAAACGCGTCGATAATATAGTACTCCCTGGGTGATGTGGAAAGCTATTAAAAATATGTATGCGAGGTCCGGTGACACGATACGGTCGCGAGTCGCGAGGTGACACGGTCCTGAGCCTCGCGCGGCTCGTAGGCTGCGCGCGGGACGTCGAGGTAAGGGAAGAGCGCTGGGCGGAGTCAATTGAAAATCGGGCAAAATGTGCATTTCTTGCCGAGCTCTGGAATAGATAATTACATATCGACATACACTAGATGCATTATATATAAATCAATCATAGCGCCTCACTTTGAGTATTGTGCGACGCTGTTAATTATTATGAGAGAAACACAGCTGAATGAGTTGCAAAAAGCGCAAAACCGAGCCATGAGGGTCATATTGCAATGTGATAGATATATCAAAGTAGAGCGTATGCTGCAAGCGCTGCAGTTTATGTCCGTAAGACAGAGGCTATATTATAATGTGTGTATATTTATTTTTAAGATTTTGAGGAATATGTTACCAGGTCAATTAAGAAATAAATTAACAGTAGTAGGAAATGAGAGTAAAAGACAGATGCAACAAGCAGGGAACATTGTAATGCAATATAATTTGTAACAGCTCTTTAGAAAATTACAATCTATAAATAAAAAGGCAATAAGAGCTAATTAAATTCTATACAAGAAATATATTTGTAAAAAAATTTATAACATAATATTAAATATTAGACAGAAATAAATTCGTTTCGGTTGTTTTTTTCAACCTTCTTCAGCGCATCAATTAAAAATTAAAGATTAGTAGAAATTAACAATAAATTATTCATAACTGTCATTATAATAAAAATATACAGAGTCAAATTAAATTCTAACACACGAGATCAACGCATTTATAAAGTAAGAGCATTTTTAGTATATATTCTATTCTTTAAAACGTCATTATATGTAATTGTCGCGAAACAGATCTCTCGCTAATTGTTCTGTTAGGAGGTTGGTTGCAAATCTCAATAACAGCCATTGTTAATGTGTCTTTGTGTCTATTAAATTATAAGTATATGAAAAATTAACATTGAAGATAAGTAGATTAATAAAAATGAACTTACAGCTAAATTGAGTAAGATGTTATATTGTGACGTAGAGGCTTACAGATGTTGATTGCTCGAGGTTACAATAACGAATGATTTTTATCTCTCAGAGAGGCGACTACACAACTCAGAAAATAGTTAGTTGTTTATGTTTTTTAACTTTCAAATCTTAGGTAGTCTATGTATTATATCGTCATAAATTAGTTCGCGTTGTCGCGTATAAGATGTTTTGGTATTCTCGCGTATGTCTGACAGAGATAGAAGCAGTCGATGTTCGAATGGCGTCCCATTGAGAAGTACTCTCTTATTGTATCTTGCTTGTCGCATGCCACGTCATCAAAGACAAAAATTGAATTTGGACATGCCTCGCTCGGTGGAATGACGTCACTGTTATTGGAGAATGTAAAGTAGCCAATTTCGTCAATCGACGTCAACAAATCCTCTAGATAGCGATATTTCGATTGTTGCAGCAATTTCGAGTACACGTACACGTTCTCAAAACGCACGCCGTGCGGACTTTCCAGCAGGCTGATTAAAACGTTAGTCTTACCGCAGTTTGAGGGGCCGCAAACAATCGCGCGTATAGTTGTCGGTAGCATTGTACCGTGTTTGCGCACACCTTCGTTCACGCTGCAGCGTACTCTATCGTCGAAATTCATCACTCGTATTATCAGAGGTTGTCGCACAAATTTCATTTTCCCACTCCCGATTTGATCTCAAACGTCCGCCTATTTATAGCTGCGCGGACTCACGCTTTGCTCAGTAATGTCTAGAGATTGCAGCGAATGTCAACGAAAATAGGCCGAGGTCTATTAAATCATGCGATAAACTTCCGGTCGAGCTTCATATCCCCGGCTATCAATTTTGCGGTCCGGGAACTCGTTTGGAAAAGCGATTGGCTAGAGGTGATCAAGGTGTCAATCCATTGGACGAGGCGTGCCGTGAGAACGGTAGCGTACTCTCGGAGCAACGAACTCACCAAGAGACATGCGGCGGATAAAGTACTCGCCGATAAAACGCAAACTCGCATTGTCGCGAAGGATTCGAGTCTCGGTGAGAGAGCCGCGGCCACAGCTATCTGGGCAGCGATGAAAGCCAAGACAAAGCTCGGCATAGACTTGAGGACGAGGAAGAGAAAGACAAAGAGGAGGATACTTCCGGCAGCAAAACAAGGCGGATTTTTGCCGATTTTACCAATGCTGGGCGCGCTTGGATTCCTGGTTGGCAGAGCGGCTGGCGTAGCAAAAGCTGTGAACGACAAAAAACCCGCGCAACGTCAGTTGCAAGAGATACTACGCCACAATTGCGCCATGGAAGATCGCGGCCTGTATCTGGCCTTACAAATACGGACGAGGAGCGAAGAAAAAAAACGCCAAAAAGACGTTAAAAATGCCGCGAGATGTAACTATCAATGTGCAATTGTTACAACTGGCAAAACGTATGCGCATTCCGTACTTTAGAGGTGTTTTCATGCGCAATAATTTACCGATAAATGGCGCGCGAGAAAATGAGAGCGGTATCGTCAATCTGGACAACACAGATGGCCCTGGCAGTCATTGGGTGGCGTATGCAAAAATGAGAGATTGCGCAATCAATTTTGACAGTTTTAGCAATCTTCGACCTCTCCCCTCCCCCCCCCCGAGGAAATAGTGCGATATTTAAATGTGTCGAAATTAGAATACAATCGCGCTTATTATCAAACGTATGATCGCTCTGATCATACGTTTAATAATAAGCGCGATTGTATTCCAAATTCGACACATTTAAATATCGCACTACTTTCTCGGGGGGGTCGAAGATTGCCAAAACTGTCGAAATAGATAGCGCGATCTCCCCTTTTCTGCGGACAACTGTGCTTGCAGTTTCTTTGAGAGATTGAATTTTAGTTCAACTCGCCGCGAATTTAAAGACTGACATTGCGCTATGTAACTCAGTTTTGTCAACATATCGCTAACTCTAACATTGATTGGGAAGAGTAGCGTCCTCGCGGCGATCTACTTTCCGCCCATAAATTTGAGCGACGCGGATTACGAGCTCAGTCTGGAGGATTTTTAAAACTTATCACACTATATCGAATGTGAATTCCTCGAATAATAAATTTTACTACGGCAAAGACGACGCTGAAATTACGACTCCCAAGGGATCGTACGAGCTGCAAGTGATACATGAATTTTTGAAACTCACACTTTCCCGAAAACATAATGCTGTTAGTAATAAAGGTGTCGACGATGAAGATTACCCAATCGTGCTCCGCGCTAATTACAATACGATGAGAAGCGAGATTAAGTGTGCTTACAGAGTTTAGCATGCCCAACAACATTGGATTGCTGTTGGGATTCTCGAATCGTATACTGCAACCGCGAAAATGGTACGAATCGGACATGCCGATTAATAATATCAATGTGAACATTATCCGCATAGAGTGTAACGTGACCGCGGGTGCATACAGCAACGGTAAACTCGTTCACATAATACACGAATTTTCACCGAAGGTACCACCAGGATATAAGATATCGGAAACGCCGGCGCAGATCATTTACCTGCCGATTTTCACGCGAAGCATTACGGATTTAACGTTACGAGTTGTCGACCAGGAGGGACGATTGCTCGATTTTCGAGAAGAAGAGATAACAGTTAAATTGCACGTACGACGGCGGGCCGCAGCGGCGGCAGCAATAACACCTCGTGCGACGGGATGCTTGTGTTGAATAAATACATGAGGAGGGATAACAGGCCAGCAGCAACATTTGCACCTAATAACAAATCAACCACGAAGAAACTTACCTCGTCAAACGTTGCATTTTTACAATCTTTGGGATTTGCGGTGCGTGTTACGACTTAAACAATGACTGAGATTCTCAACATCAAGGAAGAGCCAATCTTTGACAATCGCATCGTCAAGATTGAGACTCACACATACAACCCGTTTGCCAACACAATATTTGGATACAGCGACGAGATAAGAATACCCATACAACAACAGGACTTGTATACGTTGCCGTATGAGAGTTTTCTCTAGATTGAGGGAAAACTGAGTATAAATCATCCAATTGAGGGATCCGATGTGGTGCTGGGAAATAATTGCGTCGCATTCATGTTTGACGAGATTCGCTACGAATTCGATGGTGTGGAGATTGATCGCAACAGAAATGTGGGAATAACAAGTCTGCTGAAAAACTATGTAACAATGTCATCCGATAGAAGCGTGATTATGCGAAATGCCGGCTGGGTTTCCCCAACTACTGTAAATGGATACTTTAATTTTTGTGTACCGCTCGACATGTTGCTGGGATTTTGCGAGGATTACAGACGCGTGGTGATTAATGCGCATCATGAGTTAATCTTAATACGAGCGCGTATATCTCGTTCAACAACACGTGTGGCATTCGTCATTGTATCTTGAATATGTTGAGCACAGGCTCCAGTGCAGAATTTCCATACAGACAATTATAATAATAATTGTCTGTATGGAAATTCTGCACTGGAGCCTGTGCTCAACATATTCAAGATACAATGACGAATGCCACACGTGTTGTTGAACGAGATTAAGAAGCTGTCGATGTTGCGCACTCTGGAAAACGGACGTAACCTCAGCATGGGTTTCCGCTTGTGGGATCTATACAAGTTTCCGCTGTTGCAGCGCACGACCAAGCATTCGTGGGCCATTAAGACCGCGACTCAACTGGAGAAGCCGCGATACGTAATTTTTGTTCTGCAGACAGGCCGGAAAAACGTCATGTCTGAGGATACGAGCCGATTCAACGACTATAAATTAACCAATGTGAAACTCTATCTGAACTCGGAATGTTATTCGTACGACGATATGAATCTGAATTTTGATAGAAACAGATGGTCAATTCTGTACAACACTTATGCGCGTTTCTGTAAAAATTATTATGGATACGAGTATCTCGAGCCGAGTCTCACCGTCACGTCATTTCTACATTTCGGTCCGTTTGTGATTATCGATTGTTCTCGACAAAACGAATCTGTCAAGAGCGCAACGATGGATGTGAGATTGGAGTTTGAGTGTAAGGAGAATATGCCTAACAATACCACAGCATATTGTCTCATCATGCACGATCGCGTGATCCAGTACAACCTGTTGACCAACGTTGTGCGCAAAATTACCTAAAAAAATGTTTACACAAATACGCTTGTGAGAGAGAGAGAGAGAGGGAGAACAGGATACATAATCAAGATGATGTGAGATGTTTGAAGAGTATTGTCATACCTCTCGACTGACTCACATCAAAGAGATGATGTCTGCACCAACGTTTGTCGACCTGCAAGGATTTATCCTAAATAAACGATTTATTGTGAAGGAAGCTGCAATCCTGAGAAGAGGATATATCCTGTCACACTATTTCTTTGCATTCTCTGTGCCATGGAGCGTGCTCATAAAATCGGAAAGGCGTCAAGCCTCATGGTTAACTCAGCATCATCACGGCTTACAATAAGAGGATGGAAACGTCCCATACAGCATGGCTCAAAGCCTGATTACAGCAGCTATCGTTGGTGTAAATGAACATGTACACGAGGACAAAGAAGAGGAGTCCTCTCTCGTGTATGTAAAAAGACTCGAAAAGCGAGAATGGCTGGCCGAAATAATGGATGAGGATCATGTGAAAAGTGATTTCACCATTGAGATCTTGGATGCCATATATGAAGATGTACCTGCATTAAATAAGTTAGATCTCACATATACTCTACGTTGTGTTAAACATGTAAAAAATTGCGCGTTACAAAATGTATTTAAATTATTTAATTGGTGGTCGGCCAATCGCGACGATCATCCGTTTTTTGAATAAACATATTGTTTACATACTATTCTCTTTGTTATTTTTCTCCCTTCCTTCCTTCCTTACCAGACATATTTCTAAGAATTTGTTTTACCCCCCACTACTTTTTAATATTTCTCACGCGATCGTATTTCTAAGAATTCCTTTTACCCCTTCTCCTATTATTTTTAAACATTTCTCTTTGTTCTTTCCCTCCCCTTCTCAGCAAATATATATTTCTAGGAATTCGTTTTACTTCTTCTCCTAATATTTAAAAAAATTAGCGTTATTCGATTATTATTACTTTTATACAATCAGTCTTTCGTCGACTGTTCTGGCGGGTGTGTAATTTACTTTTTTTTATTAAAATTTTCTGCACCAAAAGAAGCAGCATGAATTACTACATGCCGAGACGTGATGAAACGTGCGAGAAGAAATGCGACGAGTAAGTGTAACTTTTATATTTTGTATTTTTATATTTTTTTGTATATTTTTATATTTTTTATTTTTTTTTCGGTAAATTATAATTTTTACCTAATTTTTACGTTTCGCTGGAACCTTGTGCGGTTCGTATATTGGCAAGGCAATACGCACTGACAACCACGGAATTCAAATTCCTCGAAATTGGCATCAGAGTGGATCCGCCGAGTTACGTGGAGATCGCCATAGGAGATAATCGGGGAAAACAGCTAATATTATCTATCGAAACGTGGAAAAGACTACGAGCAACGTCATGCTATTCAAAATTATCTGAATAATGACTCCCCCAACAACAATGTATATAATTTCATAAGTATCGAGCCGCTAACAGTGCAATTTCACAAGATAAACGACACCAAACTCATAAGTCTCGAATCAGCGGACGTCCGCATGATGATGGTCGAATCGACATTACACCGAATGTTCGAGCTCGATTCATGCATCGAGCTAACGTTTGATCGATTGACGAGACTTACTGCAACAGTTGATATCAAGTTTACACAATTCTCCAATGTAGCATCCGCTGTAACAGATGCTAAAGAATTGCCGAATGCGATACGCGCCAGCGCCACCTTCAACAAGCATCAACTCATCGATTACGAGCTGGTAGCTTTAGTCTTTAGTTCTTAATATGTACAAAGGAATTATATTTGTGTAATAAATATTAAAAGATAAAAACGTAAATATTTGAGAATCGCCAGACAGAATTTAAAAAAGTAAAACTTTTCTCTCGACCGTACTGGCAAATATTATTTATTAAATCACAACGTTTCGACCCTTCTTTGAGTCCTAATCAAATGATTTGTAAAAATAAAAATAAAATTATTATATAATTTTAAGATGTCAAGAACGAATATAGTGTCGGTTTGACAACACGTCAAGACTCTTAGACGAGTTATGAGAGACTGAAATATAAGAAGAATAAATATAGTTATAAGTCTATATATCGGGGTACTTTATTTGCGCGCCACCCGTTACATACATTGCAAGAGAGAATTATCGTGTCAAGGACATTGTCGCAGCAGCGGCAGCGAGTAAAAATCAATATTTTTATTTTACGAGGTTAGAGATAAGACAGGCCGCTCGATAATTGTATCGCGAAGCGCACGTGATGGTCTCATTAAGGGACAGAAATATCTAGAAAACGGGCCGCATCGAGATCCATGCCTGGAATCTGCTGTAGTAGGAGAGAGAAGGCCCGCAGTGAGAGAAATGATGCAAGAGACGTGATAGTGAGAGAGAAAAAAGACGGGCCGCAGCGTTCGAGAGAGACGTACGCGTTCGAGAGAAGACACACGCATTCGTGAGAGTGAGAGTGAGAGAGACGGCAAAATAAGACGCAGCGTGAGTGAAAGATACGGCGGCTCGAGGTAGCGGCAAGAGATACGGCGGCTTAAGGTAGCGGCGAGAGAGGCCCACGCGGCGCGAAGGAGAGAGAGCCGGCGCAGCGAGAGAGGCGCGTTCGAGAGAAGAGAAGATGCAAGAGAGAGGCGCGAAGGAGAGAGAGAGAGAGAGAGACGCAAAGGAGAGAAGCGTGCTAAGTAGTGACAGCGCGGTGAGAGAGAGCCGGCGCGGCGAGAGAGGTCCATGCGGCGAGAGAGAGCCGGCGTGGCGAGAGGCGCGAAGGAGAGATAGACTATAAACATTTTTTTTTATAAAAAGAAATATATTAAAAATTTTATATTTATAAAAAGACAGAACTATATTAAAATTTTATATTTATTTTATATATATTAATTTATTTTTTTATATATTAACAGGGTGTCACAATGAATGGGAAAACGACAAGGTTTATTTGTACATTATTTGTATATAAAAAATATAGTTTATTATAAATTTTTATGTGTGTGTATATTTACGAACGTGTTTGTATGTATGTATGTGTGTGCGTGAACGTGTAATTATTATAATATAAAATTTATAAAATTGTATAAATTAGAAATTTATATAAAAAATTATACAAATTAAAAAAAATACAAATATATAAAACGGTATATAAAATAAAAATTTTATAAAATAAATATATAAAAGATATATAAAATTATATAAAATAAAAATATTAAAAACGTGTATTCGCTCGTCTATTGATTAAAACAAAATTTAGTATATAAAAAGGCCAACTAATCGAGCATTATCAGATGATATAAACTAAGTATTTATTCTATATAAGATAATACAGTACAAACGTTTTGACCGCACGCGGTCTTCTTCAGTATAGGAATTAAAAGTAGATGATCATAAGTGATTGTAAGTCGCAATTTTATCGCCAAATTAGTGCATGTCGTGTTAAGTCAAATTACAAAACGTCAGTATATTTCTTACGGATTGATCGCTCTATTAAGATGTTTGGCCGATTCCATAGATTTCATCGTTAGTATGCGAGAAATTATTGTTGTCATAACGCACTATGAATAGTGAGATGTAATAAATTAATAATGTGTCAAAATATAAAAATTGGTCTTACGTGATCTGTGCGCTTACTTGTAATGTTTGTTGCTTCCCAACTAGACCGTACCAACGTAACATGACCTCTCATTTCCAAATGTACTCATTTTGTAATTATGTGTGTTTAGGATTTTAACGATCTGTTTCTCTTGTATGTTTTTTTATTATTATTACATATTTGCTAGTTTTTCCAATATATCGAAATAAGATTCTCTAAGCAACTCGGTATCTCTATTTAGATTTAACCCATTTTTTTGTTCCTTAATGTGTAACATCTCGGAAATGAGTCTTTTACGATCATTAGTTTCACTGTATAAAATTTTAACGTTGTCCCAATCAAAAGAATGATGTTTATTTGATATGTGATCAGAGATTACCGAATATCTTGTCGAATCTAACTTTATGGGACTCCCATGGGCTCTATCATGGGAATATTTTTTTTTCTCCCACTTTTTAATCCTTTCCTTTCTATACACTGCACTATCATTTTCTTCCATTTCATCGAGACACTTGGACACATATTTTTTCATTACATTGGCATTGACTATCACACCAACTTTCAATAATTCGAATGGCATCTCATGCAACGGCACCCCCTCGCGACGACTCGTTGGCTGCATATTTATTGTCTGTCATTTTTCACATTTATTACACAGGATTACTAATTTCAGCCTATTTTTGCTGACATTCGCTGCAATCCCTAATCATCAGTACTGGACCGTCAATGTGCGTTTGCATTCACGGTCGATTGTAATGCTCGAGACAGCGAGGATATGTTTGAACCTCCGGATCCGCCTGGATGTGCTCCGGAAGCTTGTCCCATAAATGTTCTACAAAATAGCCGCACTTTTGCAGTAAAACAATCTTCAGAATATATTGCAGCTGTTCAGCACTTAAACCGAGAATATCGGAAGCACTTGATAGCATGACAAACATCTTGCACACCGAATGAGGAAATCTTGCGCTCTCATGGTCACCGTATTATGACCCGGCAGCAGCATCAGCTCTCATTATATATCCCAATTAACCCTTTATTCTTCAACGTGCGATGATGCAATTGTTAATTTGCAAGAAATAATTGCGATATCTCTTTGCTGATATTCTTCGGATTTTCTAAGAAAATTTTGATAACAATTATAAAGCCGCCGCTCGGCAGATCATCGTTACATCTCTGGTGTAAATTTCATCCCGTCGCAAGCGGCGAAGACATGTCACAAGGTCGCAAGCGGCGACACGTTCGCCCCCGATGACGCAAAATATCCTCGCTGATATTTCTTAGAACTAAACAAATAACGTATAGATCAGCCGCGCTCGCAGCCACGTATGGGAGGGAAGAAACGCAACCTCCTTAGTAAATAGATATCTGATTGTCGGCACTCGCCAAAGAAACGGCGGCAGCCCTTTTGTTCTTAATAATTCTTAGAATTTGATTAACCAGAATGTTTACCTTATCTTATCTTGTAATAGATATCGCTGGATTTTCCACGAAAATTTAGATGTCTTATCTTGTAATAGATATCTTATAATAAATATTTTGTAATAGATATTGCTGGATTTTCCACGAAAATTTAGATGTCTTATCTTGTAATAGATATCTTATCTTGTAATAGATATCTTATCTTGTAATAGATATCTTATCTTGTAATAGATATCCGCTTATCTTGTTTATAAACATATCAGGTAACATGAGCCGATAAGAGGCCTTTATCAGGTAACCTGAGCTGATAAGATAAGCTTATCAGCTGATAAGACCCTCTCCCCCGCGTGACGTTACCCCCCTCGCCCCCGATCCCCCCCCCCGCCCCTTACCCCCCTCAGAGGACCTGAGTTAGGACCCCCATAGTATATCTACTATCCTGGCCAGTTATGATTTAATCAAATTCTTTTGATTGTTCGTTCGATTCCTTGATGCCCTCCTGTGGGTGCATCGTTATATTCGTAGAGTATTTAATTCTTTTCCTCTTCCAAATATTTCCTTGTGTTATCGGCGAATTCTTCCTTTTCTTCCTCTTCTTTTTCGTCTTCTTCTAGTTTGAAGATTGTATTCTTCCCGGTGATATCTCGGGTTACCTGTCGGCTTAGCGCGTCGGCATTTGCGTTTGCAATCATATTCCTCGAGTTTTAATCTCCAACGGATTAATCTCGATCCAGGGTCAGTTACATTAAACAACCATAGCAAAAGTTTATGGTCGGTAATTATTTTAAACTTTATGCCATATATGGTTAGAAATGTTTAACAACCCATACGATTGCTAATAGTTCCTTTTCCGTGGTATTATAATTTTGTTCCGCACGAGATAATACTCGGCTAACATAAGCGATAGGCCTATCCTTGCCTATCGGTCCATGTGATAATACGGCTCCGATTACATAGTCTGAGACATCGGTAGTCACGTTGAATTTTTCATTGAAGTCCGGATACTTTAGCACTGGCGCTATCATTAATTTTTCCTTTAAATTTTCAAACGCTATTTGTTGTTTGTTTTTCCATTCGAACGTTTCCGTTTTCTTCGTTAATTTTGTTAACGTTTTCGCGATTCGCGAAAGTTTTCTATAAATTTTCGGTAATAACCCGCTAGTCCGATAAACGACTGTACGTCTTTTACTTTCCGCGACGTCGGAAAATTTTTTACCACCTACCTAATTTCGACGGATCTGGTAATATGCCGTTCTCGGAAATAATATGTCCTAGGTATATTACCTCTTTGCGTAGAAATTCGCACTTTTCAGGCTGTAGTTTGAGACTGTTTCCGTAGGCGTTGTAATACTTCCGCGAGTCTTCTGTTATGATCCCCTAAACTGGATTTGTATATAACAATGTCGTCGAGATAAACGAGACATCGGAGCCCTTGTATTCCGGTTAGCACTGAGTTCATAAGTCGCTGGAAAGTCGCAGGCACGTTTTTAAGTCCAAACGGCATTCTATTAAACTCGTAGTGTCCGTAGAAAGTCGAGAAGGCTGTTTTATTTTTGTCGCGCTCAGCCATCGATATCTGGTGGTATCCCGACGCGAGATCAAGCGTCGTAAAATATTTGGCGTTTCCCAACTGATCTAGTATACCGGTAATGTTGGGCAGTGGGAATTAATCGCTTATTGTTAATTCATTCAATTTTTGGAAGTCTACTACTACTCTCAATTGCGGTTTGCCTGACGCGTCGGCCTTTTTTGGCACTACTAATAACGGTGCATTCCACTGGCTAATGCTTGTACTAATAATTCCGTCTTTTAGCATTTCCTGTGCTTGCTTATTCACTTCTAATTTGTGTTCCTCGGGAAGGCGATACGGTCTCACATTGACGGGTGAGGTATCGGCGCGCGTGCTTATCTCATGTTTTAATGTTGCTGTGCATGATACTGGTTCTTTGCTTAAATAAAAGACCGTCGCAATATTCTTCGCATATTCTCTGTATCGTTTTCTTTTCTTCCTTATTTAAGTGTTCTGTTCGTAACAATTGTCAAATTTGTTCGTCACGCGTTGACGAATTCGGAGTCTCGTCCGTACGTATCGTGTATAATTCGTGCGCGTTATCTTCGCTAACGTCTTCTACGATTACGAGCGGTGTATGTAATTTGACCGGATTATCAGTTGTATTAATTACATTGATGGGACATTGGTAATTTTTTGGTTCTACTAAACATCGTCCGATATAGACTCTTGGTGCGGCTTCTTTGGTTCAAATAATCCCTGTCTTATCACGATTTGTTATCGCTTGTATTATTGTTTCACTGTGCGGTTTTAAAATAATTTTATTATATGGCTCTAATTTTAAGATGGCGTTTCCGATTTGTAATTCGCGCTTTTTGTAATCGCACGTGACTTGCTACTTCTGGAGGAAATCGATTTCTATGATCCCGTATTCCATTGGGAAATCATCCTTCACGACGTAAATCGCGTGTTTTATTTTGTTTTCGTTTAGCTCAATGGTCGCGTACATTTTTCCAATCGTCTTTGCTTTGTGACCGGTTATTTCAACAAGAGTTATTTTATTATTGTAGATTTCGGTCTCACCTTTTAAATGTTTCACTTTTATTAATGAAATCGTAGCTCCTGAATCGTATAGCATATTTACTTTTCCGTACTTCGCCTCTCGCATGGGCAGAGTAATTATATTTAAACTCGCTCTCTCTCTTGGCATTCGGCGCACGTGTGTCACCTGATATTCGAGCGCGTGAGTCTTCTTAATCTTATCTCCGCGCTCTCCGTCTTATCGCTGCTATGCTCGGAATTGGAATTTCTCTCTTGTTGGATTCTTTATTGATTATCTATTTTATTAATGCTTCGGGTTTTTTTCCGATCCTCTGGTTTGTTTTGTGGGGGCATCTTATTTTTCAATAATTCCCAAATTATTAATCCTTGTCACTAGTTATTAGAATAGGATAGTAGAAATAATCGACCAAACCAGCATATATTTCGTTTATTAAACTCAGTACGTTTTGACCATGTGGTTGTGGTCCTTTTAAAGTAAACACTAAAATATATAATTATTAACATACGCAATTCAATATATGACAAAAATTGAAACAATAACTAAAATTACTTACAATATATATCATTAATTAAGAGTTTTAACAAGGCTCTGTAATATAAATATAAATTTAAAGATATAAGACAGGCAGTAAGAGCCAACTCGCGGGTGACAGTGCGTTATCCTAACGAAACTAAATTTTTTTGTTAGGATTAAGTGTCTGTGCACAAGGCACCAAATATTTTTACTTGGTCACGGCCAAGATTTAAAATATGAAATAATCTCATATTTGAGATTTAATTTCCATAACCCTTTCACCCCTACGGAAATAAGTAAATGCAAGAGAAAAATATAAATCCAAAAGTCGCTGAATCGGGAATCGAACCCGAGACCTTTCGCTTGCCGGGTGACTGCTCTTCCAACTGAGCTATTCAGATCCTTTCGATTCTATACTTTTCTCTGCTATATGTAATAATGTTGATAAACAAACGCGTTTAAGCCAGCGTGTATAAATTAAGAGTTTTAACAAGGCTCTAATATAAATATAAATTTAAAGATATAAGACAGGCAGTAAGAGCCAACTCGCGGATGACAGTGCGTTATCCTAACAAAACTAAATTTTTTCGTTAGGATTAAGTGTCTGTGCACAAGGCACCAAATATTTTTACTTGGTCACAGCCAAGATTTAACATATGAAATAATCTCATATTTGAGATTTAATTTCAATAACCCTTTCACCCCTCTACGGAAATAAGTAAATGCAAGAGAAAAATATAGATCCAATAGTCGCTGAATCGGGAATCGAACCCGAGACCTTTCGCTTGCCGGGCGACTGCTCTTCCAACTGAGCTATTCAGATCCTTTCGATTCTATACTTTTCTCTGCTATATGTAATAATGTTGATAAACAAACGCGTTTAAGCCAGTGTGTATAAATTAAGAGTTTTAACAAGGCTCTGTAATATAAATATAAATTTAAAGGTATAAGACAGGCAGTAAGCGCCAACTCGCGGATGACAGTGCGTTATCCTAACGAAACTAAATTTTTTCGTTAGGATTAAGTGTCTGTGCACAAGGCACCAAATATTTTTACTTGGTCACAGCCAAGATTTAAAATATGAAATAATCTCATATTTGAGATTTAATTTCAATAAACTTTTCACCCCCCTACGGAAATAAGTAAATGCAAGAGAAAAATATAGATCCAAAAGTCGCTGAATCGGGAATCGAACCCGAGACCTTTCGCTTGCCGGGCGACTGCTCTTCCAACTGAGCTATTCAGATCCTTTCGATTCTATACTTTTCTCTGCTATATGTAATAATGTTGATAAACAAACGCGTTTAAGCCAGCGTGTATAAATTAAGAGTTTTAACAAGACTCTGTAATATAAATATAAATTTAAAGATATAAGACAGGCAGTAAGAGCCAACTCGCGGATGACAGTGCGTTATCCTAACGAAACTAAATTTTTTCGTTAGGATTAAGTGTCTGTGCACAAGGCACCAAATATTTTTACTTGGTCACGGCCAAGATTTAAAATATGAAATAATCTCATATTTGAGATTTAATTTCAATAACCCTTTCACCCCCCTACGGAAATAAGTAAATGCAAGAGAAAAATATAGATCCGAAAGTCGCTGAATCGGGAATCGAACCCGAGACCTTTCGCTTGCCGGGCGACTGCTCTTCCAACTGAGATATTCAGATCCTTTCGATTCTATACTTTTCTCTGCTATATGTAATAATGTTGATAAACAAACGCGTTTAAGCCAGCGTGTATAAATTAAGAGTTTTAACAAGACTCTGTAATATAAATATAAATTTAAAGATATAAGACAGGCAGTAAGAGCCAACTCGCGGATGACAGTGCGTTATCCTAACGAAACTAAATTTTTTCGTTAGGATTAAGTGTCTGTGCACAAGGCACCAAATATTTTTACTTGGTCACGGCCAAGATTTAAAATATGAAATAATCTCATATTTGAGATTTAATTTCAATAACCCTTTCACCCTTCTACGGAAATAAGTAAATGCAAGAGAAAATACTGCTTGTCTTATACCTTTAAATTTATATTTATATTATAGAGCCTTGTTAAAACTCTTAATTTATACACGCTGGCTTAAACGCGTTTGTTTATCAACATTATTACATATAGCAGAGAAAAGTATAGAATCGAAAGGATCTAAATAACTCAGTTGAAAGAGCAGTCGCCCGGCAAGCGAAAGGTCTCGGGTTCGATTCCCGATTCAGCGACTTTTGGATCTATATTTTTCTCTTGCATTTACTTATTTCCGTAGGGGGGTGAAAGGGTTATTGAAATTAAATCTCAAATATGAGATATTTTTATATTTTAAATCTTGGCCGTGACCAAGTAAAAATATTTGGTGCCTTGTGCACAGACACTTAATCCTAACGAAAAAATTTAGTTTCGTTATGATAACGCATTGTCATCCGCAAGTTGGCTCTTACTGCCTGTCTTATATCTTTAAATTTATATTTATATATCATTAAATTAAATCTTCATAGTAGTAATATTGTCGATAATTATTAAACTATAAATTATATAAAAATGTCAAACAATTAAAAGTACGAGAAATAGTCAACATGTCACGCCGAAGGATCGTCAAGTTATAATATATTTTTAATAAGCAGATTTACACGACTGTTTGAAACGCATAATAGAAACTACATGTAATAAAATATTATATCTTAAATAGAATATTCTAGAATATTCGCTTCCGATCGCAAGTCAACAGGCATATCGTTTTTATATGTTTTTTTTTTGAAAACATATCGCGACATAAATTATCCTGTCGTACAAAAACACGCTCGAAATATAAACAATTAACGGTGTCGCAACCGTTCCGCCGAATAATTATATTTTATTGAGCATGCGCGGCTTCTCACGGGCGCCTCGTTTCGCCAATAATCATCGTGATCGCCAGCTCGCGCATGCTTTCTAACAGCCGTTGTTCTGTCAATTTTGACAGCGGCCAATTACGCGTAATACGCTCAGGTCACCTCGCGCAACTTTAAAAAGACGCAAAATTATTGGCGCTTCCCGAAAAGGTGGGTTTTTTGCGGAAACCCATAAAAGAGAGCTCGCACCCGAAATCAGGGCCTTATCGCTTTTTCCGCCGTGAACCGCATAACGCAACCGCAGATTTGTAAAACCGCAGAAATTCGTTGACGACCGCCGCTTATTCCGCACTTTGATTTGAGTTCGATTTTCTCTGTAAATTAATTAAGTTTTGTAATAAGTTTGTTAAGGTGTTTGTTTTCTAATTGTTTTATAATATTAAAGTCAATTTAATACAAAGAGTGACTCATCCTTTCGTGCAGCGCGATCCTTTCTCTCGCAGCGCGTTCGTGAACATATTCTGGTCCTTCGAGCCGGATCCGTCGCACCGGCAACCGCAAGTTCGCGAGCGTGACTTCTCGTGTGAGTGAAGGTGTGAACGTCTGGGTGTGCAGCCGTCATGGATGTGTCCACGCTGGTCGATTGTCAGCGTGAGATTCAAATCCGAATCTCACGCTCCGTAGAGTACCTGAAGAAGCTGGGCAGCGCCAACATCACCACCAGTGCTATCGCCACACGCACCAGAATCCTGGATCAGCTGTGGGCAAAGTTCGAGACGCAGCACGACCTTATCCGAGCGGCCCTGAAAGACAAATTCAGTGAGAGCGAGTATTTCCAATCAGATTTCCACGCAGATACAGAAAATCTGTATGTAAGTCAGCGAAGCATACTTGATGGCTACGCCGAACACTTTCGTGCACCGAACGTAGCTCCTTCTGCCGACGTCACGCCACGGTCGTCACTGCCGCGCATCAAGGTACCGCCATTCTCTGGTGCTTACGCTGATTGGCCGTCGTTTCGGGATCTCTTTCTCTCCGTCGTGAGTGGCAACGCGATCTCCAACATCGAGCGCTTCCATCACCTCCGCTCATGTCTGACGGGACCGGCTGAAAAGTTAATAAAGTCGTTACCCGTCACTAGCGACAATTATGAGCGTGCTTGGGCGATACTGGACAAGCACTACAACAATAAAAAAGAATTGATTCGCTCCAACTTTGCCACGTTCATCGCCGTGCCAAAGATGAAGGGAGATACCGCAGAGGAGTTGAGACGCATCCACAACGCCGTTACTGCCACCGTCAACGGTCAGGAGAGCATCGGGCGTCCAATAAACTCCCACGGGATGGACCTCTTCAACTTCCTGGTGACGGAGCTTTTTGATGCACGCACACGTCTGGAGTGGGAGTCGTCCATTTCAGACTCATCAGAGCCAGCACAGAACGAGGCACTCGTTGACTTTATCAGTCGGCGGATCCTGACGCTCAATGCCGCACGACCAAAGGGCGTCAGCAAACCGTCCGGAGATGCTCCACGGATCGCCAAGGCACACGTCACGAAACACCAAGGATCTGAACCGCCGCACTGTGCACTGTGTCGCGAGAACCACACCTTGATGGCCTGCCGAGACTTCAAGGTCAAGACAGTCAACGAGCGTAAGGCGTTTATAGAGGCAAGCAAGCGCTGCTACAATTGCTTAGGCAACCACTTTCTATCTCGCTGCCAGTCGAAGAAGAACTGCCTCACATGCGACGCACGACACCACACGATGTTGCACGGAGCACCGACGTCTTCACTGTCAGCTGAGGCCACCACACGCGCCACCACACTGACCACGACTCTGCAACATCAGGATCACAAGGCCGTTCTTCTGGCAACAGCTCGAGTGAACATCGCCGATCGGTACGGGTCTCCACACGCCGTACGCGCTCTGATCGACCAATGCTCTGAGGTGTCGATCATTTCAGAGACCTTGGCACAACGCCTTCGCCTTCCTCGAGTTTCGACGGATCTTTCGATCTTCGGCATCGGAGGGACCCGCTCAGGATCCGCTCGAGGCAAAGTAACGCTGCACGTAACGTCAGACGTGACCAACGCCGAGCTCAGCGTGGTAGCCTTTGTGCTGCCTCGCATATCACTGCAGCAAGGATCAGTCTCACGAGGAGAACGCAGCTGGCCTCATCTCAAGGGACTCCAACTGGCCGATCCTCGTTTTTTGGACGACGACCCAGCTGAGTTACTCTTAGGAGCCGAGGTCTATTCCTTGATCCTCGAGGAGGGCCTCCGCAAAGGAGATTCAAGGATGCCGATCGCCCAGCAAACAAGCCTGGGGTGGATCCTCTCTGGCGGATACGACGCCGCATCAGTCAACGGACATCGCCGCACATTCCGATGCACCGCCGATCATGACCTCGCCGACCTCGTTCGCCGCTTTTGGGAGCAGGAGAGCGAGCCAATATCTCAGGCTCCACTCACTCCTGACGAAACCAAGTGCGAGGAGCTTTACGTGCGCACCGTCACACGCACGCCCACCGGAAGATACATGGTGAGACTGCCTCTTGCATCACCGCCGACGACTCTTCAAGACACTCGCCGCCCTGCGGAGCACCTCCTGAAAGCCATGGAGTCCAAGGGCAGCCGAGACCCTCGATTTGGCGACCTCTATCGCAGCTTCATGCAGGACTACGAGGACCTGCAACATATGAAGAGGGTAAATATCGCAACAACAGATGAGAAGATCAGATGCTACTTACCGCATCACGGGGTCCTGAAGGAGGCGAGCACGACGACGAAGCTCCGAGTCGTGTTCAACGGCTCTCAACGGACACGAACTGGGAACTCGCTGAATTCGCATCTGCTGACTGGGGCGAATTTGCTGCCCGCTCTCACCGACGTGCTGCTGCGATGGCGTTGGCACCGATATGTCTTCGTCACAGACATCGAGAAGATGTATCGCCAAATTCTCGTACATCCTGAGGACTGCAGCCTTTAAACGATACTGTGGCGTCAACACAAAACGAGCAAGATCCAGGAGTACGAGCTGCTGACGGTGACCTACGGCATGGCGTGTGCACCGTTCCTGGCCATCCGAACGCTGCGGCAACTCTGTGCGGACGAAGGGGCGCAGTTTCCTCAAGGGGCCACAGCACTTCGGCGAGATTGCTACGTCGACGACGTAGTCACCGGAGCGGACGACCTCGGCGATGCCGTCAACCTCCAGACAGAGCTGCGCAATCTCTACATGGCGGGCGGATTTCCGCTGAGGAAGTGGGCTTCAAACAATCCGGACGTCCTCAGCGGAGTCCCACAGGAGCACCGGCTGCAGCAAGGACCACATTCCTGGGACGACGAGAGCCATTCGACCTTGGGTCTGCGATGGCATCCTCAAGAAAACCGGTTTGCCTTCGTCATACATCCTCGTGTAGTCAGCGAGTTTACGAAGCGACGAGTCCTCGCAGAGACTGCACGGCTGTTTGACCCGATGGGCTGGCTCGCACCTGTCGTGATTCGGGCGAAGATCCTGATCCAGACCACCTGGCTTCAGCAACTCGACTGGGACTCTCCACTACCTGCCAAGGACGTCAAACGTTGGCAACAGCTGCTGAACCAGCTACCTCTGCTCAGCAACATACGGGTGAATCGCTGGCTCAGCAACGACAGCGATTACTCCACGTTGCAGATCCACGGCTTCGCCGATGCATCAGAGCGAGGATATGCTGCCGCCGTTTACATCCGCAACTCTGGAACGAAACTAATCACAATCAATTTAATCATGGGGAAATCCAAAGTCGCGCCCGTCAAGCCAGTTTCGTTGCCTCGCCTTGAACTGTGCGCTGCTGTGCTACTCACCACGTTGACGTTGCATATCCGAAACACCCTCGGCTTGACATCAACTCCAGTGCACCTGTGGTCCGATTCCAAGGTCACTCTCCATTGGATCCAGGGACACGCCGCTCGCTGGAAAACGTTCGTCGCCAACCGGGTGGCTCACATCCAGACTCAGCTCCCGGACGCTCAGTGGAGACACGTGGCCGGGAAGGACAATCCTGCAGATTGCGCATCACGAGGAATTAATCCGGAAGAGCTAGTCAATCACACGCTATGGTGGACGGGACCTACCTGGTTGGCACTGGACGAGACAGCATGGCCCAGCTCAGAGGTCCACATCGCAGAGGATGACCTTCCTGAACAGCGCACCACCAGCCTGATGACCAAGGGCTCCGTCGTCGTCGAACCGGACATCCTTCTTCGGTTCTCTGCGCTTCATCGGCTGCTACGCGTTACGGCCTGGTGTCGTCGATGGCTCAACGTGGCGAGCCGAGAGGTCACACTTGGTCGTCCGCTGCATCCTGACGAGCTGGACGCCGCCCTACTTCAGTGGCTTCGAATTGTGCAGGCACTCCACTTCCCGGACGAGATAGCCGCTGCCACTGCGGGACGTCCCGGTCCACCACGCAGTTCACTGATCAAACTCAGTCCATTCCTCGACGACCAAGGTGTACTGCGCGTAGGAGGGCGCCTCAAACACGCTCTGCTGCCTTACGACGAGAAGCACCCGGTGATCGTTCCGGCCTCCTGGATGACGCGACTGCTCATCGAGTCCTGCCATCGTCGGTCTCTACACGGCGGCGTCCAGATGACTCTCGGCTTGCTTCGTCATCGATTCTGGGTGCCACGAGGAAGGACCGTCATTAAGCAGCAACTTCATCGGTGCGTCACTTGCACTCGCTGGCGAGCGGCCACTCCACAGCCTCCAATGGGCAACCTTCCGCGTGACCGAGTGACGCCGACTCGGCCATTCCTGAGCACTGGCCTGGACTACGCGGGACCCATCTTCATCCGGACCAGCAAGGGGCGCGGACACCGCTCACAGAGAGGATACATAGCTGTCTTCGTATGCTTTTGGTCGAAGGCTATCCACCTCGAAGTCGTCTCGGACTACAGTTCCGAGGCCTTCATCGCCGCCTTACGTCGCTTCGTTTCCCGCAGAGGCCTGTGTACAGACGTGTACAGCGACTGCGGCACGACGTTCGTCGGCGCCGATCGCACCCTGCGCGAGCTCTTCAAGGCGTCATCTTCCGAGGGCCATCACATCGCTCGCGCCGCCAACAATCAAGGGATCCGCTGGCACTTTAATCCGCCAGCGGCCCCTCACTTCGGTGGTCTGTGGGAGGCTGCCGTAAAATCCACAAAGTTCCACCTCCGTCGAGTAATCGGCGAAACCACCCTCACATATGAGGAGCTTAGCACACTCCTCACGCAAATCGAGGCGTGTCTTAATTCTCGTCCGTTGCAGGCTTTATCAGACGATCCGGACGACACTTCGGCGCTCACACCAGGCCACTTCCTCATCGGGGCTCCACTATTAGCCGTACCTGAGCCATCGTCGACTGGTCAACCAGCATCCACACTGTCACGCTGGCGTCATCTCCAATTGATGCGAGACCATTTTTGGCAGCGTTGGTCAGCGGAGTACGTGCACGGCCTCAACCCCCGGACCAAATGGGTCAAGTCCGAGGCCGCACCTCACGTGGGGGACCTCTGTCTCATTCGTTCGGAGCTCACCCCTCCGACCCGATGGCCTCTCGCACGGATCACGAGACTGCATCCCGGGGACGACGGTATCGTCCGCGTGGTTTCGGTCCGCACCGCCACATCCGAATTCGTGCGCCCGCTCGTTAAATTAGTCATGCTTCCGGGCGCGGATCGTATTCCTGGCATGACTAACGCGGACACATCGTCCGCCGGCACATAATTCATCTCGCGACACTTTTCACCTCACGCACTGTATCACTCATCACATCTCATTTTTTACCTCATTTTTTATCTCATTACCGCACTTACATTTCATCCATCACCGCACTTACATTTGATCCATCACCGCACTGATAATTGTTCCATCATCTCACTGCACTACACAACTCACCAAACACGCGGTTTCATTGCCTCAGCTGATCACCACATGTTCATTGTATCAGCTGATCGATTCAATTACCACGCGATCATCACGTGTATTCTCCGCGTCTGCGCGTCTACCCCACCATCGATCAATATCGACTTGCGATTCCGCGACCGAAATACCATACATGTTGTCACTGCGCGACAAGGCGGGCGGGAATGTTTGAAACGCATAATAGAAACTACATGTAATAAAATATTATATCTTAAATAGAATATTCTAGAATATTTGCTTCCGATCGCAAGTCAACAGGCATATCGTTTTTATATGTTTTTTTTTTGAAAACATATCGCAACATAAATTATCCTGTCGTACAAAAACACGCTCGAAATATAAACAATTAACGGTGTCGCAACCGTTCCGCCGAATAATTATATTTTATTGAGCATGCGCGGCTTCTCACGGGCGCCTCGTTTCGCCAATAATCATCGTGATCGCCAGCTTGCGCATGCTTTCTAACAGCCGTTGTTCTGTCAATTTTGACAGCGGCCAATTACGCGTAATACGCTCAGGTCACCTCGCGCAACTTTAAAAAGACGCAAAATTATTGGCGCTTCCCGAAAAGGTGGGTTTTTTGCGGAAACCCATAAAAGAGAGCTCGCACCCGAAATCAGGGCCTTATCGCTTTTTCCGCCGTGAACCGCGTAACGCAACCGCAGATTTATAAAACCGCAGAAATTCGTTGACGACCGCCGCTTATTCCGCACTTTGATTTGAGTTCGATTTTCTCTGTAAATTAATTAAGATTGTAAAAGTTTGTTAAAGTGTTCGTTTTCTAATTGTTTTATAATATTAAAGTCAATTTAATACAAAGAGTGACTCATCCTTTCGTGCAGCGCGATCCTTTCTCTCGCAGCGCGTTCGTGAACAACGACCTTTATAATTTTGTTGTACATGTCGTTTAAGCATTCTGTATCCCTTTGTAAATTTATGTTATTATTTTGTTTTTTAATGAAAAACATTTCTGCTATCTCCCTTTTTCTTAAATGTTTTTCCGCATGTAAAATATCAAATTTTTTCCAATCAAAATCATGATTAAATTCACATCGGTATTTACTTACAATAGAATGCGAACTATGTAATTTAATATTTTTACAATGTTCATATACGTTAGTTTGGTCGATTATTTCTACTATCCTATCCATCTTATTGTTCGGTCATCCGTTTAACTCCCAACATTCGTCGCGATTATGTCCACGCTTCTTGCAATAATTGCAAAATTTTACGATGGCGGATACCGCGAGGATTTTTCCGGTTTTGGCAGGACGATGATCTTGCTACGACAGTCTTGTCCGTAATGTCCGGTTTTCCCGCATCTATAACATTGTCCAGTCGTTTATTGTCCTGGTCGCGCTGATTCAGGTTCATATAGCAAGGAATTAATTGCCTGTAACGTGCTAGGTCCGATAAATCTCTCTTCCGCGCTCGCGCCGGCTATCGCTTCTTCAAGCGTCATATATCGCTGTGAGCGTATGAGTACCTCGAGCGGTTATATAATATTCAATAGTAATATAATGTATGTTTATCGTCTAATAATAAAGTAATACTAATTAATAAAATAATATAATATAATAAAATAATATAATAATTCAATATAATACGGTTATAGTCATTCGGACTATAACACAATTGAAAATTTGTAAAAATAATAATAACTAATCAATTTAATTTAATTTAATAATTTAATATAATTATGTAATTATTAAATATATAATTAAATTAGTTTAATTATATTTCAGTTTAACGTTAATTTAAAAATTATAAATAATTTAATTTCAACAATTTGATAAAAAGTAATTTTAATTCAATAATCCAAATCAAAGCTAATTTCAATCCAAGCCAATTCAAAGTCAATTTTAATCCAAGTCAAAGCCAATTTTAATCCAAGTCAAAGTCAATTTTAATCCAAGTCAAAGCCAATATCAATCTAAGTGAAAGCCAATTTGAATCCAAGTCAAAGCTAATTTCAAGTCAAAACCAATTTTAATATAAATCAAAATCAACTTTAATCCAAGATTAAGCTAATTTCAATCCTAGATTAAGCTAATTATAATTCAAATTAAAATTAATTTTAATTTAAATCAAAGACAATTTTAATCCAAATTAAAATTAATTTCAATTTAAGTTAAACCCAATTTTAATCCAAATCAAAACCCTTTCAATCCAAGATTAATCCAATTATAATCCAAGATAAGGCTAATTTTAGTACAAATCAAAGTTAATTTCAAATCAAGTTAAAATTAATTACAATTCAAGTTAAAGCCAATTGTAATTAAATAATTAAATAATTAAATAAATGAAAACACAAAGATTTATTTTAAAATCCGACCACACTGGCAATGCTTTATTTAATTAATGCTTAACATGACGTTTTGACCATGGGTTTTGGTCCTTATCAAGTGTCCTACTAATCACACTATCGACAATAATTAACACAATCAATTAAAAATTTTTACAGAAATTAATAAATATAAATTTAAAGTGTAAGACAGGCAATAAAAGCCAATGACAGTGCGTTATCCCAACGAAACTAAAATTTTTTTCGTTAAAATTAAATACCTGTGCACAAGGCACCAAATTTTACCTGGTCACGGCCAAGATTTAAAATTGGAATAATCTCTACAAGAGATTTAATTCCATACATCCCCTCTTCCCCCCTAAGAAAATAAATACGAGAGAAAAATATACATCCAAAAGTCGCTGAATCGGGAATCGAACCCGAGACCTTTCGCTTGCCGGGCAACTGGTCTTTCAACTGAGCTATTCAGATCCTTTCGATTTTATACTTTTCTCTGCTATATATATAATAATGTTGGTAAACAAACGCCTTTAAGCCAGCGTGTATAAATTAAGAGTTTAACAAGGCTCTGTAATATAAATATAAATTTAAAGTGTAAAACAGGCAATAAGAGCCAAATCGCGGATGACAGTGCGTTATCCCAACAAAACTAAAATTTTTTTCCGTTAGAATTAAATACCTGTGCACAAGGCAAATTTTAGTTTTGTTAGGATAACGCACTGTTATTTGCGATTTGGCTCTTATTGCCTGTCTTACACTTTAAATTTATATTTATATTACAGAGCCTTGTTAAACTCTTAAGAAATTAATAAATTAATACAATATAAACAATAGTTAACGCAATCAATTAAGTTTTCCAGAAAACAATAATTTATTGCTTCTAAAAATTATAAAAATTATTAACATTTTACTAAATTTACGGAAATCAATAATTTATCGACTCTAAATATACAAAATTATTAACTATTTACCTAAATTCCGTTAGTTGTCAAAAAATGGCCAATACTTTATAAAACAAGATAAACCGAAAAAACTTTTCTGTTAAACACATCGTCATTACACATAAGAGGCTGAGAACAGACTAAGCGACCTTTATTATTTTGTCATAATTATTATTTAGATTTTCAGTGTTCTTATGTAAATTCAGCGTGTTGTCAAACTTTTTAATAAAGAACATTTCTCTTTTTTTAACGTTTTTTTTTTTTATGTAATACTTGAGAAGCAGACCATTTAAAATCATGTCCGCAATCAAGTTTATGTTTGCTAATTACTGAAAGATTGCTGGTATGCATTTTTATATTGTTAAAATGTTTTTTCACGCGGGTGCCTAAATGTCTTTTTGTCGGACTTATATATAAAGCAACTACTGCAATCAATTTTGTACACCACTTCTGTTCTGTCATTTATATGAATTCTATCATTATTACGCTTAATTAATAAATCCATTTTTTTCGGAATACTATGTACTACATTCAAGCCAATTCTATTAAATTCACGTTGAATATCGTGTCACTTAAGGGTGCTTTACACGCTGCTGCTTTTGAGGCTTGTCGTTGGCTTCTTTTGTCACCAGCTTTTCGCTTTTCCAAAACGAATTTCTGGCTGACGAAGTCGCTAGCGTTAAATCATTTACACGTTGCTGATAAAAAAAAATAAAGTCGCAAGCGTTTTGGCAAAAATTTCTCTCGCACATGCGCAGGATACCAAATTATTCGCTACTCGCCTGGTTATTCATTCGCTACCATCTTAACACGGTTTTTTGACGCTGCTGCTAAAGTCGTTTTTTATCAACAACGTATAAATGATTTAAGCTAGCGACTTCGTCAGCCAGAAATTCGTTTTGAAAGAGCGAAAAGCTGACGACAAAAGAAACCAACGACAAGCGTCAAAAGCAGCATCATGTAGAGCACCCTTTAGACCAACGACATAAGGCAATGTGATAACGTTAGATAAATCCAAACGATTATTTATAACATTATTTTTATTCACCTCAAAATTATTAATCTTTCGTTGTTTTAAAATATTCAGTTTTTTTTTAACATGATGTCTAATGATGTGTGGTGGAAAACAATTCTTATGGACAATTTTTTCCACAATTTAAATGTTAGTCTGATGGAATCGGTCATCAGATAACAAAATAGCATGATCAACAGGGTTATAAATAGTATTTATTTTATAATTCATAGGATGATTGGAGTGATAATTAATATATCTATCAGAACTTGTAATTTTACGAAATCAATTTGTTATAAGTTTGCCATCACATCTAATGACTGTGGTGTTCAAAAAATTGATTGCAGAATCAAATTCTAATTTATATGTAAACTGCAAGCGTGGGTGATAACTGTTATACGTCAATACCATCTCGTCAAGTTTTGTCCTCGGAACAATAGTAAAAATATCGTCAACGTATCTGTAGTACAGTGGAATCAAGAAACCAAGTAAGCTCAAGCACAATGTCTCCAGATCAATAATCATATCAAAATAGGTGAAAGAGGGAAACCCATCGGACTGCCATAAATCTGTTCATAAAACCGACCCTTAAAGCAAAAACTAGTTGAATCCAAAGCGGTAGTAACTGCGTGCAAAAACTGAGGTAGACTAAACGTTGCGATGTCATTCCAACGTTTCTCTATAGCATTTATGACAAGTTGTTTAGGAATTGTTCCTCATTATATATTGGTCAAACTAAATGACAATTAGGCACGCGTATAAAAGAACTTTTAATAGTATTAAAGTACACAATAATAATTATTCAGTCATAAGCAATCATAAATTGGATAATGGTCATGATTTTGATTGGTCTGCTCCAGAAATTTTACATCATGAGAAATATGTTAGTAAACGAGAAATCGCGGAGATGTTTTATATCAAAAAATTTGACAACACAATTAATTAACAAAAAGACACGGATAATCTAAATAATGTTTACGAGAAATTAATAAAGGTCGTTTAGTTTGATCCAAATATTGAATATATAAGGAGCTTAAAATCGTTACGACAACATAGTTATTTCGTCTTCATACTATTATATCATGTTATATTCTAAGATCGATTATTGTTTTTTAAAAAAGTTGTGATTTACTTTGTTTGAAGAACATAGGTATGTTTGCGTATTAACGTGTGAAAGTCTATATATATTTTCTAATTTCCCTTTAATCATAATTGTTAATGTTATGTTATAGCACTTGATAAGGGCCAAAACCCACGGTCGAAACGTTGTGAAATTTAATAAAATTTCTTTTTTGCCAGAGTTGGTCAATTAAATCATTACTATTTCTTAATTATCGTCTGATGATCTTGCAGTTTTATATCGTTGTTTAGGAATATTAGTAAATAACGAAGAGACATCAAGTGAGATCACCTTATCATCACCAATGGCTCTTACCGCAATAATTGTGGCAAACGACCAGCCATCTTTAATATGAGATTCCGGTTTTTTGATAGAGCGATGCAGAATGTCATGAATAAAGCTAGCAACATTATAAATCGGGCTGCCAAGCGACGATACAATTAAACGCAACGGAAAACCGGTTTTATGAATTTTAGGCAATCCGTAACATCTAGGCAGGTTCCCATTAGTGCAGTTTAAATGTTTATACGTCAATTCATCTATCAAGTTGTTTTTTCGCCAGGATTTAACCAAAGAATTAATATTCCTAGTCAAATGCTTTATGAGGTCTTTATCAAGTTCTTTGTATGTAGATCTATCGTTTAGTAGCATCCTCATTTTATCAACATAATCTTTTTTGTTTATGACTACCGTGACCTGACTTTTATCAGCTCTGGTGACAATGATATCACCATTATCCCGCAAAAATTTTTTACATGATGAAAACACGTCAAAAATATATCTATTCGTGTTATTAATGTGTCTCTGTATACAAAGAAACCTCTGAAGTGAATCCGCCACTGAAATCCTAGTTGTTTCTGTTTGGAGTTTGACAAGTAAAAATTATCGCATATCGATTAATCTTATATTTCGGCATTAAAGCTTTTGATCATTGTATTTATATATCACGTCTTTGTATAGCCAATTATTTCAGCGTGACAAATATATTATTTTCGAGTCTCGTTTTGTTACGGTGCCGCGACCGTGACATTCCTTGTTGTTTTTCGCTGCCGATCAGCTGGCGATCAGTTTCCGATCAGCTGATTCGCACTCCAAGTAAACATACCTTGCTCCCCGCTTTTCACCCTTACAACGGGGAATTCTTGTCTCTCGACACCTCGTCAACAGTTAGTTGAGCTGAGCTCTCTGATCAAGCGAGGTTGTCGCGCGAAGGCTACGTGTCTCGAACTCAGTTTTTTCTCCATCTCAATTGTGTGTTTCTCAAATAAACTCTTAAAAGATCAAATCAGTTTGTCATCTCTCTTAAGCACTGATATTTCATCTTTCCTCTATCCTATCGTTCGGTTAATTTTGATGTCTCCAGTGAGAACGTGGATTCTCATACAGTTCATGTGCGAATCCCGGGATCTTTGAAAAACTCTACATATCTCGCGTAAACAGTTTCCTACACCAGGCAGCGGGCTTCTCGGTTTCTGGTTCCTTCCTTTTGCATCGAGCGACGGGCTTCCCGGTTTCCGGACACCGTTATAGGCGATACGCCTCCGTATCTAGTACAACCAGTCTTTGTATATCGGGTGACTTGTAAGTCCCTTCTGGACACCATTATAGGCTATACGCCTCCGTACCTCATATATCCAGTTTTTGTATATCGGGTGACTTGTAAATCTCCTCCGAACACCGTCATAGAATATACGTCACCGTGTAGTGAGTTCGATTTCCGTGCATTGTACATACCGTGTAGTCAGTAAGTCTTTCTGTTTATCGTCCAGGCTATACGCCACCGTGTATTGAGTTCAACCGCCGCGCACTGTATATATCGGATAGTCTGTAAGTCTCTATTACATCGTCTAGTTTATACGCCTTTGACGCCTAGGTCCGGTTTTGGCCAGGCAACATAATAAGCGATACTTTCTTTAGAGGCAAAATACACCTTTATTTTCTTTAGCATTATATAGCCTCAATCTGTATCACCCGCAGGATGGCCTGTAAGTCCTCAGTGGACACTCTACTTCTTATTTTCCATAAATAAAGCATTTTTGTAAAGGAATAAGCGAGTCTGAGTCTCCTCCTTCTCCCGAATCCTGGAACCGGCGAGCCGATCCGCGGCGTCGGGAAAGGTGCATCGTTACAGAATTTTATGTACATTGACTTTCAAATTTTTTACGATTCCAAGAACGACTTGCTCGCGATCTCTCTTGCAAGACTGATGTAAAGGTAATCCGAAATTGTCACTAAGGCTCAAAAGATCCGCCACGCGGTCCGGTATTATTTTACCACTAAAGTTTAGTAACCATTTGGATTTATCGATATTACTGAAAGGATTCACCGATTTATTGTGTATAAATAACAAGTTGTTAAATTTCCTAATAGTGATAATTTTTTGTCTGTGATTACATACCAAGATAATATGTCTGTTGAGTGTAAAAAATCTTGTAACAAGTTCGCGAGGCAAATTTTCGAAAAGTCTATCCTCAATCTTCTTTATCTTGTTTCGCATATAATTCAAGTGAAAATTTGAGTCTTTAATTTCTAGATTTAACAAACTAACACGCATATTTTTAGTAATTTTTTGTTGGAGTTGCATAGTAAAATGAGTACCAATTTATATCAATAGGTTTTTATTGTTATTGTTGTATAAAAAACATGAGCTCAATCCGTTCCTTTTTGCTCTGTAAACACACGAGTCAGCACTTGTTGGCAGTAATCTAAGTCCACGAAGTTTGTTATCCAGCTTCAAATGCCACTGCCGTTCTGCTTGATGTAAACCATAAATCGCCTTTTGTAAACGGCATACCATATCTCCATGTTTCAAATTGTTCAACATTACTTTAGCCTTTTGAACTATAGGAACATGTTTGTCTTCTTTCTTCAAAATTAACATCAGCATCTCTTGTAGAAAGTCTGACCTTTCCATATATACCTTTTCTTCGATTTCTTCATTAAGAAATGCAGTCTCAATATCCAATCAATACAATTTAAGATTATATCTTACAGCCAGTGCCATTATTAACCTCATAGAGCTCAACCTTGCGACAGGAGCAAATGTTTCCTTGAAATCAGATCCAGGTTTCTGTGAGTATCCTTTTGCAACTAATCTTGCTTTTCGTCGTGCTAATGTTCCATCAGGATTAAGTTTATTAGTTAAGACCATGCGACAGCCAATCACATTTTTATCTACTGGCCTTTTGACAATTTTTCATGTATCATTATTTATCAGACTCTTCATTTCAGTGTAAATTGCATTTCACTATTTATTTCTGCCATTGCTCTATAAAGCAATCTTTTGACTTACTTCACTCACATTTGCTTGTATAAACTGACAAGCATTATAAAACAACTCATCTATATTCAGCGAAGAATCCCGGGCTCTCAGTTGCACCATCGGCTATATCTTTATCATTGTTGGGTTGATTCAAATTAAGTACGTAGTTATATACGAGTTTAGGACGACTTCTTTGTCCAGTGTCAATTTTGTTTGGTCTTCCTAGACCTCTCTTGAATTCATTTTGAGGCTGTCCTTGTTCCAAAGCAATTTCCTCAATATGTTCATTATCTGGTTTATGCAATAAATCCAATTCTTTTTCATGTAATAACTCAGGCTTCTGACAAATTTTCATCCAGGATTCATACTCGTTCTCTGTCGTTTCAAATGCAGGTACATTTTTACCATTTTGATGTCGAAATTCATTTAAAAATCTTACGTCTCTCGTAACAATAACTCGTTTATCAACCGGTAACCATACTCTGAATCCCTTCACTTCATCTGAATATTCAACAAAGGTTCCTTCTTTACCTCTTAGGGCAAACTTATCCTTACCTGGAGACTTATCCAATACATATACCTTGCATCCAAAAATCTTTAAAAAATTTAAGTTTAATCGCAAGCCTTTCCAAACTTTATATGGATACTTCCATTTAGTGCTTTGGTAAGGTATCTATTGCGTAAAAAATTTGCCGTTGCTATTGCTTCTGCCCAAAATGAAGGTGGCACTGATTGAAGCATCATACAGCGAGCCATCTCCACTAACGTTCTATTTTTACGTTCAAACGCGCCATTTTGCTGAAGCGTGTGTGGAACAGTTAAACGTCTCTTGATGCCATGCTTCTTGAAGTAGATATCAAATTTCTTGTTGCAGAACTCAGTATTGTGAGATTGTAATGACTTGATTTAAGCTCCTGTTTACTTTTCAATATAATTTTTGAAATCTATGAAAACATTTAACAAGTCACTTTTCTTTTACAAAAATCTTACTTTGCACCATCGTGAGTAATCATCTGTAAATGTCACAAAATATTTTGACTTTCTTAATGATTCTGTTCTCATTGGACCACAAACATCACTGTAAAATATTTATAATTTGTGCGTTGATTTACTTACAATAAGTAGATTTATGCCCAAAGAGTGAGGCCAAAAATCGCCTGTTTTGCCACTCTTGAAATCCGACTTGAATTTGGTGCTAAACGATAGTTATATATAAGACATTAATCATCTGAAAGTTACAGATTGAGCCCACTCTTTATCTCCAAGATATGATGAGTCAAAGTTCGCATACTCTCTTAATCCATTAATTCCCATTGGTAACCCAGAGTGGATTGTATAAAAGTAACTACAGGATGTACGATGTAACCGAGAATGATAATTATTGGCGAGAAAATATTGTCAAAATAATTTGTCTATAACAGGATTATTTAAACAATTTATTGCAAAAATGATTTTCGGCAGGAAATAATGGCGCCATCTTATTCAACAGAGGAAATCACATATTAATAATGTTCCATACAGACCAAAGATTGCAAGTGTCATAAAAACGCAAGAAAAAAACAATCAATGAACAGTTCTATCCCGGCTCTGTCCATGCCTAAGCAAACTACAATGGCTCAAAACCGACTACTGAATCTGATCAAGAGTAATGATTATTGGTGAGGAAAAATTGTGAACAATTTCTTCTAATATAATTGCTTAAACAATTTATTGTAAAATTGATTTTCGGGTGAACATGATGGCGCCTTAGTTCTTGCAAGTTTAATCTTTGTGTTAGCACACAGGATAAATCTGATAGAAACGCGATTATTAAATATTATTGTACTTGCAAGAGCGGTTCACGTACTGTCGGATGTTGCAGCCATATAATGACAATTATATGGTATATGGTATATCGGCTATGGACAATACAATGGGATCAATATACCCAACCCTGATGCAATGTGTCAATAACCATTCCTAAAAAGCGAAATTAAAGGGACATATCAAAACGTATGCATGGTTCAAGCACCATCTGAAGTAGGTCAGAACAGTTGATAAGGACGTTGATGCATAATGCGAACTTTGACTCATCATATCTTGGAGATAAAGAGTGGGCGCAATCTGAAACTTTCAGAGGATTAATGTTTTATGTTATATATAACTATCGTTTAGCACCAAATTCAAGTCGGATTTCAAGGGTGGCAAAACAGGCGATTTTTGGCCTTACTCTTTCCTATTAGCGCTGTTATTTTGAAAAGAGATATTAATTTTAATGTTTCGGATAAATGAAGGAATCACGTCGCATCTTCTACAGTGGAGTAAAAAAGTTAATTGTTGTTGAGATGTGCATATTTTCTTCTCAAATTGATCCATGATTTCATTAGGAATGTGTTGTTAGTACCATAATGCTTCAATATTGTTTGAAAAAAACATACTAGCTCCATTATTACGTACTAGCTCCATAATTAGGTCCAAAAGCAAATAAATAATTCAAATTTGATGAAGTCGCTAGAAGATAAAATCAAAACACAAAGGTTTATTTTAAAATCCGACCACACTGACAATGCTTTATTCAATTAATCTTTAATAAGACGTTTCGACCATGGGTTTTGATCCTTATCAAGTGCCCTACATAAACGCAATATTGACAATAACTAGCACAATCAATTAAAAAACTTTACAGATTAATAAATTAATACAATATAACGGATCACCTTTCCCGACGCCACGGATCGGCTTGTCGGTGCCAGGATTCGGGAAGAGGGGAGACTCAGATTTGCAAGAACCACGCGGTTATTCTGGTATAAACAGAATTTATTCGAGTCACCTTTCAGTGGTTGACTCGTTATTTAGTCCACGGGTACAGAAAATATTAAGACGGACGAAACGCGACCAGATTATATGAACGCGGACACGACTTGTAGCTAGAATTTACAGACAGGAGTACTACGGACGAAACGCGACCAGATTATACGGACGCGGACACAACTTATAGCTAGAATTTGCAAGAAAAGGTACGACGGACGAAATATATCCAACGTGGACGCGGATACGGGCGCCCTAAAAAGGGCGAGCTCCGTAGAGCGCCGATGATTCGCGAACAGGACCCGGTGACCGAGAACACTCGGCCTACGCGACGAGAACGCTCGTCGGCCGGGACGGCTTACGGACGGGACCCGGTGACCGAGAACACTCGGCCTACGGGACGAGAACGCTCGTCGGCCGGGATGACTTACGGAGAGGACCCGGTGACCGAGAACGCTCGGCCTACGCGACGAGAACGCTCGTCGGCCGGGATAGTTTACGAACAGGACCCGATGACCGAGAACGCTCGGCCTACGCGACGAGAACGCTTGTCGGCCGGGATAGTTAGGAGCTTAGGATTTGAAGAGTGATCTCTGAGAACGCTCGAGAAACCGGGACGGGACTGGTCGAGAAGCCTCGGCTGAGCCGCTTTTTATAGCCGCCAGACTCTCTCCAAGCTAGTCTTGGAGTGGGGCGGCTGGTCGGGTGGGGCGAAAAGGCGAGTTTCCATCGCGTTTATTATATGGTGGCCCCGAAAGGGGCCGTTTGTATGAGCGCGAGCTGTGGGTCGGTCCTGAGCATGCGCGGCGCTTAGTGACGACCAATCGAGTCGTCACAACAATATAAACAATAGTTAATGCAATCAATTAAGTTTTTCAGAAAACAATAATTTATCGCTTCTAAAAATTACAAAAATTATTAACATTTTACTAAATTTACGGAAATCAATAATTTATCGATTCTAAATATACAAAATTATTAACTATTTATCTAAATTCCATTAATTGTCAAAAAACGGTCAATACTTTGTAAAACAAGATTTGTTTGATATGAAAATATAAAAATTATAAATTCTAGAACAGTCGATTGTCGCGTCGATAATAAAAAGTCACAGTTTTTTTTATATGTTTGTCAAAGAAAAAACCCGTCATATATTAAAGCCGTCACCAAAAAAACTATTATTCACAACAAACAAGTAACGGGATTGCAACCGTTCCGCCGAATATCTATACCATAATAAGCATGCGCAGCTTATCACGTGTGTCCCTAATCACCAATAATTAACGCACGCTCGCGCATGTCAAACCCGCGTCATTTTGCTAATCTCGATTAAGCAGCCAATTATGAACCATGCTCTCAGATCACCTCGAGCACAATTAAAATCGCTCATAATCATTGGCGCTTCACAAGAGAATGGGCTCCTTCGACAATTCCATAAATGGAGTTCACGCCCGAACGTTGGGGCCTTATCGCTTTTTCCATTGTGAACCGCATATCGCTTATCCGCTAACTGTAAAATCGCAAAACTCGTTGACGACCGCTGCTTATTTCTTTTGATTTGATTACGTATTTCTGAAATTAAGTAAAGTCTGTGTTAATTTTTGTGCGTGTATATATTTTGTCAATCAATGTGAATTATATAATTAAACTCCTTTTTCACATATAAAAGATGACTATACTTATTTAGCGTGACCTCCTTTCGCAACACGCGCTCCCGAACAAAGATAAACCGACAAAACTTTTCTATTAAATACATCATCATTTCACATAAGAGGTTGAGAACAGAATAAGCGACCTTTATTATTTTAATAATATAAGTATGCTGTCTTCTAAGCTGGGCAATAGAGCCAAGGAAACGAAACGAAAAATTAATTAAACGGAACTGTATCTCAATTTGAGATCCCAAAGTTCCACATATAAATTAATTTCGAAACTTACATATGGAGAAATAAGCGAGAAAAATATAGGTCCGAAAAGTCGCTGAAGCGGGAATCGAACCCGCGTCTTTCACTTTCCGGGCGACTGCTCTTACCAGGTAAGAGCAGTGCCCGGAAAGTGAAAGACGCGGGTTCGATTCCCGCTTCAGCGACTTTTCGGACCTATATTTTTCTCGCTTATTTCTCCATATGTAAGTTTCGAAATTAATTTATATGTGGAACTTTGGGATCTCAAATTGAGATACAGTTCCGTTTAATTAATTTTTCGTTTCGTTTCCTTGGCTCTATTGCCCAGCTTAGAAGACAGCATACTTATATTATTTATATTGAGAGCCGATAAAAATATTTATTTCTGACTTTATTATTTTGTCATAATAAAATATTAATTAAATAAATGAAATTAAAATTTAATTTAATATTATGTTTAGCTGATTTTCCACTTACAATATTATCCCGTTGAATCTCTGAAAAAGAAAATATTAAATATTAATAATTGTGTCAATACTTTTCAATTTTTTTTGTACTTTTAAGATATTATTTTTAATTGTTTTTTAAAATAATTTGCATGTTATATATAATAAAAAAAACGAGTCGTGCACGACAAATCGCAAGCAAACGAAAGCACACGTATATGGTTCTGACATCAACACAAGCGCACACACTCATACACACACTAAGCATGACCGGCAATTAAACGAAAGGTTCTTTTTCGCTTTCTCTCTCTCTCTCTCTCTCTCTCTCTCGCTCTCGCTCTGCATGATCAGTTTCAAACAAGTTCGCGTTTGGCGGCGTCCAGCGATATCTTCAATATCACTGTTGCCAATTCAAACATATACACGATTGACATACCGCCCGCCAATTACAGCAAAGGATTGAGCGGAGCGTCTCGGAAGAAGAGCTTTGTCCTCACTTCTTTTTAGTCAATCTTATGAAACAGACGTGTCAGAGAGATATACGAAATAAGAACAATTTCATATGATTCACCTTAACTCAGACTATCATTCCCTAAGCGTTGTTAAGGTGACTATTCGAGACTCAGAGAATACACCCCTACACGGTAAAAAACATTTTGTATTTCTGTTGAAATTATCTCGTGTAGAAATTTTTGTGTTAAATTTTTAACATACTCTTATGTTAATGTAACATATTGTCGTTGTGTTATTTTGACATTTCTGTGTTGAGTTAATATTTACTGTTTTTAAGTGTTAAAACAACACAATTAAATAAAAATGTACGAATTCTTGATGATATATTTTATATGTTAAATTAACATACTTATAAAGTTAAATTTAATTAAAATAAAATGTAATTTTTACATTTTTTGAAATAGTTGTTTAAAGGTTTTAATGAAATTCAAATGTTAAATTTACATTACCGGTCTGTTAAGAATTCTATATTTTAACATTAAAAAAATGTTAACGTAACATTTTTTAAATGTTTGTTGTAACTTATAAACAGATAACTTATGTTACTTTTCTCTTTATTACAGTTTTTATCTGTTTAATCGACATATCTTTTATGTTATTTATCATAAAGAGATATCGTCTTTTGTTTTCTGGCGGTTACTGAGTGCGACAAGTTGCTGCGCGACTGCGTGACGGCTAAAGCTATCTCGCAGTCTCTTGATATACGTGCTGAAGCATGTGCTATTGTGTGGCCACTGCGTGCTTTGCGTATGAGTATCGCAAATAAGTGAGTGATCCTTTCAGTGATATATAAGATAAGTGAAACTAACACTAAGGTGCACATATGTGGTAAGAAAATTATTATTTCAAATAATATAATAATGATTATGTCTTGCAGGCATTGTGAATATATTAATGGAAATATGATATAATAAATGAGTTTGATACTTTTCCGTTAAATAGATTGATAAATAGATATATTGATCAATAGCAATCGGTTAGCATATCTTAACAGGCTTGCAATCTTATAAATAAATTGATTAATTATAATCTTTATAATCTAACAAGTCGATTTAACAAAAATTATAAACGTGAAATGTATGATAGCAAATGAGAACAGTGATTAGTCATTTACTTTCAGTTTTACTGTTTTTTATGTATCAAATGTTGTTTTAATGTTAATATATTAATAAATATCTGCATAATCTTCTCTATTCAATGTGTATAACTAACCGTAACTGTAGAGTTTTTATATTTCATATTAATATAGAATAAGTATGGGCCAAAATCGAAGAACCATGTACCTACGAACATTTTATTGAAAAAGGTCATTTTTTAACATATTTTCATTAATATATATTAAAGTTTTATCATTTTTATTTAATTGCAATGTACATTTCATTGTAATATATGTTTACAGCTGAAAACATTTTTCCATCATTAAAGAATACAGAGTTTATCTTTACGGATGAAAATGATGCTAAACTTCAACCAGACATTTTATCAGAATTTGTTAGAATAAATCCACGAGGCGTTATTATAAAAATTAAAACAACGACAAATATTGATATTTGTAAGTATGAATAGTATACATATTTTATTACATTTTCTAATTTCTTTTATATTTTGTTTATTCTTAAAGAACATTACAATTTTTTTTATATAGCATTGTCGCATATCCCTAAAGAAGCAAATCAACCATCTACAAGTTCAGATGTAGATACATGTTCTATTAGAAGTTCCGTTCTATTAGAGTTCTCAAATAGTGAGTATGAAGAAAATGCATCGTCTTCCAAAAAATATAAATTAGATGCTACCGTTTCTGAAAGTAATGAAGTTATATCAAAAGAGGTATGTTAACTTTTCCTTTTTTTATAAATTATAAAATAGAAAATTAAAAATAAAAAGTTTGTTGTATTTCTGTTCTTTTAGAAGTTGCATGAAATAATAAAAAATTTTGCGTGCGAACAAGAAATACTTGACAATTATAAAAAAAATAAATATTTATCAGAAAAGTACAGAAAGCTTTTAATAAAAATTGTTGTGCAAAGTTTATTAGAATATAAAAAAAAAGTAAATAGACAAATCTATTCTTGGGAAAAGTGTAATTATGCACAAGCAATTATTGAACTCTTCCCAAATTTAAAAAACTGTGAAGGTGATCTTGGCTATGTAAGTTTTTATATTTCAACTGTCATAACATCAATTTTTATTATATATATATATATATATATATATATATAAAACAAGATTGCATTTATATATTTTACCAAATTTATATAATTTATAAATTAATATTTGTAGAAAGCAATTTTTAGTTTTTGTAAACTGTTTAACATGAGAGTACTATTAAAAACATATACAAATAATATTGTATTTTATTTATTTATATATTATTTATTTATTTATATATTATATATTTATTTATATATATCTGTATACATATCAAAGAGAATATTTTATACTTTTGCATTATGCATAATTGTTTATTAATATAATTTTATAGGAACACTTTTATAATCCTAAAACTGAGACTGGATATATTGCTTCACGTTTATCAAATGTACAACGAAAGGGAAGCATCTCAAAAGTAATTGTGGATAACAAACAAAAAGAAAATATTGATAATAATATAACAACTGAGTCTGTTGATGAATCGGACATCATTAAAGATTCAATCAATTTTATGAAACATGCAACATTAGAACAGAAAGACCAAATTATAGAGAAAACTAAAGAAGCTTTTAAAGTTCGTCGATATTTATATTTAAATGTGAATTTTTTTAACGTATTTCCAAGATTTTTGGATATGCCTGAACTGGTAAGCACCATTACTTAATTGTAAAAATATAATAAAAGTTATCTTGCACCTTTTTAACTCAAAAGCTCAATTTTACAATGTTATGGTTAATTACTCATTTTTCTTAGTTTATTTTATATATACATATATATTTTATATTATAACTATATTCTTGCCAAACTGAAGTGTATATAAAACTTGTTTGATTTACAAATATTATATAGAAATTTTTTCTGCGTATTCCTTTTATTTTTAAAACTAGATTTTTAATAAATTTTTTTATTTAGATTGATGTAGAATTTAATCTACTTTTTCCTGAAATTGATCCAGATAGATTTTGTAAGATATATCCACAATATATCGATGCTATTTTGTCAGTTTTTGAAACTAAAAAAAATAAAATTCCTCTTGGTACGTTAATTTTTTTATATGGAAATTACATATTAATATTATTAATATTGATTTTTAACGTGTTTTAATATTTTATTTTTAAGAATGGAATCTTATTACTAACTCATTTATTGCCTTGGCACTATTATTACCACCAACAGCAAAAGGAAAAAAATTAGCTACAAGAGATAAAACAAATAATATAATTAGAAAATTGATTGTTTTTGTACAGGTAAAAGATTAGAATTATTTTTTTTACAATTATTAATTTTATTTACAATAATCGCAATATAACATTAATTGTTTTACTTTTCAGAATGGGACACCCTTGCGTTCAAATGAAAACGTAAATCAACCAAGAATCATTGTTGTTGGTCCTAATAAAATAGCACCTGAACAATATTTTCTTGAAATGGACAGGAAATTTATTTTATTACCAACGAACGATATTATTAAATCAATTGATTACCTTTTCAAGGCTCACTATGCTTTTCATGTAGAATTTGAGAACGATCTTAAAAATTTTTGGATTTTTCTGCAACACTATTTCTACACGATTCCAAATAAATGTACGAGTAAAGTGATTGAAGTACACACGAAACTTGAGGTAACAAAAAACAAATTATCGTTAAATTAAAGGTACTATTCAAACAAATTAATTAAACATAATATAACATTTCTCATATTATTTAAGAGATTATAGATATAATATATAAGTATTAAAATATTGAACATTGATATTCATGCAAAAGTTAGTTCTTTTTTATTTTTGTGAGTAAAAATGCAAATATTAAAAAAAGATATATATATAATTTTTTGTTTATTTAAAAAATAAGATTATAATATAATTATATTTATTATAAATTTCATTTTTCCTTTGTACGCTTTTTTCAACGTAATTATTATTAAAAATGTCTCTTCAGTGTTACTTATGTGAATATAAAACATTACAAATCAAAGATATATGTCGTCACTTACGTAATGTACATATGCTGTTTGAGAGCTCTAATCTTATTTTAAAATGTTGTACGAGTTGTACAAATTGCCCTGCCGTTTTTAGAACATATTGTGGCTTTACAAAACATTTGAAAAAATGTATTCTCCAAAAAGAAAATATACTTTCCAAAAGTAACGCTTATGAAAAATCAAATGCTGAAAATATTGAGATTTTTGAAGAAGTTGATATTAATGATAATTGTGATTTGATTGAAAATGAAACTGTAACATCAAATAAGTCAGAGACTGAGAAAAAGCAACTAATGCAGGAAAATATATCTAATTACGTAACACACTTATATTCTTTAGGTTTACCTGATCTTATTATAACAAGTATTTTAGAATCAACATCAAATGTAATTTTTCCACTCATTGACGATATTATATCACTTTCACATTTAGATGAACGTCAAAATCTTGCTCACGACTTTAGATATGCATTTGACAATCACATGACTGTATATAAACGAAATAAAAATTTGCCAAAAAATTTTGTACAGCCTATCCAGAAAGCTCATGGTGTTGGAATAAAAAAAAATACGACAGTAGAGCACAATGCTATAGACAAGTTCCAATTACACGTACTTTTACATATATACCTATATTAGAAACTCTTCAATTTATATTAAATAATGAAGCTGCTCAACAATTCTTTACGAATAATATTTTTGAAAATAATAATGCTTACACTAATTTCATTGATGGTACAGTTTATAAAACTAATCCTTTTTTCCAAATAAATAAGAACGCAATTCAGATTCAACTTTATTTTGATGAATTTGAGGTATGTAGTCCTTTAGGAAGCAAAGCTGGAATTCATAAAATCGGAGCGTTTTATTTTACAATTAATAATTTTCCTATTCATATTAATTCAATGTTGCAAAATATTTTTTTAGTAGCTTTAAGTTATAATGCTAATATTAAAAAATTTGGTATAAATCCTGTCTTAGAGGTCATTGTATATGACATAAAAATTCTAGAAAAGCAAGGAATATTTATTGAAGCTCTGAATACTTATGTGAAAGGTACATTAATATCTTTATCTTGCGATAATTTAGCTGGAACTATGTTGCTTGGCATGAATGAATCTTTCAATTCTCATCACTATTGTAACATTTGTACAATGCATAAAGAACATGCCCAAAAAACATGTGTTGAAGATTTAAATTTATTACGAACAACAGAAAGTTTTTGTCATTTATCATATCAACGAAACTATGCCAATAGCGATATATTTAATTTTTTTGGAATAAAACATAAAAGTGCTTTGTTAAATATAGCTTATTTTAAAGTTTCCGAAAATCTCAACATTGATGTAATGCATGATTTTTTTGGAGGGCATTTGCCACAGAGATCTAAAATTATTCATAGATTTTTGTAATAAATCTGGACTAATAACTTTAAATGATTTAAATGAAAAAGTACAAGCGTTTGATTATGGTTTTTGTAATAAAAAAAATCTTCCAAGCATTATACATTTTAGTAAAAATTCAAATTCAATTGGACAATGTGCAGCACAAACTCTTTGTTTAACAATATTTTTGCCTTTAATTCTAGAAGATATAGTTCCAAAACTGGGAGAAAATTTTAATAAATGGAAAATAATTTTATTACTCATAAAAATGTTAAAGATTGTTTTTATCACCAAAAATTACGCTTAATATGTTACATGATTTACAAATAACGATAAAAGAACATCACGAACTTGTAATAAAAGAATTTTCCGTTCTATTAACTCCAAAAGATCATATAATTACGCATTATCCTACTATAATAGAAAAAATGGGTCCTCCAAGAGCTTACTGGACTATGCGATTTGAAGCTAAAAATGGTTATTTTAAAGATTTAGCTCATAAATTAAAAAATTTTAAAGATATTGCGTTTACTTTATCGTTACGTCATCAAAAATATATCAACTATGAGTGGAAAAATAAGTGTAATTTTATTGAGGAACAGCCAATCCTTCAAAATTTTAAAAAGGAACATTTGAAATCTACAGACTATGGAGCAATAATTGCAGAACATTTAAATATTACATTAAATACATTAATTTACATTGGAAAAAACGTACAATTTAGAGGTACAAATTTAAAATTAAATAAATTTATTTGTACATCTTTTTCTGAAAAGTTTCCGAATTTTGGTAAAACAAAATTATATTTTTCTTTAAATTCTATAATATATGTTTTATATGAAAGTTGGAATACTATTGACATATCTCCACTAAATTTGGGATACATCATAAAAAATAATTCTTCCTTCTTTATAATGAAACTGGTCAATTTTCCATTTACCAAAGCTTGGGAAATGTATAAAACATCAGAAAATGATACGGTTATTGTAACAGAGTATTTTTTGTAATTTGTAATTTTTATATTATATACAATTGTAATCTGTTTCTTCAGATAAATAGAATGTGCAATTTTGTCAAATGTATCCGTAATATTTCTATATAATATTTCTATAATAAATGTAATATTTCTATAATAAATAAAATACTTTGTGGAAAAATATGTTATTTTATGTTATTGTATAACAATAAATAATATTATATATTTGTTCAAAATGCATAAGAAAACATTATCCGCATAATAAAATATTATATTTGAATAGAATACTTTAGAATATTCTAGACCAATCGATATTTTCAGCAAATCGTTTGTATATGTTTTTCGAGGAGAAAACACCGCGACATAAATCAATCTGTTTCGGAAAAAAACCTCTCAAAATATCAACAATTAACGGTATCACAACCGTTCCGCCGAATAATTATTTTTCAATGAGCATGCGCGGCTTATCACGGGCGCCTTGTTTCACCAATAATTATCGCGATCGCCCGCTTGCGCATGCTTTCTTCCAGCCGTCGTTCCGTTAATTTTGACAGCGGCCAATTACGCGTAATGCGCTCAGGTCACCTCGCGCAATGTTTGAAATCCGCAAAACTATTGGCGCTTCACGCGAAGGTGGGCTCCATTCTAAAAATTATAAAAGAGGAGCTCACACCCGGCTTACCAGCCTTATCGCTTTTCCGCCGTGAACCGCATAACGCAAACCGCATACTTGTTAAACTGCTAAAATTTCGTTGACGACCGCCGCTTATTCCACACTTTGATTTTGATTACGTTCTCTTCTGTGAAATAATTAACATTTGTCATAAGTTGTTAAAGTGTATTTTGTCATTAAGTGTTTGTTGTAATTAAACTCTTTAATACAAAAAAGGTGACTCATCCTTTGTGTTGCGCGATCCTCTCTCTCGCAGCGCGTTCGTGAACATATTTCTGGTCCTTCGAGCCGGATCTATCGCACCGGCAACCGCAAGTTCGCGAGCGTGACTCTTCGTGTGAGTGAAGAAAGTGAGCATCTGTGTGTGCAACCATCATGGATGTACCCACGCTGGTCGACTGTCAGCGTGAGATTCAAATCCGCATCTCACGTTCCGTGGAGTATTTGAAGAAGCTGGGCAGCTCCAATATCACTACCAGTGCTATCGCCACAAGCACCAGAATTTTGGATCAGCTGTGGACGAAGTTCGAAACGCAGCACGATCTCATCCGAGCAGCCTTAAAAGAAAAGTTCAGCGAAAGCGATTATTTTAAGTCAGAATTGCACGCTGATACGGAGAATCTGTATGTCAATCAAAGAAGCATACTTGACAGCTACGCCGAACACTTTCGTGCAGCGAACGTACCTCCTTCTGCCGACGCCACGCCAAGGTCGTCACTGCCGCGCATCAAAGTACCGCCATTCTCTGGTGCCTACGCAGATTGGCCGTCGTTCAGAGATCTCTTCCTCTCCGTCGTGAGTGGCAATGCGATCTCCAACATCGAGCGCTTTCATCACCTCCGCTCATGCTTGACAGGGCCGGCTGAAAAATTAATCAAGTCGTTACCTGTCACCAGTGACAATTATGATCGCGCTTGGGCGATCCTGGACAAGCATTATAACAATAAAAAGGAATTGATCCGCTCCAACTTTGCCACGTTCATCGCCGTGCCAAAGATGAAGGGAGATACCGCAGAGGAGTTGAGACGCATTCACAACGCCGTTACTGCCGCCGTCAATGGTCAGGAGAGCATTGGACGTCCAATTAACACCCACGGAATGGACCTCTTCAACTTTCTAGTCACCGAATTGTTTGACGCACGCACGCATCTGAAATGGGAGTCGTCCACGTCAAACTCATCAGAGCTGGCACAAAACGAGGCACTCGTTGACTTTATCAGCCGACGGATCCTGACGCTCAATGCCGCACGACCGAAGAACGTCAGCAAACCGTCCGGAGAGGCTTCACGGATTGCCAAGGCTCACGTCACTAAGCACCAAGGAGCTGAGCCACCGCACTGTACACTGTGTCGTGAAAGGCACACCTTGATGACCTGCCGAGATTTCAAGGCCAAGACCGTCAACGAGCGTAAAGCATTTGTAGAGACGAACAAGCTCTGCTACAACTGCTTAAGAAATCACCTCTTATCTCGCTGTCAGTTGAAGAAGAACTGCCTTACGTGCGACGCACGACACCACACTACGTTGCACGGAGCAACCACGTCTTCACAGGCAGCTGAGGCCACCACACGCGCCACTACACTGACCACGACTCTTCAAGAGCAAGATCATAAGGCTGTTCTTCTTGCTACAGCTCGAATTAACATCGCCGATCGGTACGGCTCACCACACGCCGTACGCGCCTTGATCGACCAATGCTCCGAGGTGTCGATCATTTCTGAGGCCTTGGCGCAACGTCTCCGCCTGCCTCGAGTCTCGACGGATCTCTCTATCTTCGGAATCGGAGGGACCCGCTCAGGATCAGCTCATGGCAAGGTCACGCTGCACGTCACGTCAGACGTGACCAACGCCGAGCTCTGCGTGGTGGCTTTTGTGCTGCCCCGCATATCGTTGCAGCAAGGCTCAGTCTCGCGAGAAGAACGCAGCTGGCCTCATTTCGACGGACTTCAGCTGGCCGATCCGCGCTTCCTGGACGACGACCCAGCTGAGCTACTGCTGGGAGCCGAGGTCTACTCCTTGATCCTCGAGAAAGGCCTCCGCAAGGGTGACTCAAGGATGCCGATCGCCCAGCAGACCAGCCTGGGATGGATCCTGTCCGGCGGCTACGACGCAACGGACATCGCCGCACATTCCGGTGCACCGCCGATCACGACCTCGCCGACCTCGTTCGACGCTTTTGGGAGCAGGAGAGCGAGCCAATAACTCGGGCTCCACTTACTCCCGAGGAAGCTAAGTGCGAGGAATTGTATGTGCGCCGTCACACGCACGTCCACCGGGAGGTACATTGTGAGGCTACCACTTTCATCACCGCCGACGAATCTTCACGAGACTCGCCGACCAGCGGAGCGCCTCCTGAGACCCATGGAGACCAAAGGCAGCCGAGATCCTCGATTTGGCGACCTCTATCGCAGCTTCATGCAGGAGTTCGAAGACCTACAACACATGAAGAGAGTCAACATTGCAACTACAGCGGATGATTTCAAGTGTTACTTACCGCATCACGGGGTCCTGAAGGAGTCGAGCACGACGACAAAACTCCGAGTCGTATTTAACGGCTCTCAACGCACACGGGCCGGTACTTCGCTGAACTCTCATCTGTTGACTGGGGCGAATCTTCTGCTAGCGCTCAACGACGTGTTGCTGCGATGGCGTTGGCACTGGTACGTCTTTGTCACCGACGTAGAGAAAATGTACCGCCAAATCCTCGCACATCCTGAGGATTGCCGTCTTCAAACAATCCTGTGGCGTCACAACAAGACGGACGAAATCCAAGAATACGAGCTGCTAACAGTAACCTACGGCATGGCTTGTGCACTGTTCCTGGCCATACGAACGCTGCGGCAACTCTGTGCAGACGAGGGGACGCAATTTCCTCAAGGGGCCACAGCACTTCGGCGAGACTGCTACGTCGACAACATAGTCACTGGCGCAGACAACCTCGACGATGCCATCAATCTCCAGACGGAGCTGCGCCACCTGTGCACGGCGGGCGGATTTCCACTGAGGAAGTGGGCCTCAAATAACTCCGAGGTCCTCGCGGGAGTCCCTCAAGAGCATCGGCTGCAGCAAGGACCGCATTCATGGGACGGAGAGAGCCATTCGACCTTGGGCCTGCGATGGCATCCTTTTTTTTTTTTTTTTTTTTTTTTTACGCAGTGGGAATCCTCATGGATACCACCGCTCTCCGAGAAGAGAGCGGATGGTTATGTGGTACTTCTTGCTCCCCTTGGCCGATCCACGAATGGATCGGTCAGGGGGCTCAAGACATACCTCACTAAACCCACTGCGGATACCTTCTCGGGCGTTTAAGGGGGACGGCGAGGATGCTGGGATCCCATGCCGTCTTGCCGCCCCCCCGCCTTATCCCTCCTTGGGAGAGTGTTGCGGAAGGCAACACTCTCCCCCCCCGCGAATTGCATCGTGCGGGGTCCTCGCGGTTGCGACACAGGGCGGTATCAATCCCACGTCGCGCCCTCCCAAAGAGTTTGGGAGGCGGGGTCACGGCTCGAGTGTCCCGCTCGAGCCGCCACCCCCCGCCTCCAGAGTGATGCTCTCTCCCCCTCCCGAAGGGAGTGGGGGATTCGGCATTCACTCCGGAGGCCCTCACCAGGGGATCCCTCTCAGAAGGAGAGAAACCCCCTTGCGATGGCATCCTCAAGATGACTGGTTTGCCTTCGCAATACATCCGCGTTCGGTCACAGAATTCACGAAGCGACGAGTCCTCGCCGAGACTGCACGGCTATTCGACCCGATGGGCTGGCTTGCGCCTGTTGTGATTCGGGCGAAGATCCTGATCCAGACCACATGGCTTCAGCAGCTGGACTGGGACGCTCCACTGCCTGTCAAGGATGTTCAACGTTGGCAACAGCTGCTGAACCAGCTACCTCTGCTCAGCAACATACGAGTTAATCGCTGGCTCAGCACCAACGACGATCACTCAAGATTGCAGCTCCACGGCTTCGCTGACGCTTCCGAACGAGGATACGCCGCAGCGGTTTACCTCCGCAACTCTGAAAAGAGGAAAACATCAACTAATTTGCTCATGGCAAAATCCAAGGTCGCACCCGTCAACCCAGTCTCACTGCCTCGCCTGGAGTTGTGCGCTGCTGATCTACTCACCACGCTCACACTGCATGTCCGCAACACGCTCGGCTTGGCGTCTACTCCAGTGTACCTGTGGTCCGATTCCAGGGTCACACTCCATTGGATCCAGGGACACGCCACCCGCTGGAAAACTTTTGTCGCCAACCGGGTAGCTCATATCCAAACACAGCTCCCGGACGCTCAGTGGAAGCACGTAGCCGGGAAAGACAATCCTGCAGATTGCGCATCAAGAGGAATTACTCCTGGGGAATTAATCAACCACGCATTATGGTGGACAGGACCTACCTGGTTGGCACTGGACAAAACGGCGTGGCCCAACTCAGAGGTCGACATCTCAGAGGACGACCTTCCGGAACAACGCACTACCAGCCTAATAACCAGGAATTCCGTCATCATCGAACCGGACCTCCTTCTTCGGTTCTCCGCACTTCATCGGCTACTGCGCGTTACGGCTTGGTGTCGTCGATGGCTCAACCTGGCGAGCCGGGAGGTCACATCTGGTCGCCCGCTGCATCCTGACGAGCTAGACGCCGCTCTACTCCATTGGCTTCGAGTGGTGCAGGCGCTTCACTTCCCTGACGAGGTAGCTGCTGCCACCGTAGGACGGCCCGGTCCACCACGCAGTTCACTGGTCAAGCTGAACCCATTCCTCGACGACCAAGGTGTGCTTCGCGTCGGAGGACGCCTCAAGCACGCTCTGCTGCCCTACGATGAGAAGCACCCGGTGATCGTCCCGCCGGCCTCCTAGATGACGCGACTGCTAATCGAGTCCTGCCATCGTCGGTTTCTGCATGGCGGCGTCCAGATGACTCTCAGCTTACTTCGCCTTCGATTCTGGGTGCCACGTGGAAGGACCGTCGTCAAGCAGCAATTGCATCGGTGCGTCACTTGCACGCGCTGGCGAGCTGCTACTCCACAACCTCCTATGGGCAACCTTCCTCGTGACCGAGTGACGCCGACTCGGCCATTCCTGAGTACTGGCCTGGACTACGCGGGACCCATTTCTATCCGGACCAGCAAGGGGCGCGGACACCGCTCACAGAAGGGATACATCGCAGTCTTCATATGTTTCTGGTCAAAGGCTATCCACCTCGAGGTCGTCTCGGATTACAGCTCCGAGGCCTTCATCGCCGCTTTACGCCGCTTCGTCTCTCGCAGAGGTCTGTGCACGGACATCTACAGCGACTGCGGCACAACATTCATTGGCGCCGATCGCACGCTGCGTGAGCTCTTCAAGACGTCGACCTCCGAGGGCCATCACATCGCCCGCGCCGCCAACACTCAAGGGATCCGCTGGCACTTTAATCCGCCAGCGGCCCCTCACTTTGGTGGTCTTTGGAAGGCTGCCGTAAAATCCACGAAATTTCATCTCCGTCGAGTAATCGGCGAAACTACACTTACGTTTGAGGAGCTTAGTACACTCCTCACACAAATAGAGGCGTGTCTTAATTCTCGTCCGTTACAGGCTCTGTCAGACGATCCAGACGACACTTCGGCGCTCACACCAGGCCACTTCATCATCGGAGCACCGTTACTCGCGGTACCTGAGCCATCGCTGACGGGTCAATCAACCTCTACGCTGTCACGCTGGCGTCACCTGCAGCTGATGCGAGACCATTTTTGGCAGCGGTGGTCGGCTGAGTATGTGCACGGTCTCAACCCCCGCACCAAATGGTTCAAGGCCGAGTCCGTACCTTACGGGGACCTCTGCATCCTAAAAATTATAAAAGAGGAGCTCACACCCGGCTTACCAGCCTTATCGCTTTTCCACCGTGAACCGCATAACGCAAACCGCATACTTGTTAAACCGCTAAAATTTTGTTGACGACCGCCGCTTATTCCACACTTTGATTTTGATTACGTTCTCTTCTGTGAAATAATTAACATTTGTCATAAGTTGTTAAAGTGTATTCTGTCATTAATAGCGTTTTCGATTGGGGTGCACTGGCTGCACTGAATGTCAGGCGCGTGTTCGATTGGTAGTGCCAATGCGCACTTGGCTAGTGTTGCGTGTTCGTTTGAACGCACAACACGCGCATAGTGCGCACTCAGTGCGCACTAAGTGGCACGAGATATTTTGACGGTGCCAGTTCAGTGCACTGGATGCATGCAAGCAGTAGGGCATTCTTTTGGACGAAAATTCGACATAATGAGCAATTCGGATTTGGGTGTCCTTAATATTTTGGACACATTTTTGGAATCTTCTTCTAGTTCAAGCGAGCAAGAAGAAATAATTACAACTTTTCGAACTAGAAGAATAATTCCAAAAACTGTAAATTATGTAGAATGTGTGAAAAAAATGGATAATGACACCGTAAATGTTATATCTTTTTATATAAACATCGAACCTATACTTTTTTTTAAAATATAATTAATGTACTTAATGTAATAGCATTTTTATACTGAATAATAATAATTTTTATATTTGTCATAGTTTTGTAGGCACTTCAGAATGTGTCCAGAAACATGTGAGTAATTAATAGATGGTTTTCAGCAATCAGATTTTTTTCCAAAAAATGAAATGCATGGTGGTAGATCAGCAGTTTCTGCTGAAAAGCATATTTTATCTTTTTTGTGGTTAATACAGCAGAAAACAGTTCCTTTTAATAATTATAATTGTATAAAAATTGATATAATATATTTTACAGGTTTGCAGGAAACAAATCATCGATGCGAGACGTAGCAGATCGATTCGATACAGCTATTTCAACCTGCGAAACGATTTTATCAAGGGTTATGAATTATCTTTTAAGCGAAAGATGTTATAAAGTTTCCTAATAATGACGAAGAAAAAGATGAGCTAGCTTATTGTTTTTCAAAGGTTACATCTTAAATAAAAGAAAATTACTTCTAATTATTATTGAATTGTTATAAATTAAAATAATAAATAATTATTTCTTTTCAGATATCAGGTTTTCCAAATGTATTAGGATGTATTGATGGATCGTATATAAACATTCGAACTCCTAAGTATAAAATAAGATCTACTTACGCTAATCGACATGACAAAACGAGTCTTATATTACAAGGAATTTGTGATGATGAGAAGAGATTTATTGACGCCTTCACTGGAGTGGCTGGCAAACTTCACGATAGCAGGACATTCACATTATCCTTCATAAGCAAAAATATTAGTGGTATATGTCAAAATGGAAAGTATCACTTGTTAGGCGATAGTGCTTACCCAATAAGGGAATATCTTTTAACACCTTATAAAGATTATGGAAATCTTATTCGATCACAAAGAATATATAACAAAAAGCTTTGTGGAACTAGAGTGCTTATCGAAAATGCATTTGGCTTGTTAAAATCGCGATTTCGTCAGTTAATAGAATTACAATTTCACGATGTCAAAAAAATGTCAAAATTTATAATGGCATGTTGCGTATTGCATAATTTGTGTATTGATCTGAAGGATTCATTCGACATAGAATTAATAAACGAGCCCAATAATGATGAAATATTTAATATCGATGATCCCGAAGTTTTGGGTAAAATAAAAGCAAAAAGAAGAGGAGAGCAGAAGAGAAATGAAATATGCGAGTCATTTGATAATAGTTAATAGTAAATAGGTGATAGTTTTAAATTTAAAGGTTTTTAGATCATATGTACATTTGATTAAAAAACATGAATAAAAAATGAAACAATATCTATTACTTGTTAAATGTTTTAATGTTTATAGTTCTTGCATCTCATTATATCTCTTTTTTCCATTGCACTTACATTCTTATTCTAAATAACAAAAATAAAATAAAATTACAAAAATAAAATAAAATTCTTATTCTATTATTAATGTCTTAATTTGTGTAACAGTCTTAATTAAAATAAAATAATAATAATGAACACAAAACATGACAATATTAAGTTTGGTAGAATATTTGGAAATAATGCCGTTTACTCGGCTAACCCTGAAGGGGTTTACATATATATAAATGTATATTATTACTTATTCGTTGAAAGTGTTTGGAATGTTATATTATTCATTTTTCTTTTCGTAATATTTCTCACAAAATTGTTTAAACAACTCAAGTTTTTCTCGATGTCTTCGTTCTCTACCTTCTTCTTTCTTTTCATGTATTTCCTTCAAAGTGTCTTCGACACTTCGATTCTTATTAGAAATCTTCTTTTTCTTAGCATTTGTCTCTTTATCAGAAACGTTTTCTTTGGTTTCATTTCCAAGATTAGATAATATTCGTTTCTTGTTTACAACTAGATGTTTGGCGTCCATTAAAACCTATATTTATACACAAATAATGTTAAAATTACAAAATATAATTAAAAATTTATAAGATTGATTACATGATTTAAAATTAAAATTATACCTCAGGTTCTATGCTATCATCTAATCCTACAATTCCGGATAATTCATTTTCATAAGGAACAGTCATTTTACTCCGCCCTGTACTTTTGTTGTTATCGATTGCCTTCTTCTTTCGTTTCATAATGGTTTTATACCGATTTTCACATTGCAGGGATGTTTTGAACACACAAAAAATATTTTTTAAGTCCATTGCTATTTTCTCCCACATAGTTTTCTTTGTTTTAAATTGTTTCATCGGACCAATCATAACCATGTATTGACCATATTTATCTAGGAGAAATTTCGTTTCACCTTCACTCCATTCTGCCAAATCTTAAAATATTTATATTATTAGACCTTTATTGCATTGATAAATGTTTATTATAATTTATTTACCAATAATCACCAAGTTATCTGTCAGATAAAGTTATCTAGAGGTGAAGAAATTGGCCATAAGCAGCACAGTAAAAAATATTATTTGTTTATAATTTCCACAAAAAACAAATATTTACTTTTGCTATTATCAGTCTCGTCTACTTCTAAATTTTCTTGCGATTCCTGAACATTGCTACATCCAGCCTGGGATTCACAATTGTTAGTTTCTGGATCGGGATGATCGTAATTAATATGATTCAATATAGTCTTATATGATCCAACAATTCCACAGAAACTGCACGCGACATTTATTTTTTCCATTATGAAAATGTTTTCAATCTTAAATGAATAATATCAAATATTAGTAAAAACTCAAAGATTAGATTAAAATTTTTTTATTTGTGCCATTACATGTAATAATTTATTGCATGTAAGTGTGTACAATTATTGATAAATACGTGATATTCTTGATCATCTTCTATATTTAATTACATATAATAAAAATCATTACTTAACTGAACACAAGATGTCGAGGTTACTTTTTCGTTCTTCCCGGAATCTCAAGTGGCACTGAAAATTTCGGCGTGTTCTTTTTCATCTGCACTATTCAGTGCAACCCATGGAACTTGTCCAGTGTTCGTGTGAACTGAGTGCGCACTGGTGCGCACTAACTTTTTCCCAATCGAAAACGCTATAAGTGTTTGTTAAAATTAAACTCTTTAATACAAAAAAGGTGACTCATCCTTTGTGTTGCGCGATCCTCTCTCTCGCAGCGCGTTCGTGAACAATATTAGTATAATATATTACTGCAGTACAGTATAATACTAATAATAGCAATAAACATTTAAAAAACGTTAACATTTAGTAAATGTAACGTTAACATTTAAAAAATGTAACGCTGACATTTAAAAAATGTTGCGTTAACATTTAAAAAATGTAACGTTAACATTTAAAAAATGTAACGTTAACATTTAAAAAATGCAACGCTGACATTTAAAAAATGTTACGTTAACATTTTTTTAACGTTAAAATATAAAATTTTTAACACACCGACTGTGTAAATTTTACATTTTAATTTTGATAAAATCTTTAAACAACTACTTTAAAAAATGTAAAAATAACATTTTATTTTAATTAAATTTAACTTTATAAGTATGTTTATTTAACATAAACTTTATTTCCAGATAACATCTAAGTGTTACATTTTTGTGTAATTTTTTCACATATTACGTGTGTTATTTAATTACATATTTGTTTTCTGTTAAATTAACATTAAAATTAGAGTGGATAAATTGGGACATGTGAAATGTGTTAAATTTAACACAATTTTTTTTACTGTGTACCGCCACGGTGCTATACGGCAAGATCTCGCGCGCGTACGAGAATCTTCGGAAGCTCGGCGAGGCCAATATCACCCTCGGCGCGGTAGAGGCCCGGCTTCAAAATCTCGAGAAGCTGTGGGAGAAATTCGACGCAATTAATGACACGTTAGCCGATCGAGTTGACGAGATACGCCACGATGTCTACGCAAAGCAAGACATCCCTTCGTTGGGCGAGGAGGCTTACCTGCAGAACAAGGGCCTCATGCTAGACTTGAAGAGCTCTCTCCAGCTTCAACTGCAGGCCGCCAGCTCTACCTCGGTCGCGACAACGACGTCCGCTTCTCGGACAGCGCTGCCGAAAATCTAGCCGCCGACCTTTGCCGGAAAATACGAGGACTGGCCTTCATTCAGGGATCTTTTCCAATCGATCATCGGCCGGAACCAGGCAGCAAAACCTGTGGAGAAGCTGCATTATTTGAAGCTCTGCGTAAAGGGTGATGCTGACTTGCTAATTCGGAACCTCAGCACCACGGACGATAACTACGACATCGCCTGGAGGACGCTGAGTGATTATTACGAAAACAAGAGATTACTGACTCGTAATTATCTCAACAATTTTTTGACGTTGACCAAGATGAAGAGCAAATCCGCCGCTGAATTGAGAAAGCTTTTTCACGGAGTCAAAACTACGGTCAGCTCACTGAAGAGCATCGATCGACCAATAGACCGCACGGAGGACCTCTTCGTCCACCTAGTCGTCGAGCTCCTTGACAATCGCTCTAGGCGAGAATGGGAGAGTGACATAAGTCACACGACGAATCTGCCCTCCTACGCCGAGCTGGAGGCCTTTATAGAACGCCGACTTCATACATTGGAGGCGCTGTTTCCGGCCAGGAACGATAACGGCAGCCACAGCACTTCGAAGTCAACGCGGAGCCACCACGTGAAAAAACAAAACCCGAAAGAGAAGCCCAGGGGCCGGTGCTCTATCTGCCAGGCGGACCACTTTGTGATGTTTTGTGGCGACTACAAGGGCAAGACGGCGATGGCTTGCAAACAGCTCGTCAGCGAACACAAGCTCTGCTCGAACTGCCTTGGACGCCATCAATTTTCGGAGTGCGCGTCGAAGAAGACGTGTACAGCGTGTGACAGTCGACATCACTCCTCGCTTCACGACGCCTTCCGGGAAGCCGAGACCTCCACGACTTCACATGTGGCTCAAGGTACAGATTCTTCCTCCGCTATGGTGCTGCTCGCCACGGCTAGGGTCCACGTCCTCGACTGCCACGGATCTTGGCAGTCCGCTCGCGCCCTAATCGACCAGGGATCCGAATCATTCATCATCTCGGAACGATTAGCGCAGCGCCTACGATTACCTCGAATAGCAACCGCCGTGAGTGTCTATGAAGTCAGAGAAAAAAGGACCGGAGTAGCAAAGGGGAAGGTGAGACTTACCCTGCAGTCACGCCGCGGGGCGTCCACTTTTGTCAACGCTTTGGTGCTGCCGAAGTTGACATTGTTCTCCGGAGCATGCCGCAGCCGTATGAGATCCTAGACCCATCTGAAGGACCTGAAGCTCGCCGACCCGGAATTCAGCTCCTCGGACCCCGTCGACATCCTGCTGGGTGCCGACGTATATGGGACCATCATTCGCCAGGGCCTACAAAAGGGAGGTCCTCAGGAACCTGTAGCTCAACAAACCTCGTTGGGCTGGATCCTCTCGGGCACCGTTAGCTCGACGGCGCCCGGCCAACGTATTTCCACTCACCACTGCCAAATTGAGGAGGACATCACCAGTTTGGTGCGGCGGTTCTGGGAGCAGGAGGAAGTTCGTCGGCCATCTCCGATCCTCACCAAGGCTGAACTAGAGTGCGAAGAACACTACCGCCGTCATCATACTCGTTCTCCAGACGGCCGGTACATCGTGCGGTTGCCAACGATCGAGCCTCTCCCTGACCTGTCGGGGACTCGACGCGCCGCAAGTCGTGCTCTGCATTATATGGAGAAAAGATTCGAGAAAGAGAGCGACTTCAAAGGCATGTACGTTGAGTTTATGCAAAATTACAAGGACCTTAGCCATATGATGCCTGCGCCAGAGCCAGCTGAATCGCATCGAGGTGCCTGCTACCTGCCGCATCATGGTGTGTTGCGTCCAGACAGCACCTCCACAAAATTGAGGGTAGTCTTCAACGGCTCGAGCTTCTTGCCTAACGGAGACTCCCTCAACAAAAATCTCGCCACAGAACCGAATCTGCTTCCATCACTGGCCAACATCCTGCTGCGTTGGCGATGCCATCGCTTCGTCTTTGCTACCGATATCGAGAAGATGTATCGGCAGATCCTCGTGCATCCAGACGACCGAAGCCTGCAACGAATCCTATGGAGAGATAATTATAAAAACGACGTCCAAGAGTACTGGTTGTGCACCGTTACTTACGGGCTATCATGTGCTCCGTATCTGGCCATCCGTACCTTACGCCAACTCGCCGAGGACGAGGAGCATCGCTTTCCAAAAGGCGCCGACATCCTGCGGGGCGATGTCTATATGGACGACATCTTGTCCGGTGCCGAAAATCTAGAGGATGCCGAAGCAATGGTAAAACAGCTGACGAATATATGCACGGCGGGCGGGTGCACGCTCAAAAAATGGTCCACCAACGCCTCCTACCTGCTGAACCTCGTGGAACCGGACGCGCGCCTGCAACAAGAGGCCAGATGGTGGCTGCCCGGAGAGAGTCACTCCACTTTCGGACTTCGATGGCAACCGTGCGACGACCGCTTCACCTTCGCCACTCACCAGATCACTCTCTCGGCGGTCACTAAAAGATTGGTCCTCTCCTTGACGGCGAAATTGTTTGATCCACTCGGCTGGCTGTCTCCAACTACCGTGCTGGCCAAGATCAACATTCAAACTACCTGGCTACTGGGCCTTGACTGGGACGCGTCTCTGCCAACCGAGGAAACGAGGAAATGGCTGCGGTTCCAGGACAAGCTAGCGGCATTGGAAACTCTGGGTGTGCCTCGTTGGTTAGGAAGCGTAGCGGGCTCCCATCAGGAAATTCACGGGTTTGCCGATGCCTCCGAACGTGCCTATGCCGCCGCCCTCTACCTGCGAACCAAAACAAACGGAATTAGTAGAGTGACTCTGTTAGCTGCGAAGACCAAGGTAGCCCCGTTGAAGCAGGTATCCTTACCTCGTTTAGAGTTGTCGGCCGCCACTCTTCTCGCTTGACTGGTCGCCCACGTCGTCCCTCTTATTGGCGTAGAGAAGGCACCTTTACATCTGTGGTCGGATTCCATTGTGACTCTCGGCTGGATCCGGGGCCACCCCTCGTCCTGGGTCACCTACGTGGCTAACCGGGTGAGCGAGATCCAGACGCTGACTCCGGACGCTCACTGGCATCACGTCCCCGGCCGAGATAATCCCGCGGACTGCGCTTTCAGAGGACTCTACCCCAGCGAGTTAGTGGACTACTCACTCTGGTGGCAAGGTCCGTCGTGGCTGTCAGCCGGGAACCACCCTTGAACTGCCAACAGCGAGGAGCTTCCAGAGAATGACCTCCCAGAGAGGCGAGTCCGCGCCCACGTTGCCGCCATCGCCGAACTGAGGACCGAACCGGAGATGCTGCTCCGATACTCCTCGCTACAACAATTGCTCCGGATCACTGCGTGGTGCCGTCGCTGGTTGCTGATCCACTGTCAGCCCCATCTCGAGCACGGCCAGCCCAGCTTGATCAGCGCCGACGAGATCGAGGACGCTCGGATCTCCTGGTTGAAAATAATCCAGGCTGAAACATACCAAGAGAAACTTAGACACCTGAAAATTGGAAAGCCTCTGCCGTCGCAAAGCTCCCTGCTGAAGCTCAGTCCATTTCTGGACAGCGAGAGACTCCTACGCGTTGGCGGACGCCTGAAGCACGCTCAGCTGCAGTACGATGCCACGCATCCACCAATACTACCAAGCCAGTCAAATTACACTTGCCTCATCGTCGACGACCACCACAAGCGGACGCTGTACGGCGGCACCCAGCTGACCTTGTGCTCCCTTCGCCAGGAGTATTGGGTTCCTAGAGGTCGCTTGCTGGTGAAGAGCCGCATCAGCCAGTGCCTAAAATGCACGAGATGGCGGGCCGCCATCCCTCAGCCGCTAATGGAGGACCTTCCGGCACCACGAGTTACCAGGCCGGCCGTTCCTCCATACCGGCGTAAACTACGCCGGACCGGTTTGGATGCGAACAACCAGGGGCCGCGGACACAAGGCGACCAAAGGTTTTATCGTTGTCTTTGTTTGTTTAGCCTTCAGAGCAGTTCATCTCGACGCGGCCTCGGACTACTCCGCCGAAGTCTTCCTTGCCGCCTTGCGCCGGTTCGTCGCCAGGCGAGGAGTTTGCCACTCGCTGTATAGCGACTGCGGCACCAACTTCGTGGGTGTCGACAAACAGCTTGGGCAATTGTTCTCAGCCGCCAGTGCCGACGGACGCCGCATCGCAGCCCTCGCCGCCCAGGAAAAAATCCGGTGGCGCTGTAACCCGCCGGCTGCTCCTAACTTCGGCGGCTTGTGGGAAGCTGCTGTGAAAGCAATGAAACATCATCTTCGGCAAGTCATAGGTGAAACAACACTCACCTATGAGGAGATGGCAACTTTACTCGCCCAGATTGAGGCCTGCCTCAATTCCCGACCTCTGCAGCCGTTATCCGATGACCCGGAGGATTTAGCTACGCTCACACCCGGTCACTTCCTGGTCGGCTCCGCTCTCTACAATCCCGGAGCCGTCGCTCGAACTAGAGCCGGCGGCACGTCTGTCACGGTGGCAGCTCCTACAACAGATGAAGGACCATTTCTGGTCTCGGTGGGTCAGCGAATATTTACACACGCTGGCCCATCGGCCAAAATAGTCTCGAATTAATCAGGAGGCTCGCGTCGGTCGAATCTGCTTCGTGCGAAACGAGATAACCTCACCAACGCGGTGCGTCACGCGCGAACGCGTGAATAAGCGCGCGCCCCCATTCTCGAACCTCTAATTCGATTGCAGTATACTGCAAGGCGGGCGGAATGTTCGAAAATCGAACGTCAAAAAGGCTGAAAATGAAAGAAAAAAACAGTTAAACCATTGCATACAGATTCATGCAGTATTAGCATGCAACATGCATCATACAGATAATGTTAGATTATCTTGTAAATGCGTAATCTTACGTTATAATAAAAATAGCGCTCGGCTGCGAGAGTATACGGATACTCCGCGCCGTCGAAAAATAAGCGCTTAAATCTTTTAATATTAAATGTAAACACCGCGGTCGCGCGAGAGGAGATAAAAATTAGGCAGATAATAACAAAACGACTATTTTCCTGAAAATAAATAATTACAGAAAACGCTCTTTCGCCCTCAGCCGAATAATAAAATAAAGAAAAATTGTTCTCAAATATTCCAGAAATACGGGCCTATTTAAACCTCCTCTCTCGTGACCCCGGGGCTCTTTTCCGATTGCTTGTCGCGTCAAGAGTGTGCTTATACTTTACGAAAAAGATCGCTTGTCTCTTTCGTTTTTCACGTTTAATTACCGTTGCTTGCGGACATTCAGTAATTTATTTTCGACCCGGCTTTTCTCTCGTTTATTGCATTCATTTCTAATACGTTTGACTCGGCTATCTTTTGGTAAATTCTGTGCGGTTAAACAATTGTATTTTTTGTTAATAGCTTAAATATATTTTTGTTCACGTTACGCGTGTGTCAAGTGCTATGCTTCTCTGTCTTCTCGCTTCCGACCTTCCTATCCCGCTTTCCGTCGCGCACACAAGAGAAAAATATAGATCCAAAAGTCGCTGAATCGGGAATCGAACTCGAGACCTTTCGCTTGCCGGGCGACTGCTCTTTTAACTGAGCTATTCAGATCCTTTCGATTCTATACTTTTCTCTGCTATATGTAATAATGTTGATAAACAAACGCGTTTTTAAGCCAGCGTGTATAAATTAAGAGTTTAACAAGGCTCTGTAATATAAATATAAATTTAAAGATATAAGACAGGCAATAAGAGCCAACTCGCGGATGACAGTGCGTTATACTAACGAAATTTTTTCGTTAGGATTAAGTATCTGTGCACAAGGCACCAAATTTTACTTGGTCACGGCCAAGATTTAAAATATAAAATAATCTCATATTTGAGATTTAATTTCAATAACCCTTTCACCCCCCTTATTTCATATTTTAAATCTTGGCCGTGACTAAGTAAAATTTGGTGTCTTGTGCACAGATACTTAATCCTAACGAAAAATTTAGTTTCGTTAGGATAACGCACTGTCATCCGCGAGTTGGCTCTTATTGCCTGTCTTATATCTTTAAATTTATATTTATATTACAGAGCCTTGTTAAACTCTTAATTTATACACGCTGGCTTAAAAACGCGTTTGTTTATCAACATTATTACATATAGCAGAGAAAAATATAGAATCGAAAGGATCTGAATAGCTCAGTTGGAAGAGCAGTCACCCGGCAAGCGAAAGGTCTCGGGTTCGATTCCCGATTCAGCGACTTTCGGATCTATATTTTTCTCTTGCATTTACTTATTTCCGTAGGGGGGTGAAAGGGTTATTGAAATTAAATCTCAAATATGAGATTATTTCATATTTTAAATCTTGGCCGTGACCAAGTAAAATTTGGTGCCTTGTGCACAGATACTTAATCCTAACAAAAAATTTAGTTTCGTTAGGATAACGCACTGTCATCTGCGAGTTGGCTCTTATTGCCTGTCTTATATCTTTAAATTTATATTTATATTACAGAGCCTTGTTAAACTCTTAATTTTTTTAGTTATGGTTTTTATTCGTTCTGAGATAGTTGGAACATACGGTATTGTAAAGAAAAAATCTCGCTCTTTGTTCTGTTTAAAAATATTATTTTTTGTATTTAAATAGTCATTACTTAATATCGATTTTAGGCGTTTTTTAAACGTTGTAAAAATAAAATCTAACGGGTAGTTATTTGTGAGTAAAACTTCGATATTTCAAGATTCTTTTGATAGTACGAAGGATGAGTTAAGAGTATCGCTCTGTCTAATAAACCCATTATGATACCTCTTTTCTGATAAATCGGATGTTGGGAAAAAAAGTTTAAGTATCTGCCTAAAAAAGTTGGTTTGTGGAACCAATCATATGATATCCTGTTCTTTTTTAAATACAGAGTGTTCACGCTTGAACTTCGCGCTCGAGTCGCGGCCGTGTTGTAAAGAAAAAGATCGGGATCGTCGCCGAGTGGCACCACTTTTCTGGAGGCACCCGCTCAGCGCGTGATCGCAACGTGCGCGGAGCGAGCGCCGCGGTCTCAATCGGCGTGCCATGTGAGATTCGAGCGAACGGTAACTGTGTGTGCATGGCCTGCAATTTTGTCGAAAGTGCAATTTCCGAAATCGTCGTGCATATAGCAAACTATAGCGTGAAAGGTGGAGAACGCCCAGAATCGACGTGCGGGGGAGCGTAAGCCTGAACAAACCAGAAATTCAAGGAGGGCCTCCACGGAAGAAACGACGAAGAAGCACGCCGAACCGGCTATCACGTGCGGCCATCATCAGCTCCCACATGACATCTTCGAACCTGAAGCGAATCTCCGCGTTTTGGATTACGTGTTAAAGAGTTCTCAAATAAAGCTGAGTTTGTCAAACCGTCATTTATGCCTTCCTTCAGTGCCCCGTTCGGAGCACGTCCCGGCGTTCAAACGTTAAGCGCGGAGGCGCTCGGCTACGCCGTAACATAATTTGGTCCTTCGAGCCGGATTGATTGATATCACCCTGACGGCATTTCCTCAGAAGGATGTCGGACATCGTCGAGCGGCAGCAAACCTTGTGGCATTCCATCGCCAGAGCCCAGGACAACTTTAAGAAAATCGGCCGGAATAATTATACTCCGGCAAAAATTCGGTCGCGGATCACATCGGTTAAGGAGACCTGGACCTAGAGCCTGCAGTGCCACACAGTTATCATCAAGACCTATCCCAACGAGAAGGCGGAAGCGGAACGCCAAATGGATGATCACGAGGATATATATCGGGCCACGCTGGACTACATGAGCGAGTGCCTGGAGGAGCTGGACCCCCCCGCGAGTCTTAACAACTCGATCGCAAGTACATTTCCGCCAGCGGAACCGTCAGCGTTTCCGTTACAGCATTTACCCGCGATTATCTTACCCCAGTTCTCCGGGAAATTCGACAAATGGGAGACGTTCCGCTATCTCTTCCAGTTTTTAATTACTAAAAATAAAGAACTCTTCAATTTCAGTCGCATGCACTTTTTGGAGTCAAGTTTAACGGGTCAAGCCAGCGCCGCGATTTCGAACATTCCCATCACCGCGGATAATTTCGAAGTGGCATGGAATGCCTTGTCAAGTCGCTACGAGAACAAGCGCCGGCTAATCGAAATCCACGCCGACACCCTGTATAATCTCCCGACGATATTACGCGAGTCGGCGTCGGATTTGCACGCGCTCCGAGACAGAGCTGAGAAAGCGATTGCCGCGTTGAAGCGACTCGGCCGCTTACCCGAGGACATGTTGAACGACCTCTTAGTGTATTCCGTCTCTCGGAAGTTAGATCAAGCGACGCGAAAGGCCTGGAAGTTGAAATTGGGCGAGGTCAAGGACCCTCCCTCGTATCACAAATTAATCGAATTTATATCCGCACGAGCGCTGGCTCTCGACGAGTTAAAGCCGCTATCGGTAGCAAAATCAGGTCGGAATCAAAATGTCACAAACGCCACAGCGTCGACGGCATCGGAGCCTACCTGTTCACTTTGTCAAAAGCGTCATTTAATAAGTAAATGCTCAAAATTCATCGGGAAGAGCCCGAGTCAACGCCGCGAAGTAATCAATCAATACAAGCGATGCTTTAATTGTCTAAGTGACAAACACGCGGTCCATGCGTGTCAGAGTCAGTTCACTTGTCGCAAGTGTCAACGAAAACACCATACAATGCTGCACGTTGACTCGCTCTCTTCGCCGACGACGAATACAGCGACGATCGAATCCAATCAGAAATCTGCGCCCGGCGGTGCGGAACCCGTAGTCGCGTTTGCGTCCGTCTCGTTATCCGCTGGTCCACGACCCGTTTTGCTCGCGACAGCACAAGTGGTGCTTAGCTCCACGACAGGGCGAGAGCTGAGAGCGAGGGCCTTGCTCGATCAGGGATCGGAGGTCACTTTCGTGACCAAACGCATCGCGCGATTATTGCAATTACGGCGTGTTCGCACCTTAACCTCTATCTTAGCGGTGGGGGGCGCGTCCGCGGGAATTTGTCGACATGCAGCACAAATTAAAATCGCGGCGCGCGACGGCTCCGGCCCGTGTTCTCCACTCTCGCGTTCATTTTAAGGTCACTTACCAAGTACATTCCCCTGCAAGGCTCGATTAATGCAAATTGGAAGCATCTGGTTGACCTCAAGCTAGCGGACGAGGATCTAACTAGCTCGGAACCGATCGATATCATTATCGGGGCCGATCTATACAGCCGCATAATTTTAGAGGGAGTCCGCAAGGGACCCCTCGACCAGCCGGTCGCCCAGAATTCCCACTTAGGCTGGGTAATCTCCGGTCCGACAGTCGGCACAAGTTCTCCTACAAATCGAATTCTCGCGTTTCACTGTTCGCTCGAACAGGAACTTCGCTTATTCTGGGAGATCGAGGAAGCTCCTCAAATTTCCACGCCTTCTCCTGAAGAGAAGCAATGCAAGGAACATTTTCTCGCTACGCATTATCGCGCTCCCGACGGCCGGTATGTGGTTAGACTCCCGTTCCGGAGGATCGAGATCGGCGAGTCCCGCGCCAGCGCAGCGCAGATGCTCCGGGCGTTGACGCGTCGACTGACACTCAAGCCTGACTTGAACCGCGCGTATACCGACTTCTTATCAGAATATCAACGTCTAGGCCATATGGTACCAATAGCGCAGACGGAAACGGGCACTTCGCAATGCGTTTACCTCTCTCACCACCCGGTCATCCGCGAAACAAGCTCAACCACCCGTGTGCGCGTGGTCTTTAACGCTTCTCGCGACACGACCAACAGAGCTTTGTTGAACTCGCATCTCATAGCCGGCCCGAAATTACAAACGGATTTGTTCGCCGTCCTGTTGCGGTGGCGGCAACACCGGTATGCTTGCACGGCCGACATCGCTAAAATGTATCGGCAAATCCTCATCGATCCACGCGACCGGGATTACCAACGGATATTATGGACTAACCATGACTCCAGCTATGTGAACCTGGCACCCGACTTAAAGTAAATGGATATTTCAGGTACGCATTCGATTGTATTTCGTTTGTACCCGTTTGTACCGATTTTTATTTTGTTTGTACCCCTAAGGGTTGCAAGTTATTAAGGGTTGAAAAATCACCAGCACTCCACTTTGAGATATCGTAATTTTCGTGGTGCCATTCGATACAGTATCGTTTGTACCCGTTTGTACCGCTTTCCATTTCGTTTGTACCCCTAAGGGGGTGGAAATACGGGGTATTTAATATTCGCAAAAGGGGTAACTTTGTCAATTTCAAAGATATTCGAATTCTGCAAACGGGTGCTGTTTCCTAATTGTTTGTACCCGTTTGTACCGCTTTCCATTTCGTTTGTACCCCTAAGGGGGTGGAAATACGGGGTATTTAATATTCGCGAAAGGGGTAACTTTGTCAATTTTAAAGATATTCGAAATCTGTAAACAGGTGCTGCTTCCTAATCGTTTGTACCCGTTTGTACCGTTTTCCATTTTGTTTGTCCCACTAAGGAAGTTTGTTCAGCATTCCATATTTTTACCCCCGTGGGAATACAAACGAAATGGAAAGCGGTACAAACGGGTACAAACGATTAGGAAGCAGCACCCGTTTACAAATTTCGAATATCTTTAAAATTGACAAAGTTACCCCTTTCGCGAATATTAAATACCCCGTATTTCCACCCCCTTAGGGGTACAAACAAAATGGAAAGCGGTACAAACGGGTACAAACGATTAGGAAGCAGCACCCGTTTACAGATTTCGAATATCTTTAAAAATAGCAAAGTTACCCCTTTCGCGAACATTAAATACCCCATATTTCCACCCCCTTAAGGGTACAAACGAAATGGAAAGCGGTACAGACGGGTACAAACGATTAGGAAGCAGCACCCGTTTACAGATTTCGAATATCTTTAAAATTGACAAAGTTACCCCTTTCGCGAATATTAAATACCCCGTATTTCCACCCCCTTAGGGGTACAAACGAAATGGAAAGCGGTACAAACGGGTACAAACGATTACGAAGCAGCACCCGTTTACAGATTTCGAATATCTTTAAAAATAGCAAAGTTACCCCTTTCGCGAACATTAAATACCCCATATTTCCACCCCCTTAGGGGTACAAACGAAATGGAAAGCGGTACAAATGGGTACAAACGATACTGAATCGAACGGCACCACGAAAATTACGATATCTCAAAGTGAGGTGCTGGTGATTTTTCAACCCTTAATAACTTGCAACCCTTAGGGGTACAAACAAAATAAAAATCGGTACAAACGGGTACAAACGAGGTACAATCGAATGCGTACCTGAAATATCCATTTACTTTAAGTCGGGTGCCAGGTTCACATAGCTCATGACTCCGGCCCCGCACAGGATTATCAATTGACGACAGTCACCTACGGAACTGCGTCAGCCCCGTTCCTAGCTCTTCGTGTTCTCAAGCAATTGGCGAGCGACGAAGGGGAACAGTACCTCCTCGCCTCAACCAATCTGCAGGATCACATTTACGTGGACGATGTTATCTTCGGCGCCGAGGATATCCCTCTCCTCCGCTGCGCTCGAGATCAAGTTTGCGCGCTCTTACAGAAAGGCGGGTTCACCCTGAGGAAATGGGCCAGCAACTCCGCCGAGATGCTCACCGACATTCCGGCGGACGACCACGGGCTCGCGTGCAAGAAGGAACTTCAACCGGACGAAATGCTGAGCGTATTGGGAGTGAGCTGGAACCCAGCTCTTGACGTCTTCGAGTTTCACGTTTCTCTTCCTTAGAACGTCCCCCAAACAAAGCGCGAAGTTCTTTCGACCATCACGCGACTTTTTGACCCTCTGGGATGGATCGCGCCGGTTATTATTACCGCGAAAATTTTCGTGCAGAACTTGTGGCGACTCAAGTCCGGGTGGGATGACCGCATGCCCTCGGAACTCCTCGCAAAGTGGGAAACAAATTACAAGGCGCTTCCTGTCACGAGCGGCTTAAAGCTCCCGCGCTGGGTTGGTCGCGGGGCGGACACGGAGCAGGTCAAGCTGCACGGGTTCGCGGACGCCTCCGCGGAAGTCTACGCAGCGGTCGTCTACATGCGACTCACGACGGTGTCAGGCAACGTTACGATCGCGCTACTCGCAAGCAAGGCAAAGGTGGCTCCCGTGAAACCAATGAGCATCCCGCGCCTAGAATTGACAGCCGCCGTTTTGCTTTCACGATTGATAGAGTTTGTTTGGTCCGCCTTGAAGGCCAGCGCTGTCCCCTGCCATTGCTGGACAGACTCCACCCTCACGTTAGCGTGGGTGAGCCAGCACCCCTCGCGTTGGAAGACGTTTGTCGCTCACCGGGTCGCGTTAATTCAGTCCCAATTGCCGAACGTTGAATGGCACCATGTGCCGACCGAATCAAATCCAGCGGACTGCGCGTCGCGAGGCGTGCTGGAGGGCGCGATCGCGTCAAACAGCCTTTGGTGGCATGGGCCTCAGTGGCTGTAACTGGGAAAGGCGGAGTGGCCGTTGCGACCGTCGCACCCGACCTCGGAGGAGACGAAAGCACGACCTCTTGTAAGTCGTCTCGCGATGCCGCGAGCGAACTGGGAGCTGCACGCACGATTTTCTACGTGGCCGAAACTCATTTGAGTCACGGCATTCATTATGCGATTCTGTGATCGCTGCCGCCGTCGGGGAGGCTCGATCCGGGAAGACGTAATCCCGTCGATGGCACTCACCGCAAGCGAGTGTTGCGCTAAAACCTTTTGGCTCAAAGCTGTGCAGGCTGAGTTATTCCCCGCGGATCTAACACGGCTTCACGCCGGGCAACCTCTTAACTCGAAAAGTCAGATCTGGTCATTAAATCCGTTCCTTGATAACGAGGGAATAATTCGAGTCGGGGAGCGGTTAAAAAACGCGCCCCTTCCTTTCGAAACCAAGCATCCCGCGCTCTTGGCGAGCCACAATATCGTGTCCTTGATCGTGCGTCACGCGGACTGCCGAGCGCTTCACGCGGGCGCTCAACTCACACTCGCGCTAGTGCGACATGAATAATGGATCGTTCGAGCACGACCGCTCATACGGGCGGTTATCCATTGCTGCGTACCGTGCACACGGGAGCGGGCGGCCGTGCCGAACCAATTAATGGGCCAATTGCCGCGCGCTCGCGTCTCTGCTCCTTCTCGACCGTTCGTTCACTGCGGAGTGGATTACGCCGAGCCGGTCATAGTACGCGCGGCCGCCGGGCGCGGTATTAATCGATCGGAGTGGCCGTTGCGACCGTCGCACCCGACCTCGGAGGAGACGAAAGCACGACCTCTTGTAAGTCGTCTCGCGATGCCGCGAGCGAACTGGGAGCTGCACGCACGATTTTCTACGTGGCCGAAACTCATTTGAGTCACGGCATTCATTATGCGATTCTGTGATCGCTGCCGCCGTCGGGGAGGCTCGATCCGGGAAGACGTAATCCCGTCGATGGCACTCACCGCAAGCGAGTGTTGTCGCGCTAAAACCTTTTGGCTCAAAGCTGTGCAGGCTGAGTTATTCCCCGCGGATCTAACACGGATCGTACAAGGCATACCTCGCGGTGTTCGTGTGCCTCGCGACGAGAGCTATCCACCTCGAACTGGTAGGGGGATACTCCACCGCCGCTTTCCTCGATGCGTATACGCGCTTTTGCTCGCGCCGTGGACTGCCGGAAATCATGTATTCGGATAATGGGACAACGTTCACCGGCGCAGATCGCGAGTTAGCGCGAGCCTATCGAGACGCTCTGCGAGATCCAGACTTTCTCAACCGCACTGCCTCGGACAACGTGTCGTGGAAATTCATTCCGCCTCATGCCCCGCATTTCGGAGGGTTGTGGGAAGCGGGAGTGCGTAGCCTCAAACATCATTTGAGACGAACTTTGGGCTCCCACACGCTGACCTTTGAGGAGTTCACTACGCTCCTCTGTAAGATCTAGGCGTGTCTAAACTCGCGGCCACTCGGGCCGTTGAGGGAGACTCTGGAGGATTGCGAGCCATTAACTCCAGGGCACTTCTTGATCGGCTCCGCCCTCACCGCTGCTCCCGAGCCCTCCGTGCTTCACCTCCGGGAGAACCGGCTGTCTCGCTGGCAACAAATTCGGCAGATCACGGAGAAATTTTGGACGCGTTGGCAGACGGATTATGTAAATACGCTGCAGCAGTGAACAAAGTGGCGAACCGCCGCGCCCTCCATCCGCGTCGGGTCCCTGGTATTATTGCGCGAATCCACGCTCCCCCCATGCAAATGGGAGCTCGAACGCGTGACACAGTGTTTCCCCGGTCCCAACGGACTGGTGCGAGTTGTTATGATTAAAACTGCGACCTCAGAATATAAATGGCCTATAACAAAACTGTGCCTACTTCCTATCGACTTGGAGTCGCCCCCAAAAGCTCAAGGGCCAGCTACGTGCGTCACAGAAACGCCAGCCGCTCTGCAACTTCCACGATCATCGGTCGGCTTTGAGTAAGTCCTGATGTGCCGGACTAAAAGGTCCTTTTGTTAATCGCGTGTTAGCGCAAGCTGTGAGATCCGGTGCGAACGGTTTATGGCGGGCGGCGTCACAGCAAGTAGCGTCGCTTAATATGACATCTCGGCGGCGTAGCTCGCGGGTGTCCCCAGAAAACGAGAACTTAGTCGAAACGGCCGTTTCAAAGAGGGCGGTATGTTCACGCTTGAACTTCGCGCTCGAGTCGCGGCCGTGTTGTAAAGGAAAAGATCGGGATCGCCGCCGAGTGGCACCACTATTCTGGAGGCACCCGCTCAGCGCGTGATCGCAACGTGCGCGGAGCGAGCGCCGCGGTCTCAATCGGCGTGCCATGTCAGATTCGAGCGAACGGTAACTGTGTGTGCATGGCCTGCAATTTTGTCGAAGGCGCAATTTTCGAAATCGTCGTGCGGCATATAGCAAACTATAGCGTGGAAGGTGGAGAACGCCCAGAATCGACGTGCGGGAAAGCGTAAGCCTGAACGAACCAGGAATTCAAGGAGGGCCTCCACGGAAGAAACGACGAAGAAGCACGCCAAAGCGGCTATCACGTGCGGCCATCATCAGCTCCCACGTGGCATTTTCGAACCTGAAGCGAATCTTGAAAGAATGAATTAAAAGTATCTAATATTCAATTATACGAGGAGGTAGAGGCAGTAAGTATAATATCGTCGACATATCTAAAGTAAAAGAATGGAGACAATATAATAAAATTAAAAATTGACTATGGACAGTGTCTGTCCGATTTCTTGCTGGACAGAAAATTTATAAAGAATCAACAAATCTTGAAAATATTTTATTAACATCCATTAAAAGCTTTATCAATACAGATAATGTTTCCTGTCATGCAAATACCGTTCTACAATGTATCTTACATAATGCTGTTATTAGAAAATTATTATTGAAGCACGATGAAATAGATATTATGAAGCAATGAATTACCGATTATTTTGGTGACAAGAATATATTGAACAGTATAAGACAATTTCTTTGTAATTCATTTTTACTGAATGCTCAATGAGATTTGGTAGAATTTTTAATAGTGCTCTGTGCAAAGATTACAATATTCTTAAAGATATCATTAAACACAATTTTTTTACAACAATCCATTGCAAAAAATGTAATTAGTAATTATTAAAATATGATAGTTATACTTACTATTCCCCTAAATCTAAAGCAGAGCATAGATATACAATATTTAATGAAACACAACTTTTCTCATTGGACATCTGTTGAAGAAATGTGCAAAAATTGTAAAAAAAACAATCAATTTCTTATTAAATATGATGTTTTTTAAAAAAAATAATTGTAATGCATTTAATATTTTCATCAAATAATAAAGACATATCTAAAATTATAAATAAAAAATTGGAAGGCTCGTGTAAATTAAAGAATTATTTAAAAATAAAATTATAAATAAATGTAGCATTAAAGGTCTTTCAACTGCTAAAATATCTATTGGAACAAACTTTTATAAAGTTGTTAATGCAATATTTCATTATGGAAATAATTTACATGACGATTATTACACAAACATGTTAAGAGACTATAAAAATAATAAATCAAAATGACTTTTTTTTTTTTACGTCAGGGAATGTGCTCTACACATACGCCATCTCGGGGGAGAGGCTTTGTTATGTGGGGATGGAAAGGGGCAGAAGGCCCTCGGCTTCCCGACCCACTAAACCCTGACGGTGGCTTCCTAACACCTATCCGGGAGCTGACCGGGAACCGCTATCGCATTACTTCCAGCCAACTCCCAGGTGATGCGTAATAACGCGCGACATACATAAAAGAAAAGCATTTTTACATCCGGTACAAACTTCAGACAGAACAGCGCCACCTGCAATGCCGCTCCATTTGGCCCACATTGTGAGCATATGTGCAATGGCCTGTATAGTCACCCCGACTATACTATCTAATGCAAACAATGTGGATTATCACATTTAATGTATGACGGACAGACAGACGAGCGACCGCCTACTCCATCTGAGATCGAGATTTCCGAGGGAGAGCGGCCAGAAACTTAAGAATTAGAGAACATCAGGGAGAGAGGAGCGTGAGGAGAGAACCCTCTATTCTCCTCTCATCTCCCTCCTTACTACGCATTACAGAATTCACAAATGTACTGAAGCAATTCCATTTGTCCTCTAACATTAGTATTTCCTTTATAACGTTGACCAGATTTAAGGCCTCGATGTTTAAGTCAAGTCCGACCATCAAGCGCGAACGCTCTACTATCCATTCCAGACAATAGAACAGTGTATAATCTCTTGTATCGTCAGGATTACCACATTGCTGACACATTGATAAGAAACGTTTTTTCATTCTATACAGGTAATGACCCAGACAACCATGACCGGTAAGAAGCTGAGTCATATGAAAGGACACATTACCGTGCTTGCGCAATAACCATTCTCTAAAAACCGGTTGAAATGCCTTTCTAGTGTTTTCCCCCGGTGGTCCGGGTTTACTGATTATCGCTTCCCACTCCTGAACCAATACCGCGTCTTCTTCAGCTTTTATCCTACTAACCTCGCTAACAGTGAAATCAGCGTTGCAACGAATCTCAGTTACTCGCGTATATACCCTTTTACGCAAGGACGCGGTAAGAGACCAGGGAGGCATTCTGACCAAAAGACACGCGACGACACATGAGACGGTTCGATAGCCCGATATCACACGAATAGCGACTCTACGCTGCAAAGCTGTCAGTAACCGTGTTTTCTTATACGGAGTTTTAGTAAATTTATCCGCCCATACCGGAGCCGCGTACATAACTATAGAAGTTATAACGTTGGCATATAACTGCCTTTTCCGCGGACCGGGTCCTCTCAAATTAGGCATCAATCTACAGAGCGAACCGACTACTCTCGAAGCCTTTATATTGATGTACGAAAAATGGTCTTTGAATGACCATTTGCTATCGATTATGACTCCCAAGTACTTCATGGAAGTCGAGACAGTGATGCGAGAACTACCACAGGTAACGAATGGTCTAACATCCGGTTCACTTTGACAGAATAAAACCGCCTCCGTTTTTTCCTCGGCCACCGACAACTTAATGCCTTCGATATAGCTCAACACTCTCCGCAACATGATATTCGATTTAGTTACGGCACAATTAATGCTAGAAGCGGTCGAAACAATTAAAGTGTCGTCCGCGTAGCACATAATTCGACATCCTGGCACAAGTTCCTGCCTCAGAACACCGTCGAAAGCTAAATTCCAAAGGAGAGAACCAAGGACTGAACCTTGAGGAACGCCAGCAGAAACGCCACGCCTACATGAATTGCCTTCTCCATCCACATATTGAATTAACCTACCATCGAGATAAGCATTAATTATGCGTCTTATGTAAATTGGAAAACCACGCTCGTCCATAACCTGCTTAATAACGTTCCAGGGAACAGAATTAAACGCATTCTTAATATCAATGCCTACAGCTATAGCAACATCACCGTCCATGACAGCATTGGATGTAATTCTATGTAGTTATAATAAGGCATCGACAGTAGACACGTTTCTGCGGAACCCATATTGAAAAGGGGAAAGATTAGAATCCTCGTTATTCGTCATCCAATCATGCATCCTGTCAGCTATTACGCGCTCCAAGGTCTTGCCCAATTCGTCAAGCAGACAAATAGACCTAGCCTTGATAGAAGTTCCCAGATTAATAGGGTCCTTGGGAAGCAGGACGAAGCAAGCAGTCTTCCATTCGTCTGGAAAAGTACCAGTTTGAAGGCATTTGGTAAAACATGCCGCGAGTATACGCTTGAAAGACCAAGGAAACTTTCTCATAATACCAGCCTTGATCCCGTCAGGGCTAGGAGCCACATTACGAGCGGATCTTCTAGCTATGTTGGCGTGAAGCTCACCAGGTGTAACAGACCAAACCTCCCGCCAATCATCCACTTCCAGTTGAGAGTCGTAATTGAACTCGTTAACCGGGAAAAGATCGTTCAATAGTACCGAAAGTTCTGAACCAGAAAGAGAACGTATAAGACCGTTACTTGAGTTCCTTAAACGATTTAACACCAATTTATACGAGATACCCCAAGGGTCTCTATCAAGAGTATCCAAAAGTTCTCTCCAGGCAGAACCCTTAGCCTTCCTTATTGACTTCCGAAGGGTACTCTTAGCATTCCTATAATTAGCGAGACATTTGTCGATCACAAACGCATCAGCCTTCCTCCTAGCACAAATATACTTGCGTCTATGACGAACAGCCGATGCTTTCAAATTGGCTACATCGTCATTCCACCAATAACAACCATGCCTTTTAGAAGCGGAAGACCGAGGAGTGGAGGCATTACACGCATCGATTATAGTATTTCTTATCCAGCTCACAAGAGAAACGGGAGAGGGATCCTGTAACTCTGAAATAGAATCCAATGTACTGTACCATTCCAGGCACTCCACGTACACATCGACTTTCATCTTTTTAAAGTTCCATCTAGACGGAGAGGGCAATGTGGAAACAGATGATCCACTTTTAACGTATTTAAATGTAATATATACGTGATTGGAAAGTGTTTCCAAATCAATTTCGACTCTCCAATTCAGAATGAAGTTCGCCATAAACGAAGTAGCCCACGTGATATCTCTAATCGACTCACCCTGCGGCCTAATACAGGTAGGTTGATTACTTATATTAATCAGGCGCAGATCATTTGAGGAAGCCATGAGATCGAGGATGGCTTCACGGCTATTGATATACAAAGATCCCCAAGTGTTTGGTTTCGAATTAAAATCACCAGCAATCAAAACCCTGCCGCTCAGCTGCTTGATAGATACATCTAACGAGTTTATAAAGTTTTCAAAATTTGCCATGGATATATTCGGAGACACATAACAAGAAACAACACTAACATTGTTACATTTAACAATTACAATATTATTCAGACTTTTTATCAGCCTGCATCTAATATGAGAAAAACCAGGGACAATCATAATAACCGACAAAGTATCAGAACTGTAAAAACAGTCAGAAGCCGCATTAATTCCTACAAAAGGTTCAGAAATAATTGCAATATGGGAACCCAATTCGACAACTTGCTGGCGAAGTAAATCAAGCGCCTGCCAAGATCTATTCAAGTTGCACTGCAAAAAATTAATTGCCATAATTATATATTCTACTCTTTCTATCTACAGCAGTTTTATCCGAAAAACCATTGTTTTTCAAACAGATATATGATCCTAGACGATGAGCACAATTTGCATCAGGCAAGTGAGCACATACGACGCAGTACGGTGCTTCTGAAAACGTTCGCCAGATGCCCAAACTGCCCACATCGAAAACAGGATCCTTGACGATCTTCCGGCGCATTGCAATTCTGACGCACATGGCCAAAACGCCAGCATCTAAAACATTGAGTTGGTCTCTTTTTCATTAGTTCTATTTTGGCACGCGTCCAGCCAATGCACAGATATCCAGCCTCAGCAATAGAGATAGCCGCATTGAGGGGACATTGTACTCAAGCAATGCCCATCCCATCACGCATGCTACGTATCTCACTAATTCTAAAATCGTCCGATGGAAAACCACTCAAGGCCGTTATCTCATGCAGGATTTCATCACGAGAGGTTGAAGGGGCAATTCCAACAATCTTTAACTCTTTTCTAGCTACAGGATTACCAACTCTAGCAACATCCTTTAATATAACCTCCAATTGATTTTTTAAGCGACTAGCTAACTCAGCTCCATTGATACCAAGCACTTCGATCTTATAGCCACCGTTAAATGTAGATTTAATCCTGGTATTGTCGATACCTAAATCGCTTAGAGAGATTTTTTGTCTGGCTGTACGCAACATGTCGGCATAAGACAGTTCACAATCTTTTTTCGCATTGATAGTGACAACTGCCACCTTACGCCTGCCAACATTTGGTCGCAATGCACGAGAAGAAACAGGATCCCAATTCCGATTACTATTCTTAATAATTCGACTATTAATATTCAAGGTAATTCCCCTATCGACATAACTAGTACTAGGATTAGTTCTTTCAAACCTTCCATCACTCTGCGATGTGAAGGAAAGATATCTCACTCTTAGTTTTTTCTGTTTTTTAATTTTCGGAAAGTCTGTAGAATACTTGTCATCAGAAAACTTCCTTTGATTAGATCGCGCCGGCGTTATTTGGATATTTTCGATAACTCTTATACCTTTATTAAGAGAAGGTCTAAAACTTTTATTTTCAATAACTTTAGTTTCATGTTCAGTTTTTTTGCCACAATATCTTGTACTCTATTGCTTTTATTTGAGTTACGAAAAGGTGAAAACTGATCAGTATTACCAGAAGGGTTTGAAGACTTGACAACATTTTTAGCATTACTACCAGAAGATAGGTTCCGAGTTTTTCTGACAAACTTTTATTTTTAAATTTACTAAATAAATTATTGGTTTCAGGTGATGTACTATCTCTTTTAAACGACATTATTTCCTTAGAAAGCGCATCAAATTGACTCTTCATTTCATTGAACTTGCAGCGCAATTTATTTTTACGAGCCTGCATTTCTCTGATCTCTTCCATCAGGGCATCATTACGCCGTGTAAGAAACTCCACTTCACTCTATTCTTCTGTCTATCAATCTTGGTCATGTACGTCTCTATTACATCCCTAAGCTGTAGTAAATGATTCTTCCATTTACTACTATAAGGACCCGATATATTTTTACTTTTGACTCTCAACCTTTCTATACTTTTTATAAGATTTAAGCCATATGAGCCTATTTCAGCATTGCTCATTGACATCAAGTCTAACTCTGAAATACGTTTAGAAACGTCTATTTCGCAAAATGTAAAATCATCATCACTCAAAAGACGTTTAAGATTTACCGCTTTTTTAATGCTATTTTTATGTGTTTTATTTTTATGGGAGGGAGAAATATCCGACATTGCACGTTCATATGAGTCAGACTCATTATTGGATATTTCGATAGAGTCGGCAGCACTAATGCCAGGGACATCACCAATTTTTTTCAGGTTCTCAATCTCCAAATTTCTATCTTTACTAGTGGACTGCACTTCCGTTAAGGCTTTGGGAGCAGCTTTCACCGCTCCATCTTTGCTATTTTTATTGATCGAGTCCACATCCTGATCCTCCTCAGAATCATCAATAACTCTAAACTTACGAAATCTGGGAGGAAGAGGAGGATTCGAACTATCCTCAGTTTCTGGAGAACCATCCGCCTTTCTTTTAACCAAAATCTCAGAATTAGCAATCTCCATAGGTTCAGAGATATCAGGGAGAAGCTCCATGGTAGCAGTTTCAGCTGAAGAGCCCAATGGCAACCCTTCAGCAAGTCCCTTTTTTTTGTGACGCTGGGGAAACCTCATGGTACCACACACCCCCGGGTAGGGGTGCGGGTTATGTGGGACTCCTTGTTCCCCTTGGTCGAGCCACGAATGGTTCGACCAGGGGGCCCAAGACCTACCTCACTAAAACCCCAGCGGGTGTTCTTCCCGGGCGTTGGATAGGGGGCGGCGAAGATGCTGGTATCCCATGCCGACTCGCCGCCCCCCCGCCAAGCCGTCTCCGGGGAGTTGCCTCAGTCTTGCGACCGAGACCCCTCCCCTACCGCACAGTCAATGGCTGTGCGGTTCCCTCGCGGTTGCGGCGCAGGGCGAACACCGGCCCCACGCCGCACTCTCCCAAAGAGTTTGGGAGGCGGGGCCATGGCTCGAGAACTCCCGCTCGAGCCATCGCCCCCCGCCCCCCTGCTGGACGCATCCCCCGGACCCCCAAGAGGGTGATCCGGTTCGGCGTTCCACCAGAGGAGCCCTCGCCAGGGGGTTCCTCTCAGAAGGAGAGAAACCCCCTCCGTGGACGGCGTTGCCCTCCCACCGGTGCCTTATGGCTCCCGGTGAGAGGGCCCCGCGCGTCACGTCTCCGTCATTGAGGGGGGCCCAGACGCCCCAGGCGGACAGGCATCGCCCGCCCGCCAAGGACGCGTGGCCTCCCCTCGGTCCCCCTAATTACGGCTCCCTCCGCTCCCATGGGAGTTAGGATTCGGCCGCAATCAGGGGGATTTCCCGTTCAGGAGCGCGGCCGCGCCCGCCTCGCCTAGGCAAGGCGGCGCACCCACGCCCCCGATTCTCGAGAGGTCTTTGGGGGGGAGTCCAGGGACTTAGTCGTTTCCGACCCCCCCCCGGCAACCTCATCCCGCGTCATGTGACGCGGGTGTGATTATGGCGGACCCTCCCCGCCCCCCGCCACCACGGGTGAGAACTCTCCCCAATGGCGAGGAAAGAGAGGGCCCGCCCCCTCCTCCGCGGCTATTTCTTGTGCTGCCGGGGGCGAGCCCCCCCTGATTCCAGCCACCACAGACGAGCGAGCTCGCCAAAGGCGGGAAAAGGGGGGTCCTTCTCCCGTTCCTACTGCCTCTACCTCTACCGCGGGCGCGCCCCCCCCCGCCCCCGATTCCCGCCACCACAAGCGAGTAAACTCGCCGGTGGCGGAAAAGGGGGGGGGCCCGCCCCCATCCTCTGGGTCGTCTCCTCCTCCGTCCTCCTCTTCCGAGGGCTGGGAGCCACCCCTTCCAGCCCTCTCCCTCTCTCTCTTTGCCTCCTCCTTCTGCGAGAGCACTCTCTCGCAGAAGGAGAAGAACGCCTTCCAGACATCTTTTCTCGCTACCATCTCCTTGACTATCGATGGTAGCGAGAGATCCCCTCCCCCGATTGTCGCCTCCAATTCCCTCCTCTCTTCTGACCAAGCCACACACTCTTGGAGTGTGTGGCCGGCCGTGTCTCGCCTATTGCCGCAGTGGCGGCAACGTGTCGTGCGCTCCTTCTTAATGCGACACAGGTACTCCCCGAAACAGCCGTGTCCGGTGAGCACCTGTGTCATCCGGTATGATACACCCCCCTTGGCCCTGCCTAGCTATTGTTCCAGGCAGGGCCGGATGGCCCCGACGGTCCATTGTCCCGGCAGCCGTGGATCTTGTAGGCTGCCGGACCAACTCTCGATCAGTTTCCGTCGGGTCTGGGCCCTCAAAACACGCCGGACACTATCCGTGACGGCCGTTCCCTGCCTTTGTAGCCCGCGTATACACCTATAAACCTCGGCGTACATGCGGGCCAGCAACTCGATAGGGGGTACTCCTGCGAGCACCCCCACGGCCGTCCAGCTAACGGTACGGAACCCCCGGCATATGCGGTTGGCCACCCGCCTTTGCAGTTGATGCAGGGCATTTCTCAGTTTGCGGGTGGCCTCTACCTTTTCCGCCCACACGGGGGCTCCGTACATGATCATAGAGTGGATAGTTCCGGCGTAAAGTCGGCGAACCCTTCCGTCCGGTCCCCCGAGGTTCGGCAGCAGTCGGCATAACGCCATTGCTGCCTTATTTACCCTCGGGGTCAGTTGGCGGAAGTGCTCGCCGAAGGCCCATCTGCCATCCAAGTGGAGACCCAGATATTTAATCTGGGTCCCCACCCCTATGGGGGTGTTCCCAACTAATATTTGGGCTTTGGGTGGCGCCCCATGAGAGCCGTCATGGAAGAAGACGGCCTCTGTCTTTTGGGGCGCCACCTTCAGCCCAATTCCTTCAATTGTGCGCACGACACGTGCCACCGCAATATTGGCACGCGCTGTCGCTTCCTCCCAGGAGTCTCCCCCGGCCATGACTAATGTGTCATCCGCATAGCAGATGACGTCACAGCCGTGGGGAAGGGCGGTCCTCAGGGTCACGTCATAGCAGAGGTTCCACATGAGGGGGCCCAAGACTGACCCCTGTGGAATCCCGCACGAAACCTCGACCCTGCGCTCCTCGGCGTTCTGGTCTATGTAGACCAGACTTCTGTCCCGAAAATAGTCCGAGATTATTGACACCAGGTAGGGGGGAACCCTGTGGTATCTCAGGGCATCCCCCACCCGGTGCCATGGCAGGGTGTTGAAGGCATTTTTGATGTCTAATGAGACCGCCAACAACACCCCGCCTTCCCTCACGACGGCCTCCGAGACCGAGCGGACACGCAAGATTGCGTCAACGGTTGACCGCCCGGCTCGAAAGCCGTACTGTTTCTCGTCCAAGTTCGGACCATTTCGGGACAGGTGATGGACGAGGCGGGCAGCGATGATTCTTTCCAGAATCTTTCCCGCCTCGTCCAACAGACATATCGGTCTGTACGCCGAGGGCGAATCCCTAGGTTTGCCTTCCTTAGGGATTAGGACTATTGACGCCCTTTTCCACTCTTGGGGGAAGGAGCCCTCCTTGAGGCACCCGTTATACAGGTGCCTCATGGGCTCGACCAGCTCTTTAAAGGCGAGGGCCCAGATTCTTCCGTGGATGCCGTCTGGTCCAGGGGCTTTCCCCTTTTTAATTCTCCTGACGGCATCCCGGATTTCTCCTCCCGTGACCCCCATCTCTCAGCAAGCCCCTCGCTCGATAACGACAAGGTGGTGCCGGAGACGACAACCCCACCAGGCCGGCCACTAGAGGGTCCGAAGTCCACTTATGGCGTTAAGATATTTCCCACTTGAGGAAAAAGAAAGCATAACTATTGCAAACATAATTATTGATATCTTTATTTATATCTTCCAGTAACATCTTATTCTCACAGAGTGATCTATTGATCGCCTGTAAAACATCCTGAGAATGATCTATTTTGATAAGCCTGTCTATATCCAGAAGCTGAGGATCAGTTGTTCTTTTCATTTTACTTGATACAGAAACATCAGATGCATCGAAAGGTATATTTATGACAAGCGAAGATATTTCCAATTGAGGAATACTTTCTGCAGATGAATCATCTCTCATATCAAAACTATTTACATTATTATATTTACTTAAAAGTTCCTCAAGCTTTTTAATTTTACCTAATAGAAAGGATCTGGCACAGTACATTCGATGCCCTTTATTATAAAGAAGGAGAATACAAGCCTCAATCAATTTTAAGCGACCCGCAATTTCAGACCTAGTATGATGTATATTACTATAAACATAAGCAACGGCATCAATAGCACGATTCGTAAGTACTGTAGGAGAGACATTATCCCTCTGAAGATAATTACAGATCTCTTCTACAGACGCCATACTAAATAACAAATAGAATAAAGGAACTAAAAATCTAACAACAGTTGCTAATTATTACATAGCAAGCAAATAAAACTTAATAAGAGATACAAAACTGTAAGTAGAATAATCTTCTTAACTCTAACTATTCACTCTAGGCACTATACGAGGGTCACTATTTATATTTCGGGAATTGGCAACACTGATGTCATGTGAGTCCATCTGACGGTTCCATCGTAAAGTTTGACATTTTTGACGATATACGTACTCAGAACATTTTGTCATACGGACGCTATTTGTTTATTTTATATTTAGTTGAAAGTTTCGTCTCGGCAAAAAATGGAACTGAATCGTGAACATTTTCGTGCGATGATTTTTTACGACTTTCGACGTGGATTATCACAACAAGAGTGCGTCAATCAACTTAATTTGACTTTTGGCGATAAAGCTCCATCAAAAACCACTGTGTATCGCTGGTATAGTGAATTCAATCGTGGTCGTAGTTCGCTGTCCGACGAGTTTCGTGAAGATCGTCCAAAATCGACTGTAGTGCCAGAAAACATCAATGCTGTGCACGAAATGATTAAGCAAGATCGTCATGTAACCTATTGTGAGATTGAGGCATCCCTAAGCATTAGTTCCACCAGCATATATGCGATTTTACATGAACACTTAGCTGTGCAAAAGTTATGTTCGCGTTGGATCCCACATAATTTGACAATCGCTCAAAAAAAGGCTCGTGTCGATTGGTGCAAAGAAATGCTTAAGAAATACAATCGCGGTGCTTCAAAAGACGTTTATAAAATCGTGACAGGTGACGAATCATGGATATATTCGTATGAGCCCGAAAGTAAGCAGCAGTCGACTGTATGGGTGTTCCAAGATGAACCAAATCCAACAAAAGTTGTTCGCGCACGAAGCACTTCAAAGAAAATGGTGGCCTGTTTCTTCGGAAAAACTGGTCATATTGCAACAGTGCCTCTAGAGGATCGTAGAACAGTAAATTCTGAGTGGTACACAACCATTTGTTTGCCAGAAATCTTCGGTGAAATAAGGAAAACAAACAAGAGACGTCGGATTGTTCTTCATCATGACAATGCGAGCTCTCACACATCGGCTCAAACAAGAGACTATTTGAGCACTCAAAACATCGAATTGATGGGTCATCCGCCGTACAGCCCTGATTTGGCACCCAATGATTTCTTTTTGTTCCCATCCGTGAAGAATAAACTGCGTGGTCAACGATTTTCATCGCCCGAAGAAGCTATTGAAGCGTTCAAAAATCATGTTTTGGAGATACCTCATTCGGAATGGAATAAATGCTTTGAAAATTGGTTTAAGCGCATGCAAAAGTGTATCGATCATCGTGGCGAGTACTTTGAAAAACAATAAAAATATATTCGCAGCTTAACTATTTGTTTTTGTTCCTATTCCCGAAATATAAATAGTGACCCTCGTATATTTATTATCAAAAATAACGATCAGCATCAAAGAAAAAATCCAGTTATTGTTACAATCAGCAACAAAACGGATCTCCAGATGCAAACCGTAATATCAGATAGCACGATTAAATAAATTGATATTAAAATATATCTCAATCAAATCTCTAAAGCTTAATATTTCATCAAAATTGATAAAACAAAACCCAGAAACCAAGAGGCCATATCTACAACTTAGCTATTATATTTGCGTACCATAATATAACAGAACACCAATTCCTCAAAATGCATTGAGGATGGCCTGTAGGAAATTTGCACGCAGAAAACCCCAAAATAATAAATAACAATTGTACACTTACCTTAAAAGGAATAATAGTAAATAGGTATACAATATCACAGTTCTCTTATTTAATTAATTGCTCTCATTACAATTTACAAAAATCAAATAACTATATACAGCATCTTTATGATACTGTTAACATTTTTGTTACTAATATTAATTATTGTTATTCATTAGCAATTATTTCATTGGTTGTTTCACTGCGCCTATCTAAACAAATTTTAATTTTAATTATAATTTCTGATTACCTCATGTAATACATTCCTTTAGTTACAATTTTCAATTATAATAATTATTAATATTATAAGTAACCTTAATTATAATAGAGGCAAATACTTAACATAATTGTGAATACTATAACATATTAAATATGTCAAATACTACCCTTATGTATATGAACACAATTGCAAAGTATAATAATTCATTCAAGTAGGTGTTAATTAATTCTTACTATTTATATAGGTAGTCTAAATTATAAGAGACATAACATATTTAATCTGTTTAACACTATTTCTATATATTATATAAATTTAAACTTAAATTTAAATTAAACTTTACCAATATATAGGCCTTAAGGCCCAAAAATTGCCCTGCATGTATAAAAGGTATATTTACGTATTCATATACCCTATAATTCATAATAGTATCCAGATAATACTAGATACCAATCACAAATAAACCTCGGTAACAAAATCAATCAACAGATCAATATTGTTGTAAAAACATTTACCATCCTATAATAATGTTCCTAATTATAACTAATCTTACGTAAACTAATTAACTTAATAATCAATAACAATGCATCACAACAAAAAGCTAACGAGTGTTTTTTAAATACATTTAATAACTTAATATAGTTAGACTACATTAAGCTTCCATCCATTTATGAGACACAAGGCCTAAGGATCATTTCACATATGAAAGTGATATCTCTATATTATCATATACACTAAGATAATATGAAACTTCTAAATAACACAATATCAAATATAAACTATATCTAATCATCCAGGTTAATGTATTTAATCACCCAATCAACAATAATAATAATGCATTATCATGATAAAATTAACAACTCCTACTTATAATCACTTATATATATATATATATATATATATATATACCATCTGAATCAGTCTATATATTACCTAAATTTAACATCCAATCAAATATTAACTTATAATTGTCATTAAGAATTTCTTCATACCAAAGGATATCAAAATATCCCTTTATATCATATTACAATTTACAATCATTAAGCGTATCTAAATTAAAGAATTTGCATATTATCAAGAGATATAATATCAACGTAAATAACATCGTTAGAATATAAACATATCCAATAAACCATATAGCATAAAACAATACATCAGTTCTTTCAATAAACTTGATTAAAAACAACTCAAGTTCATTATTACATTATAAGCCTTTAAATAATCTAGCTTTAGTAAATCATCATTAACATACATGTATATATAACTTCTGAATAGTTCATCCGCTATATAGTCACCTGTCTAATATATCTATTAGATTTTAATAAACGCAAAATCATAATTACCTATTTATGTTTAATAATATTAATCGATTACTATGATTGACCACTAAAGATTAATTACCTCTTAACCGATTGATATAAGAAATATTTTCCGTCTAATCAATATGTCAAAATTATATTAACATTACTTATCCAATAGTGAATGAATTGTCGTATAAAGCAATAAAGTAATATAGTTTGCACTCACTTTATAGATTGTAGTAATAATGTTGCTCTCTATCTTTAATAGCAGATACTTAATAATTAAACTACCCTAAATTAATGTTCAAGAATAGAAGAATTAATTTGATTTGATCATTTGACCATCCTCATCGCATTTAACTACTATTCAATTACTATTACTAAAATTATTTCCATTTCACTATTGGTACGCACACAATGAAAATATATAAGTCCGCAGTAGAATCTTCTTTCTTCCGATAAATAATTCCAAGATGCTATTCCATCGATGATTATAATTTTTAGTTGTTGCATTTCCTTCAGTAATTATAACATTTTGTTACAGTATCCTTTACTGTTAACTGTTAACATCGACGTATCACAAGATTGACCTGTAATACATATATAATTAATAATAGTTAATAATAATCACAAGCTTAAGGGGATGCCGGAGCGTTGGCCGAACTCCGACGGGTTAGCGCCCTCATTTGAGAGGAACTAAAATTATCGATAATTACCGACAATTTTAATTCCGCTATTATCGACAGTAATATATATATGTCAAAAAGCCATTTTAGTGTGTTCAACATATTGAAATCAGACAACATAATATATTTTTACTGTCAAATCATCTCGCACACGCATCTAAGCGTGTCAATGACAATAAAACATACATATATAAATGTGTCTCTTTATGACATAGTTGAACACATTTTTAATATTGCTCTTTTATATATTTTGATGATATATGTATATTTTCATGTATTTTTCAAAGGAAATATACAATCTACCATATATATATATATATATATATATATATATATATATACAAGGTGGTTCAAAAGTCCGGCAACGGTCAATTATGCCCAAGAAATAGTGGTCTTATGAATAAAATATAAAAATTGCAGGGTTCAACCCGGGAAAAATTTTTTATATATAATTATATCTAAATAATTATATAATTATACATAATTATATGTGAAATATGTTTATTTTATATATAATTAAATTTATTTAACGTATAAGACGGGCAACAAGAGCCAAATCGCGGATGACAATGCGTTATCCTAACAAAACTAAAAAAGGGGTATTGAAATTAAATCTCAAAATATGAGATTATTTCATATTTAAAATCTTGGCCGTGTCCAAGTAAAAATTTGGTGCCTTGTGCACCGGTATTTAATTCTAACGAAAAATTATTTAGTTTCGTTAGGATAACGCATTGTCATCCGCGATTTGGCTCTTGTTGCTCGTCTTATACGTTAAATTTATATTTATATTACAGAGCCTTATTAAAACTCTTATAAATTTATTTATATATAAATTATGAAGTTCATGTATAATCTCATGTCAAGTTATATATGAAACATTATATATATTTATATATGTGAATACTTATTTATTATATATACAATATATATATATATATATATATATATATATATATATTTATATAAGTATATGTATATAAAAAGCTCTTTTATCTAATTGTATATAGACATATTTCATATTTAATTTTGCAATTATATGTGTATAATTTTATATATTTCTATATAATTTTATATTGTTATATATAAAAATTGTTTCTAGGAAAAATAAGATATTTTATAGTGACTTTGACTTTGACGTAGGGGTCAAATTTAGAGGTCATTTCAAGATCAACTTTTATTAAACAAAACCCTCTATTTTTATTAGATATTCTTGTAGCTTATCTCGAGAATTTTCCAAAACACTAATAAAATATTTTTTGATGTACTTATTGAGTTATAAAGGTTTGAAGTGAACAATTCTTTTATAAAATTGACAATATCTTGTAAAACATTCAATTTTCATTATACATTTATACTTTTTATGCACAGAATAATAAGACCAATCAATAGGTGCAAAGAAAACACAGTTGCAAAAGACGTATGTAGTTTTCAAGAAGCAACTGCCCAGCAAACATTATAATTGCTATATAACACGTAAATAACGTGCATGTAACATGTAACATACACGTTAGTTGTAATTTCCTACTTATGGATTCTATTATTTATTGTAATTGTTTTGTCTATTTTCTCCTTTGGTTTTTATCGGAGCTATCGCCTAGTTCTCTCTTGTAGACTGCGTCGATAGGCAAGGATAGATAGCAGGAACTAGTCTCTTTATTCTAAGTAAGAATACGTAATTTTTATTTTTCGGATCACAAATGTTCTTCTCGGGTTTACCGGACGGCTCGTCGTACCAGACTCGCTCTCCGTGCCGCATCGCTCCTTTTTAAAGACGCGGAAACTCTCTCCTAATTCGGCGCTTCGCCCTTGTGGACGCAATAACAAACTGTCGATGTACACAATTACAGAGAGCTCTCAGTAGCGTATGTCGAAGGCGCGCGGGGATCACGGAAATTTAATTTTTTCCCAAACATACCCCTCGGGTTGAATCGCCAAGGGATTCAAATGACAGTCAGGGGTAAATCCTTACACATTGAACTGCAATCATTGGAGACAACCTGCAGAATTTAGATTACGCTGAACCGTCCGGACTTACCGGCAATTTACAGAGTTTAACAATAGGTCTTACAAAAGTAGAAAACGCGGTCTTGATCTGAGCAACTCGCACCAGGCCATCCTTGTCAGGCTTACATTCAATGATTCTCGCAAGCTCCCATCTGCAGGGAGGTAAATTAAAATTTTTTATTAGAACAATATCGTTTATGCGAAATTCATCAGATCGATTCTGCCATTTAAAACGCTGCTGCAAGGTGTTCAAGTAGTCAAGACTCCACAATTTCCAAAATTGCTCGTATTTCGCACGCATTAATTGCCATCGATCGAGTCGTGACTCGGAGGTATGTAAGACTCTCGGACTCGGAATCGATTTAATGGCACTACCAATTAAAAAATGCCCTGGTGTGAGCGCATTGCAAGAATTTACATCGTCATGAAGTGCGGCGATCGGGCGCGAATTCAAACATGCTTCGATGTTACATAAAAGAATGGTGAACTCTTCGACCGTAGGTGTGCAAGAACCCAGTATACGTCGCAAGTGGTGCTTAACACTCTTAACACCTGCCTCCCACATGCCCCCAAAATGAGGGGCAGAAGGCGGAATGAAATGCCATTGAACTGGCTTTGACGCGAACTTCGCCTGCAGATCTACGTCGGCTTGAGTCTGTCGGATCGCTGTAACAAGTTCGCGATCCGCGCCTTGATAGGTAGTCGCGTTGTCGGAATAAAGATCGGATGGAATGCCACGACGCGCTACAAACCGTTCGAAAGATGCGAGAAAGGCAGCCGTGGAATAATCATGAACGAGCTCTAAGTGTATAGCTCGTGTAGCGAGACAAACAAATAGCGAGATGTATGTTTTGCGCGACTTACGTCCGCGGCCGGAAGCGTCTCGAATTGCGAAGGGGCCGGCGTAATCAAGTTTCGTATGGCAAAATGGACGGGACGGAGTTACTCTAAATGTAGGAAGGTCGGCCATAAATTGTACGCCGGTTATGGCGCGATGCCGAGTACATGTCACGCAATTGCGGATACAACCTTTTACCATGCTTCGCGCCCCCAGAATCCAATATTGTTCTCGCAACGTGCGAAGCATTAATTGTACACCGCCGTGAAGTGTATCCTTATGAATTTGATCGATAATGAGCTTAGAAAGGTAATGTTTTGGAAGTAGAATCGGAAATTTACAATCATATGAAAGATCAGACATTTGAAGTCAACCACCCACGCGTAGGATACCGGAGGGATCCAGGAACGGATCGAGAGAATGGATGGAGCATCGAACTGGTAACCTCGACTTGGCTTTGAAAACGACGATTTCTTTTGAAAAGGATTCCGTTTGCATCTGTTTAATCCAGAATCTGTGCGCGGTTTTTATTTCATCGACTTGCAAAATAGAGAGACCTTGAGCAACATCTGGGACTCTCGTTCGAAACTTGAACCGAAGGACGTATGCGGTGACACGTAGTAAGCGTGGCCACGTGGAGATATGACTGAAGGATTCAAAAAGTTCCGCTCGATTTGAATGATGCGAGTGGACTGCATTTGACGCTTTCAATTCGGAATCATCTTCGGTGCAACTTATCGTAGATTGAACTGGCCAATTATCCTCGTTAAATTTCAGCCATGCCGGGCCGTTCCACCAGGAACTGGAAGGCGTTAGCTGAGCTGGATTTATGCCGCGCGATGCGCAATCTGCGGGATTATCTTCTGTTGGCACATGCAGCCATGTCGCCGTAGGAAGCTTCGTTTGAATAGAAGACACTCTGTTAGCTACAAATACTTTTAAATCTGATGGAGCCTTTTGCAACCATGCTAATACGATCGTCGAGTCACTCCAGCAAAACACAGGAATGTTTTGCAATTTCATCGCGTCAATAGTAAACGAAATACAGCGAGCTAGCAGCTGAGCCGCACAGAGCTCGAGTCGTGGAATCGAAATCGTTTTAATCGGAGCGACCTTGGTTTTTGATAGAAGTCGAACATGACTATCGCCAGAATTCGTGACAATTTTTGAATAGACTACCGCTGCATAGGCTTTAGATGAAGCGTCGCAAAAGCCGTGTAAATGCAAGCACTGAATGTTACGCTCGAAGCCTAACCAACGAGAAACTTGCAGAGTCGTCAAGTGTAACATCTTTTTGCAAAAAGCATTCCATTCGGTTTTAATTTCCGCAGGAAGAATATCATCCCATCCGTAGGAAAATTTCCACAGTTTTTGCAGTAGAATTTTGAGAGATATCGTGATCGGAGACACCCATCCGAGGGAATCGAATATTTTCGCTATCGTCGAAAGGATTTGTCGTTTCGAAATGTCGGTAGATGGTGGACGGAATTTTATTTCAAAGGAGAAATTATCATCGCAAGGTGTCCAATGAATACCGAGTATTTTTAATTGTTCACCTTCTTGGAAAGGCTTGGAACTTGCTAAACCGTGATTCGCAGGATTTATATCTTGTAGAATTTCAAAATCGTTGCTGGCCCATTTTCTGAGATGAATGCCTGCGCTTAGTAAACAGCCGATTAGTTGGTCGCGTTTTTTAATCGTGGACGGTTTATCATCGCCTCCGGATAAGACATCGTCAACGTATATTTCATTTTGCAAAATTGCTTGAGCTAGTGGAAAACGCGAACTCTCGTCGATTGAAAGTTGTTTGAGCACGCGTTGGGCGAGATAAGACGCGCAGGCAGTACCATAAGTAACGGTATTTAATGAATAAGTATGGACTGGCTCGTTCGGAATCGTACGCCACAATATTAATTGATATTGGCGATCGTCTGAATGAATCTGTATTTGTCGAAACATTTGCTGAATATCAGCGGAAAAAACGTATTTGTACAAACGCCATTGAAGAATAATTGCCGGAAGATCGGCTTGCAACTTTGGACCAATCATAAGATGGTCATTCAAAGAAGTGTTATTCGAGGTATTTGCCGAGGCATTAAACACTACACGAAGTTTGGTTGTAGTATTGTCCTCGCGAATAACTGGATGATGAGGTAGAAACGTCGGTTGAAAGAAACGTTGCACGTTTTCGATTTTTTGCATATGCTCGAGCTCTTCGTACTCGTTAAGAAAGTCGACGTATTGCCCTGAAATTTCCCGAGAATTGGCTAAACGTCGCTCTAGTTGCGCGAGGGAACGCGTAGCTACTGACCTTGACTCGCCGATCTTTATCGGAGGACCAGACTTGAAGAATAAGCGGACAACATAGCGCCCTGAAGAATCGCGCATATGTGTCTCTTGAAAATGTAAGTTGCAACGAAGATTTTCCTCTGAGAGAGCGTGTGTCGTTGGAATTTCTTCCAGCTCCCAAAAACGTCGGAGTTCGAAATCGAGATTGCCAGAAGTTGCTTGGTGAACGTGAATTCTTTGGCTATCTCTTTGGTTTGAAATAGGACCCAAAATAATCCACCCGAATATCGTTTCTTGCGCAAGTGTAGCATCGTTAGAAGCTTTCATTAAGCCACCCATCATAATTGAACCGTACAATTCGGCCCCGAGAAGTACTTCGATTGCATCATTTGAGCTTGGATTTGGATCGGCTAGATTCAATTTGGAAAGAAACGGAATCTCTTGTAATTGGAAATGAGGTGGAATGTACGCTGTAATTTTTGGAACGACCAATGCTTTGGTATGAAGAATCGTATCATTTTTATTAGTCGCACTGATAGAAATAGAGACGGCATGTTGAACGCAATTAGACGTAGTGTCACCGATGCCAGATACCTTTACGCGTGTTGAAATTAAGCGAGCTCTCAACATTTGAGCGACTCGTGACGAAACGAATGTGGCATCGGAACCTTGATCGATCAGTGCTCGCGTGTAAACATATCGACCGTTTTCTGATCCTATACAAACACGTGCGGTAGCCAGGAGCACGGGTTTAACTCCCGCGTTCACGTGTGAATGTACGTTGGACGCGTTATCGCATTGTCCAGAGTCTGTTGTTGTCGTTAAACTTGACCTTGAATTCTCGTGTAACAAAGTATGATGTTGTCTTTTACATTTCAAGCAAGTAAAGAAACTACGACAATTTGAAACGTAATGACCTTTGGTCAAACAATTTTTGCATATATTATTTTTTTGAACAAACGCTAGTCGCTGCGAATGCTTAACGCTTGAAATTTCTCGCAATGCATTAAACGATGTGTTTCGGAACAAAGAGCGCACGTACTCGCGGTGTTTGTATGGTGAGAACGCACTATATTATTTTTTCGTGCCGCATTTGGAATCGAGCGAGCACCGGAACTCTTTTCGGATGAGTTTCCGTTTGCGGACTTCGAGTTATCTCCGTCCTTGGATACAGCCTCAAGCGAACGAATTTGTGTATCTAGAAACGCGTATAGTTTTTCCATCGTAGGATATCTCCTCTCTGAACCTAAGCTGACTTCCCAATCTTTTCTCGTCAATTTGTCTAGTTTCTGTACAAGAATGTAGACTAAGATCATATCCCATTCATCTACAGAACATTTCAAGGCACGCAGAGCATTTATCGATTCCGATGAATTGGAGCGTAATTGTTTTAACCCGAACAGATCGTTAGACGAAACAGTAGGAATGGTAAATAAACGTTTGAAATATGCGTCAATAATAACGCGTTGATTTTCGTAACGATTCGTGAGTTCCTTCCATGCAACATCGAAATTACTATCAGTTAGAGAAAGATGGGAAATCAACTTAGCAGCGTCGCCAGTAACCGCGGATAATAAATATTGCAATTTCTCGACTTGCGATATGGAACGGCGATTTTTAACGAGCGCAAGAAACAAATCGCAAAAAGTTAGCCACTCGGTTACATTACCGGAGAAAGAAGGCAAGTTGATCTTCGGCAATCGGATCTCGTTGATGGACGTCGTTGCGGCCGCCGTTGGTACAGGAATGGAAATTGAAGCGACGTTGAATGCCTCGAGTTTTTCTTGAAAGAAGTCGTAGGCTTGCATGTACGAGACCTCCGCCTTGTCTAGCAGCTTGTTCTTGAAGAAGGGAAGCTGTGCCGCGTCTGCGTCGGTTGCTACTGCCTCAATGATAGCGGCATTCTCCTGGCATTTATTCCAGTAATTTTGCAAGAGTTGAAATCGACCTTTAGTGATGGCATGAGTTTGATTGTCAACTCCAAGCTTTTGGAAATTCGTTATTGAGTTCGTTAAATAACGTAAATTCGTATCGAACGCAAATATTGCCTTGTCCATTTCGATCTATTGTCTTGCAGAGCTCGACCTTGTAAGGTAAACACGGTAGAAATGGAGAATGTATGTACGTGAGTCGAAATACTTCCTTGTCGTACGGAAATTTTTACTCGGAATGTAGCGCAATTGTTGAATGGCTCACTTGAAGTAGTTGCACTGATTGCACGTGTATCTTGTTTGAATCCATCCGTTAATTTCTCGACACAGATCCGGCTCGAAGGACCATGTTTTGTATATTTTCTCCTTTGGTTTTTATCGGAGCTATCGCCTAGTTCTCTCTTGTGGACTGCGTCGATAGGCAAGGATAGATAGCAGGAACTAGTCTCTTTATTCTAAGTAAGAATACGTAATTTTTATTCTTCGGATCACAAATGTTCTTCTCGGGTTTACCGGACGGCTCGTCGTACCAGACTCGCTCTCCGTGCCGCATCGCTCCTTTTTAAAGACGCGGAAACTCTCTCCTAATTCGGCGCTTCGCCCTTGTGGACGCAATAACAAACTGTCGATGTACACAATTACAGAGAGCTCTCAGTAGCGTATATCGAAGGCGCGCGGGGATCACGGAAATTTAATTTTTTCCCAAACAGTAATTATAGATAGGATAGTGACTTAGCGAAAGATTATCTTTCGGCATCCTACAATATCGATGCTATCTGGGATGTAATTACAATATATAAATAACATATGTCATATTACAAATGTTACATCTATGAATGAGAAATTACCGTATATGTTACATGTAACATGCACGTTATATAGTATTATATACATGTAACATAGCAGTTATATTTTGTGTTTGCTGGGTGCATTTTCTTTACACCAAATTGGTCTCATTATTATGTGCATAAAAATAAAAAGTATGATAACGTAAAACTGAATATTTTACAAAGATATAATTTTATGTCAAACAATTGCTTCGAATCTTTATAATTCAAAAAGTACTTCATGAAAAAATGTTTTATTATAATGCTTTGGAAAGCTGTCGAGATAAGCTACAAGAATATCTAATAAAAATTAAAGGTTTTTAAAAAGTTGACCTATAAATGATCTCAAAATTTGACACCTAGGTAAAAGTCAACACCTTTAGTATTTTTTTCATAAGACCACTATTTTCGGAGATAATTGGCCATTGCCAGATTTTTTAATCACCATGTACATATTATATATATGTTTATGCATGGATATATGCATCTATATACATGTATATATATGTATATATTTCTTACATATATAAATGCATGCATAAATGCATACATATACATATACAAATACATATACACATACATGTATACACATACGTGTATGGTATAAGCATACGTGTATGGTACGTATATTGTTATTACCTGTAATTTTATATAAATTACAATGTATGCAATACGCACAATTCGCTTTTCTTCTCTTATCAATAATTGAAAAAATAGCAAATATATTCAAATAACTAGCTGTATATTTTTATATAATATAACAGAATATTATATAATATACAAAACATTTTTATGCATATATAGAATGAAATGGGCCCCTCCATCGCCCATTCCCGTGAGAACGCAACCATAATATATGTATTTTTTTCGTCTCTCCGATTTTTGCAAATGAGACATTTGTATTAGACACTTTTTTGCAACAATATTTATTAGAATTACACATTTCTAGTATAATGATAAAATTTTATTAGTTAGGAAAAGGTGACAGTTTATTTTCTGCTATTATTTTTAAGAAATGTTGTCTCATACGTTTAACATCAGCAGAATATGTCTCATTACAAGGATTTTCTCGTAAAGCTATAGTTGTAGCAAATGCGGCAGCAAAGATTCCACAACATATACCATCAGGTTGTGTTTGAACGTTTTCAAATATTATATTATTTTTATTTATTTGTGGATAACGGCGATGAATGTAATTTTTTTCTTTAGCCTTCAATGTTTCGTATGTACAGCCAGATAGATTGTCGTCCACTCGAAGCTTGGTGCCGTCAAAAGAAATACATCGCCAGTCATTACTGCAATTTTCTCCAATAATTTGTAAGCTTTTGTCGTTACAACTTGCTTCAATTATATGAAGATGTAAAATATCTTTTTTTAATAACTAGAACGCACATGCAAATCGTTCTGGGAGAAGATATTTTAGAAACAACTAACAGACGAATAATTCGTCTCTGATATAAAATATCTTTTTTTAATAACCGGAACGCACATGCAAATCGTTCTGGGAGAAGATATTTTAGAAGCAACTAACAGACGAATAAATCGTCTATATATATATATATATATGTGTGTGTGTGTGTGTGTGTGTGTGTGTGTGCGCGTGTGTGTGTATATATATATATATATATATAGTATATAAGAATAAAGGGGGTATCATTAGAATATCGCAAAAAATTTATAGATAAAGAAAATCTTGCAAATTTTAGAATCATCTTTATTTTTCGAATGATCTCAAGAATACAAAGTTTCACTGTGGATATCACGTTGCAGGACATCTTACGTATATATACACATACATACATACATTCATATATACATATATATACATATATATATATATATATATACAGGGTGTCCCATAATTCGCAAACCACCGCGAATGGGCAGATAGAGCGTGTTGAACTGAATAGAAAAGTCCTGTATCATTTTGCGATATTCGCAATAATTATTAAGTTATTTATTAAAATATCTAAACGAATAAGCAGGTAGAAAGCATTATTTGATCGAGAGGCGGCGTCATGCAGCAAGCGGCGACCAATGTAGTGGCGCCGAAAAATAAGATGATACTAAGCGGCATATAACAAATAAGTCATCCGACATGCACACCAAATCCGGCCTACCGCTTTCTACCCGCTCATTCGTTTAGATATTTTAGTTAATAACTCAATAATTATTGCGAATATCGCAAAATGATACAGGACTTTTCTATTCAGTTTAACACGCTCTATCTGCCCATTCCCGGTGGTTCGCGAATTATGGGACACCCTGTATATGAATGTATGTATGTATGTATGTACAGGGTTTGTCCGGAAAGTAATGCGTCGCATTTTTTTGTGACGCGACTATACATCGCAGAGCGATGGGACCGGTTGGGGAGGAAGGGGGGTACCCTTAGCTTTCCAACGGTAGGTCGCTCAATTGTTTCCATGCGCTTGGAGGGTTAGGACGGCTTATTCTGTGAACCTCTGCTTAGTGGTCGCGTCGAACTTGTGATGGAGAGAACGATAGAGCAACGCTATGCGATAAAGTTTTGCGTGAAGCTGGACAAGACGCCGCTGGAAACTTTTGAAATGCTCAAGAAAGTTTTCGGGGACGATTGCCTTTCCAAATCGCAGTCAAACAGATGGCACAAGATGTTTAGAGAAGGTCGGAAGGAGGTCGCCGACGAGGCCCGCGCAGGACGCCCGTCAACATCGCGAACGGACGACAATGTGACTCGTGTGCGCCAATTATTGAATTCAGACCGTCGAATGAATGTTCGCTTAATGTCGGAATTATTGAACTTGCCGAAAACGATTGTTCACGAGATTGTATCGGAAGACTTGGCCATGCGGAAGATTTGCGCAAAACTTGTGCCCAGAGTGTTGACCGATGCGCAAAAGCAACACCGAGTGGAAGTTTGTGAAGAACTCAAGCAACTCTGTGCAGATAATCCCAATTTCGGCGGACTTTTTTTTATTTCCTCGGCTGAAAAGGGAGCTCAAAGGACAACAGCTCGAGTCGGTTGACAACGTACAAGCTACTTCGACGGCCTCCCTGAACAGCATCCCAGTCAAGGAGTTCCAGAAATCTTATGACGCATGGAAATCGCGTTGGCAAAAATGTATTGACGCAGAAGGGTCATACTTCGAACAATTTTAAGTTGTTTTACCTATGCGATCAATAAATTCTTTTTTAAAAAAATGCGACGCATTACTTTCCGGACAAACCCTGTATGTATGTATGTGCATATATACGCAGGATGTCCTGCAACGTGATATCCACAGTGAAACTTTGTATTCTTGAGATCATTCAAAAAATAAAGATGATTTTAAAATTTGCAAGATTTTCTTTATCTATAAATTTTTTGCGATATTCTAATGATATCCCCTTTATTCTTATATACTATATATATATATATACACACACACGCGCGCGCACACACACACACACACACACACACACACACACACACACACACACACACACACACACATATATATATATATATATATATATACAGGGTATCCCAAAAAGATCGGAACACTGAAAAATCTCGAAAAGTATACGTTTTACAGAAAAAAGTTTTAGACAAAAGTTATAAAAAATCTATTCATTGATCTGATCAGTTTGACCTTGGACAGTGTTACCAAGATCAGAATAAGGTTACCTTAAATTTCTTAGATGGAATCCTATATTTTTTATTACATATTCTTGTAGCATATCTCGAGGGCTTTTCAAAACACTATAATAAAATTATTTTTCATAAAGTGCTCTTTGAGTTATAAAGGTTAGAAGCTAACAATTTTTTGACATAAAATATATCTTTATAAAATATTCCATTTTCGATAATCATACCTACTTTTTTGCACAGTATAATAAAAAATCAATTTATTAAAGAAAACAGATAATTGTATATGTAATATTCAATATGCAGCAGCATACTTTTTTTTATAAGCAACCATGTGTTTTTTTATACCAATTCATTGGTCTCATTATTCCGTGCAAAAAAGATATGATTACCGAAAATGAAATATTTTACAAAGATATTTTACATTTTATGTCAAAAAATTATTAGCCTTTATAAATCAAAGAGTACTCCATAAAAAATAATTTTATTAGTGTTTTGGAAAACTCTCCAGATAAGCTACAAGAATATGTAATAAAAATTATAGGATTCCATCTAAAAAATTCAAAGTGACCTTATTCTGACCTTGGTAACGCCGTCCAAGGTCAAACTGATAAGATCAATAAATACATTTTTTATAACTTTTGTCTGAAACTTTTTTCTGTAAAACATATATTTTTCGAGATTTTTCAGTGTTCCGATTCTTTTTGGGACACTCTGTGTATATATATATATATATATATATATATATATATATATATATAATATATACACATACCTATTGATTTATTTAGCAATCTGTCTATCTATCGAACTATCTATCATCTATCGATTAACCTATCTATCTATCTATCTATCGATCTATCTGTCTCTTCTCTCTTTTCTACATTGCATTCTTTTATATATGCACACGTATATAATAATTTTTTAAAAATATTGTACATTACAAAAGTAAAAATAATTAAATTTATAATCTAAAAATATATAAAAATTTTTTATGAATATAATGATTACAAAGATTTAGTAGATAATTTTTTGTAATAAATAAATTATTTATATGATTTAGTTGTATCTAACTACTGCTCTGTTTTGATAATAATAGCATTATTATGTATTCAATCTCTAAAATACTTTTATATAAATCATTTATTATAAAGAATTATTTACTTTATAATCAATTATAATTATTATAGATAGGCCTGTTTATACACATACACACACTTACACACAATATATATGTGTATGTGTATAAACAGGCCTATCTATAATAATTATAATTGATTATAAAGTAAATAATTCTTTGTAATAAATGATTTATATAAAAGTATTTTAGAGATTGAATACATAATAATACTATTATTATCAAAACAGAGCAGTAGTTAGATAAGAATAAATTATATAAATCATTTATTTATTACAAAAAATTATCTACTAAAACTTTGTAATTATTATATTCATAAAAGATTTTTATATATTTTTAGATTATAAATTTAATTATTTTTACTTTTGTAATGTACAATATTTTTAAAAAATTATTATATACGTGTGCATATATAAAAGAATGCAATGTAGAAAAGAGAAAAGAGACAGATAGATCGATAGATAGATAGATAGATTGATTGATCGATAGATGATAGATAGTTCGATAGATAGACAGATTGCTAAATAAATCAATAGGTATGTGTATATATTATTATATGTATATATATATATATATATATATGTATGTGTATGTATGCATATATAGAAAATGTATATAAATAAACTAACCTGTACATCCAGCACATCTTGAAGGAAACTCTACGTTTCGAAAGGGGCAAATGTTTGGCGTCATATTTTTGTCCCATGGTGTGGACAACACACAAACTCAAGTATACGCTGCTTTTTACGCGTATGAACGTGCATAGCACCGCGCGACGTGAGTGAGGCGTCGCACAGTAGATCATATCAACGTATAATACGCGCGGATTACTGTGGTACATACATACTACTGATACCGCGCGAATACGAAAGATCTGACGCGCATTTTTACGTACATAATAAATCGGAATATTTGATAAAAAAAAAAAAATATATATATATATATATATATATATATATATATATATACACATATAACATATATAATATTGGCATATTATATCTACATACTTTTAAAAAGCATATTTTCTCTCTCTCAAATCACTCGCATACAATTATGAACGAGCAATTTGAAAGAGAGAGAGAGAGAGAGAGAGAGAGAGAGTGTCAGAAGCACGGTCGTATACACACCGTGGTCAGGAGACAAGACAGCATGAGAGAGACGAAGATAATATGACTGTCTGTCCTTGTCTAACTGCACGATTGCAGCTCCATCTATCGCGACATCGCGCAACTAATTTTGTGCTCTGTATTATTCTCAAATGTCATTTCGCACATACACATGTGAATGAAATATTCCATAACCAAGATCTTTTTTATTAGACTTCTAAACTTATTTCTGCAAGCTCACTAATATTCTTTTATGCAATCTTTTCCGCGAAGTGGTCTTATTTTGTACGTATAAATTGTGAAACTTTTATACAAGCAAATATTGTTATGACGTGACGCAAGAAGCCAGAAAAAAAACTCGTATTTAAAAATTTTTTGTCTTTTTATCACAAATTGAGACAGCTTCGCAGTTTATTATTGTATTAACTTTAATCGTGGAAAAGCATTTGTTATTCTATTAACGCAATAAAAACTTTTTGGTGTTGGAAAATATAATCGGTTCGGCCGATAATAGTAGACCTCCGGCATCCCCTTAAATAATCATTTACTAAATTGTATCTTATTTGCACTTTAAGTCTTTAAAAGTTCATGCGTAATAAGGTCATATTAATGAATATATATAAATTATTTATAATTATATCAACATTAAGTTCTTGTCTCTTGATTTATAACAAAGACAAACCAACTCTTTAAATGTTAAGATTACTTAATAAACCTCAGTTTGTCATTGTCAATATATAGTCACTTACATGTCACCAATAACATAATTAATTGATTTAATTAATATTACAGCAATCAATAATATTCAAACCATATATACTTGATGCCTTTCAGCGTGCATAAAGTTGTAAATCTGTAATATGTTAAGAGTATATTGAAAAATTTCAATAAAACCATTCACAATTATTATTATGCAATTTATATGCAAAATAGTGTGTATCTTTTAACATATAGAATCCAGCTTGTAAATAGATCACAGCATAATAGTTCATATATCATATGGTTCATTCCAAGACCCTTAGAACATATTATTTTTTATAAACAGAATAACAAAATAACATTCGATATATATATATATATATGTATATATTATAAATATATATATGTATATATTATTGGTGTTTAAAGTGTATTAATTTTGAATATTTTTGTCTAATAAAATCTTTTTGCTTAATATCAGTCGCACTTTTTTCTTCGTGAAACAAACGCAAATTTATATAAATTTTAATAATACTTTGTATTAAGTCAGTCTTATGATTATTAAAAATATCTTGTTCCATAATATGTTCCGTCATTTTATTATCATTAAAACTAAATGACAAACAGTTTGAAATGATTTCATTTCTCTTACAAACAAAACGCGCTAACGCTGTGCGCCGTTTCGCTAATTCGCGCTTGCGCATTGCGGACGGAGGTAACAATCTACCCTTCTCTTTCTTTAAAATGTGGTTCTCTCTTGCACCCAACTTGGACACAGGCTCGATCCTTTATTCCCTTTCAAGTAATATATGTTCTAAGCCAAGACCTTATTTATGGTTATGTAATATAATACACATGTCTTAAAGTCAATTGCATTTATATCAGAAGTTTATGCATTAACAAACAGAGCTATCCTTTCAAAAATTTATTATTAGTCTTTGTTTATTCATAAAAACACAGTCAATGTTATAGCATTAATATTCACTATTTCACTAAATACGCGCAGAGAGAAGGATGAGAGCGGTCATCCCCTCGATTTAGCTGCAACTGGAATTCAAAGCGCCTCTATGTGCACAAAACGTGCACATTGAACTACGTAGCCATGTGCACGATGCTCCCGAGTGGTAACAGGCTATGTGCACGGTACGTGGTTCGATTCCGTGCTATGTGCACAGATGAGCGCCGGTAACACGTAGTTGTTAAAGGAGATGAGTTCAAGACCTCGCAGGGCCAATTTTTTTTTTTTTTTAGTACGACTATATTTGTCAATTTAATGAAATCCTTTTAATTATTGTGGAATAAAGAAATAAAATGCATTTCTCAAGCGTACGCGAGAAAATTGAAATTAAAAATACTGAGTGCCGTATAAATACGTATGGAATAGAGCGTTATATCGAAAAGCGTGTGGCGTAGCAGCAACGGGCTAGGCACGGTACCGTCGAGGTTGAAGGTTCAAGGAGTAAATTCTCCAGGAGTAAATTTTTTTTAAATATTTTTTTTAAATACAAATTTTTTGCAATAAAATGTAATTATTATACAAAATAAATGCATATACTAATGGCCAAACATATTATTGTACTATGTATGTTATAACTATATGTATATAAGAAACAATATTTCTCTCTTCATCTGTTATTAATTTTTAAGTTTTTATATTTCAATTCAACTATAATAAAATTTTGTAATATGTAATAAATACGTTACGTGGTACATATAAATGCATGTTTTTTATATACATTCAAATAAGATATTTGTTTTGGAACAATGTAGCTAATATATATATATATATATATATATATATATATATATAGGTATAAAAAGTAAAATCAAATTATAATTATAATTTTGTTTACGTAAATATTAGTTAAAAGTGTTAAGTCGAGCTAGAATGTTTGAATCAAAAGATTTAAATATTGTTTCAAGCTTTCTGCATTATCGGAAAGTCTTTTACACACATATATGTATATATATAACTGCGCGCGACGGTATAAAAGACGACGTCTTCATAAAAAGTCGCTCACAATCGGTCCGGTAAAAGAGAAGAAAAGTACTCTCGTATCTTTAACAATACGATAGTTGGCTTGTGAACGATATTTCGTTTTTTTAATTGTGCCGCGGAGCAGTATTCGATTAAATAAAATTAAGTCTTAATATATTTTTATTTCTATTCTTTCTTTCTTAAATTTTTCTTTATATTTTTTTCTTTATTTTAATTCTTTCTTTTTACTGTCTTTTTTTTCTATTTACCTTTTCAAATTTTTTTTTTACTAATAATTTCTTTTTTTTTTATTGTTAAATATAATCGTAATTTGGTGAGCCCTAGAAGAAGACGCGATTTAAAAAGTAAATTTTTGAATATACGAGAGGTTTTACGAAGAAAAATAATGAGTAATCAGTGCAATATAGAAACTGTATATAATAAATGTGTGTATAAAAACTGTCGTAATGGACGATATTCCACGGGAACTCATTTATTTAGATTCCCATCGAAGACGGATACAAGACAAAAATTATAGATACGTAACAGCGGTAAGTTTTTATATTTTTGATTTGATAATCATTTTTGATAAAATGCGCTGAAATCCAAGTATAAAATTATACAAAATATACTATATAAAAAATAACGATTAATATAAATATTATTATATATATACACACACACACAATCATATGACTTTATATGATATCGAATTGAAATGAAATAGCAAGAATAATGCTTACGAGATTTTTGTGCACACGACAATAGTATCGATGTACATTGTCAGTGTCAGTATAAACACACCCCCTCCCCCCCCTTTCTTCGTTCGCTTTTCGCCGCGGAAGTTTCGGGAAGTCTCGACGGTTATATATCTCGGCTCGCGATCTCGTCTCAGTCTCAGTTCAGATTGTCACATTGCCAGTGTGTGATCAGTTGCCTAGTTAGATTAGAATCTCATTATATAATATATAATGGATAAAGTAAGTATATGTACACGTGCATATATATTGTACATATATATATAAAGATAAAAGAAATGTATATGAATATATATAATTTTTTCTTTTTCTTCTATTTTCTTAGCCAGTAAACACGCCGAACGTGCCGGTGGTGACGGCGCCGGGTACGCTGCCAGTGCCGGTGACATCGTCGTACCTGCCGCCGTCGACGATGGTTACGTCGACGATGGCAGGTACGAGCGCGGCAATGCCGGTCTCGACGGCAACGGGTGCGAGCGCGGCGATGCCGGTCTCGACGACAACATCGACGCTGACGGATGCAAACACCACGGGTGCGGCTATTATGCCAATACCAGCGACAACCACAATGACAGCCGTTATCAATGCAGCGAGGATGTCCGCGGCAATGGCAGTGACAACGACGACAGCGAGTACGAGCGCGACGATGATGTCCGCGGCGGCGATCCCAAATAATATCACGGATACAACCCTGTTTTCTTTGAATGTTAGTAAGAATTGTTAATTATATAATTTTACAGCATAGGTGCGTCTTTTCGACTCACGAATGCTGTAAAATCCTGTTCCTAACACGTCCGGGAGCGCGAATGACCACTCGTGGAGGTCGGGAATGGCCGCACTCGCCTTGGGTTCGTACGTTCAACTCTCCCCTTCACCCCTCGTGATCAAACGCTAACTTCCGGACTGGTTAGGAAATGTACTATTACTTAATAAATTGATTACTAATTAAATTTAAAGTTTGACTTTAAAAAGAATAATTTAAATTATTTAATTATTAATTAAAAGAATTTATATATACACATTTTACATATGCAAAATATTTTGTATTAATTTTTTTTTAATTATAATGTTAAAATGTGAAATACAACATACACACGAGCACACACGTACATACACACACATAAAAACAGATGAAGCACTACGCCTAAAAATTGTAGAATAGTATGGATACACGGTTCGCACATTTTTATGCCATGATTGAGAAGATTTTTCCGTTTCGCGCGAGCCTCAAAGCTAGTAAAAAAATATTTTATATGCAGATTCTATATGCGTATTATTATTTTTTAGATTACAGATGCAACAATTAAGAACCACTATCCGAGAAGTGTGCGGATTTAGAAGAGGAAGTAGGGGCAGAGGCAGAGGCAGAGGCAGAGGCAGAGGAAGAGGAAGATGGAGGGGCAGAGGCAGAGGCAATGGCAGTGCTGGCATTAAAAATATTAATTATAATTTCCACAATTAAAAATATACACACATGCACACATACACACATATTTAACAAGAAAATATTTTTATATATATGTAACAATACAATGAAATTTTTATAAACATAATAAACAGTATATTTTACTTTTGGAAAATTAATATCATTTCAATTAATAGTTAATATGACCTCCTTTAGCCTCAATTACTTTTTAAAGTCTTCTTGGTATACTTTTAATTAAATTTTTCAAATATTGTGGGTCCAAATTTTTCCATGCTAATTGTATTGCTTCAAAATAGGAAGTCTTATTAGTTATTCAGCTCTTGTTGATCCTATTATCCACAATTGCCCACAGATTTTCAATAGGATTGAAATCTAGATACTGCGGTGGCCATTCAAGTTGTTTAATGCGATAGGAATGGAAAAAAGCTTTACTTTTCTTTGCAGTGTGTTTCGGGTCATTAATTTAAATGACGCCGATCTGTCTTTTCAGCAGCGATTGCGCGACTATTTCATGGCGAGAGATTTAGGGAATATCGCAGGGGGCGAGGATAAGTAAGTTCTTGCAAAAATAAGTAATCTCGCCGCACAACGTCTGGTCTTTTCCTTCTCACGTCTCTCATAATCAAATTAGAGAATGTACCAAAAATATATATATAATTTCTCTTTTCAAGCCATGACATGTCTTGTCAAACGCGTCACGTTGTCTGTTCGAGATTCGAACGTTTAAAAAACCTGCAGGATTAAGAGCATTAAAACATCATTGCGTTAAATTTCATGCAGCCGTTTCATTCCCATGCAACATGCATCATGCATAATTTTAAATTAACATTATTTCAAATAGCGCTTGGCCGCACTGGTATACGTATACCCCGCGCCTGCGAAAAGGAAGCGCGTACGTCAAATCACCGATAATGGTAAACACCGCGGTCGCGCGAGAGGAGATACACTTTAGTCCCGATAATAACAAAACGACTATTTTTCTAAAAGTAAATAATTACACTAAACGCTCTTTCGACCTCAGCCAAACGATAGAATAAAGAGAATTGTTCTCGACTATTCTAGAAACACGGGCCTATAAAAACCTCCTCTCTCGTGATCGCGGCGCTCTTTTTCGATTGCTCGTCGCGTCAAGAGTGTGTTTTTACTGTACGAAAAAGATCGCTTGTCTTTTTCATTTTACCACTTTTAATTACCGTTGCTTGCGGAACATTTAGTTATTAATTACCGACTCGGCTATTTCTTTTGGTTTATTCTTGTCAATCAATTTTCGAGCAATTTCCGTGCGGTTTCAATACTTGTATTTTTCTTTGTTTTAGTCTTAAATATAGTTTTATATTAAACGATACGTGTGTGTCAAGTGTAGTGCTTTGCCGTCTTCTCGCTTCCGACCTTCCGATCCTGCCTTCCGTCGCGCACATTATTTTAGTCCTTCGAGCCGGATCCTCCAGAACCTCCTGTGAATCCGGTGCCACGGAAGCGTAGAGTTTATCAGTGTAGGTGACCAGTGCATCTGAAAGTAAGACAGTGTCAGAGATGGCAGACACGACAACTATAATTACCAACGCCACCGCGCTATATGGCAAGATCTCGCGCGCATACGATAACCTTCGGAAGCTTGGCGAGGCCAACATCACACTCGGTGCGGTGGAAGCCCGGCTTCTGAATCTCGACAAACTGTGGGAGAAGTTCGATGCGATGAATGATATCTTGGCTGAGCGTGTAGACGAACTAAAACATGACGTCTATGCTAAACAAGACATACCTTCACTCGGCGAGGAGTCTTACCTAGTGAACAATGGCCTGATGTTGGAGATGCGGCGTACTCTCCAGAAAAAGGAACGCGCCGCTGCTTCTGCTACTTCAGAGACATCAACATCGGCGCCTCGCACCACGCTACGTCGAATCCAGCTGCCGACCTTTACGGGAAGATACGAGGATTGGCCGGCCTTCCGAGACCTCTTCGTCTCCCTCATCGGTCAGGATAAGACGACGAAGCCTGTAGAAAAAATGCACTACTTGAAGAGCTGTGTCAAGGGCAAAGCAGATCTTCTCATCAGAAACCTCAGTTCTACCGAAGCTAATTACGAACGAGCCTGGCAAACTCTAAGCGACTACTATGAAAATAAGCGCTTACTAACCCGCTCTTATTTAACAAATTTTTTAAGCCTGCCAAGGATGAAGGGAGAATCCGCTGCTGAGCTTAGAAAGATATTCCATGGCATTAAGACTACGGTCAGCTCGCTGACGAGCATCGACCGGCCGGTAGGAAGTACTAAGGATCTCTTTGTGCACCTAGCCGTTGACCTTCTCGATAGTCGCTCTCGCCGCGAGTGAGAGACCTCCATCAGTGAGACAAACAAACCTCCGCCATTCGCTCTGCTAGAGCGATTCCTTGAGCGACGTCTTCACACTCTGGAGTCGTTACCCTCGACGAAGATCGACGTCTCGCCCAACAAAACCGGCGAAAGTCAGTCGAAGTCGACTCGTACCCACCATGCTCGTAAGCAGGACTCAAAAGAGCCCAAGGGAAACACCAGAGGACGCTGTTCAGCCTGCCAGGGTGACCACTTCGTGATGCTGTGCGACACTTATAAGAAAATGACGGCCTCAGAGCGCAAGCAGCACGTCAAAGATAACGACTTGTGTGGAAACTGTCTCGGCCGACACAAAATCAAGGATTGCGCCTCCAAGAAGAACTGCTCCGCGTGCAATGACCGGCATCATACCTCACTCCATGATGCCTACCGCTCATCGGAGACTGTCAAAACGTCGCACGTCAGCAAGAGACCGTTTCCGACGCCTGTAGCTGTACTTTTGGCCACGGCGCGCGTTCGCGTATGCGATCGCTATGGTTCCTGGCAGTCAGTTCGCGCCCTCGTCGACCAAGGCTCGGAATCCTCCATTGTATCGGAAAGGCTCACCCAACGATTGAGGCTAGCACGGAGCTCCGCTTCGGTTTCAGTGTATGGAGTCGGCGGGAAAAAGACAGGCGTCTCAAAGGGTAAAGTGGCACTTACCCTCCAGTCTCTTAGTGGCTGCCCTTCCATCACCGTCCACGCTCTGGTGCTGCCGAAGCTGACCATCTACGCCGGCGGCTACAACGGCGGCGGGCAAAACTGGTCTCATCTTCAAGGTCTGGAACTCGCGGACCCTGATTACCGCTCAGCTGATCCGGTTGACATCCTCCTTGGCGCGGACGTTTACGGTTCAATCCTCTGTCAGGGCCTAAAAAAGGGAAATCGACATGAACCAATAGCTCAACAAACTACGCTTGGCTGGATACTGTCAGGCGTTGTTGGGGAGACGACTACCGGACATCACGTTCACACTCACCAATGCCGAATTGAAGACGACGTCTCTATCCTGGTGCGTCGCTTCTGGGAGCAGGAGGAGCTTCAACGGCCTTTACAACTCTTTTCTAAGGCTGACCAGGAGTGCGAGGATCACTTCCTGCGACATCACACTCGTACAGCCAACGGTCGATATGTGGTGAGACTGCCGACGATCGAGCCTCTGCCTGACCTCTCAGCCACTCGACGCGCCGCCAGTCGGGCCCTGCAACACGTCAGCAAAAAACTAGAACGAGAAAGTACCTTCCGCAGCATGTACGTGGATTTCATGAAGCAATACTTGGACCTCAACCATATGAAGCCGGCTCCCCTGTCGACTACTGGATCTCTACAACGAACCTGCTACCTTCCTCACCACGGGGTCCTGCGCGAAAGCAGTGCCTCTACTAAGTTGAGAGTGGTCTTCAACGGTTCGAGCTCCTTGGCCAACGGCGACTGTCTCAACCGATTTCTGATGACGGGACCCAACCTGCTTCCTGCCCTAGCTGACATCCTACTACGGTGGAGAAGGCACCGGTACGTCTTTGCTACCGACATTGAGAAAATGTACCGGCAAATCCTGATACATGCCGATGATCAGAGCCTGCAAAGGATATTATGGAGGAAGGATTCAGAGCTCGAGATCAAGGAATATTGGCTGACTACAGTAACTTACGGCTTAGCCTGCGCTCCATATTTGGCCATCCGCACGCTGCACCAGCTCGCCGTGGACGAAGGCGATCGTCATCCTGAGGGAGCCGCGGTCCTCCGCTCCGACGTCTACATGGACGACATCCTGTCTGGAGCTTCTACCCTCCAGGAAGCCAAGGAAATCCTTCGACAGCTCGTTCTGGTCTGCAAGGCGGGAGGCTTCTCTCTGAAAAAATGGTCAGCTAATCACCCTCAGTTACTGTCTACATTACCTACCAAAGACTGCCTCCAGCAAGAGGCAAGATGGTGGTTGCCTGGGGAAAGTCATGCCACTCTGGGATTACGGTGGCAACCTTGCGACGACCTCTTCTCCTTTGCCACCAGCCAACCAACGCTGTCCACGATCACAAAGCGGTCAGTTTTATCGTTGACAGCGAAGCTATTTGATCCGCTCGGTTGGCTGTCTCCCACGACTGTTCTCGCCAAGACTCTAATCCAGTCTACGTGGTTACTCGGTATCGACTGGGACACTCCTCTTCCGGACGATCATGAGAAGGCCTGGTTACGCTTCCAAGCGGAGCTCCCCCAACTGGAGAGACTGCACGTTCCTCGATGGCTGGGCGGAGGATCGACTGACTGCCGCCTGGAAGTTCACGGATTCGCTGACGCCTCAGTCCGTGCCTACGCTGCTGTGGTGTACCTAAAAACCGAGAAGAACGGGGAGTATGGAGTTACGCTGATTGCTGCCAAGACGAAAATTGCTCCGTTGAAACAAATTTCCTTACCTCGGCTCGAATTATTAGCCGCAACTCTTCTGGTCCGCCTCGTTCAGCAAACGCTGCCTCTCATCAAGGCTGAAAGGGCGCCTCTTCATCTCTGGTCAGACTCCATGGTGGCTCTCGGCTGGATCCGTGGACATCCTTCTTCCTGGGTCACATTCGTTGCCAACCGGGTCAGCGAAATTCAAACGTCGCTCCCCGACGCCCTTTGGCATCATGTCCCTGGACGCGAAAACCCGGCCGACTGCGCCTCTCGAGGCATCTTCCCTGGAGAGCTTGAGGCGCATCCACTTTGGTGGCAGGGTCCCTCTTGGCTGAAAACGGAGAGCGGCCCTTGGACTGTCTTCGGAGATGATCCCAGCAACGTCGAGCTACCCGAACGTCGAGCCCGTTCGCACGCTACAGTCTTGGACAAGCAAGGAGACAAACCGGAGCTGCTGCTCCGGTACTCTTCCCTGCAGCGACTACTTCGCATCACCGCCTGGTGTCTCCGGTGGTTACGACAACGCCGACGGCAGCCCATCCTTCTCAATCGCGACGGCGGGGTAGACGCTGAAGAACTTCATGACGCGCTGATCCACTGGATACGGGTCGTCCAAGCTGTAAATTTCAAGGATGAATTAAAATCGTTGCGAGGACTGAAATCACTACCCAACCGAAGCCCACTCAATAAACTCAGCCCGTTTGTGGACGATTCGGGCGTTATTCGCGTCGGAGGACGTCTACGACATTCTCAAATGTCTTTTGAGGCTACCCATCCAATCGTCCTACCGAGTTCGTCGCGAATTACTCACCTCGTCATCGAAGCACATCACCGACGATTGTTGCATGGGGGCACCCAGCTGACCTTGTGTTCCATCTGTCAAGAATTCTGGATTCCTCGTGGACGATCCCTCGTCAAAAACCATATTCACCGCTGCGTTAGATGCCTGCGATAGCGGTCGGCTACAGCACAGCCTCTCATGGGTGACTTGCCTGCACCCAGAGTGACGCCAGGAAGACCGTTCCTCCATACTGGCGTCAACTACGCCGGACCCGTCTGGTTGCGAAGTGCCAAAGGCCGCGGGCACAAATCTTCTAAAGCCTTCATTGTCGTCTTCATCTGTTTAGGTTCCAGGGCCGTCCATCTTGATGTCGCCTCGGACTACTCGGCCGACGCTTTCTTGGCATCCTTGCGTCGGTTCATAGCTCGGCGAGGTGTATGTCGCACGCTATACAGCGACTGTGGGACCACCTTCATAGGCGCCGACACGCAACTCCGAGACTTATTCTCAGCCGCAAACCCTGAAGGACGTCGCGTCGCCTCCTTCGCTGCTCAGGAGCAAATTCAGTGGCGGTTCAATCCGCCGGCTGCGCCCAATTTCGGAGGTATCTGGGAAGCGGCAGTCAAATCGATGAAGCACCATCTTCGCAGAGTGATAGGAGATGCTACACTCACCTACAAGGAGATGGCCACTCTCCTCTCCCAGGTCGAGGCTTGCCTCAACTCTCGGCCGCTGCAACCGCTAACCGACGACCCGGAGGACTTCAGTGCGCTGACACCCGGCCATTTCCTCATCGGCTCCGCGCTCTCCGTCGTCCCCGAACCGTCGCTGACTGAAGAATCGTCGTCGCGCCTCTCCCGGTGGCAGCTTCTACAACAGATGAAGGATCATTTCTGGTCCCGATGGTCCCGCGAATACCTACACACGCTGGCTCATCGGCCGAAATGGTTCAAAATAAACCGGGAAGCTCGCGTCGGTCGACTCTGTTTGATACGTCACGAAATGACCGCGCCAACGAGGTGGCCTCTAGCACGCATCACCAAATTGCACTCCGGAGCCGACGGACACGTTCGCGTCGTCGAGGTCCGCACCGCCACCACTGTCTTGACGCGACCCGTTGCCAAACTCGTTTTTTTTCCCGACGCGGACGAACCGACATCTAAAACCACAAGCGATAAGTAAATTCATCAACAATTCATTTGCACCGTTCCAAACTACCTCACATCAATCATAACTACATTCCACTCACTGCTCCACTCTTTTCATCGCTGCAATCTTCTTATCACTCAACTATTCGTTTCATTATTCAATCACGGTTAATATCACAATCGAAATTGTCGCGTATTCCTCAATGCGTTCACCGACATGCGTCTATCCTGCTGCGCTCGAAAATAAACAGCTGTTCGATTCAGCATTCCTTGAACGAAATCCGTCAGAGCACGTGCGCTCCACGTGCCCGTCACTCGCGAGAGCGTGAATAGGCTCGCGCCCCCACTTCCACGCTACGTTTATTATTACAGGTATACTCCTGCAAGGCGACCGGAATGTTCGAGATTCGAACGTTTAAAAAACCTGCAGGATTAAGAGCATTAAAACATCATTGCGTTAAATTTCATGCAGCCGTTTCATTCCCATGCAACATGCATCATGCATAATTTTAAATTAACATTATTTCAAATAGCGCTCGGCCGCACTGGTATACGTATACCCCGCGCCTGCGAAAAGGAAGCGCGTACGTCAAATCACCGATAATGGTAAACACCGCGGTCGCGCGAGAGGAGATACACTTTAGTCCCGATAATAACAAAACGACTATTTTTCTAAAAGTAAATAATTACACTAAACGCTCTTTCGACCTCAGCCGAACGATAGAATAAAGAGAATTGTTCTCGACTATTCTAGAAACACGGGCCTATAAAAACCTCCTCTCTCGTGATCGCGGCGCTCTTTTCCGATTGCTCGTCGCGTCAAGAGTGTGTTTTTACTGTACGAAAAAGATCGCTTGTCTTTTTCATTTTACCACTTTTAATTACCGTTGCTTGCGGAACATTTAGTTATTAATTACCGACTCGGCTATTTCTTTTGGTTTATTCTTGTCAATCAATTTTCGAGAAATTTCCGTGCGGTTTCAATACTTGTATTTTTCTTTGTTTTAGTCTTAAATATAGTTTTATATTAAACGATACGTGTGTGTCAAGTGTAGTGCTTTGCCGTCTTCTCGCTTCCGACCTTCCGATCCTGCCTTCCGTCGCGCACATTGTCAATGGCCGGAATCTTTTGTACTGCCCGAACCAAATTTACAGGTTGCGCGAAATGAATTACGCGCGTGTACGGAAAAATTTGTAAATCCCATCTGGTACTTCCAATAACTTGTTGTAATAAACATAATAAACATTTAGATAATATGTCTTCTTGATGTTATTTGAGAACTTTAAATCCTTTTTTTTATCTTTTTTTACATTTTATATGACAAAATGAAAGGTAGATATATGTAAAAGGCTTTTCGTAACATTAAAAAAAGATTATTCAAAACGCATAATAGAACATTATTCGCATGGTGAAATGTTATATTCGAATAGAATATTTTAGAACATTCTAGATCGATCGATGTTCACGACAAATAATTATATCGTTTTTTATATGTTTTTCAAGGAAAAACATCGCGACATAAGGGGTAACACCACTGTAACGGCCCAAAAAATTGCACTTTTTCGACATTTTTTTTTAATAAAAGGAAATGAAATAAAGTATTAATACTCCGTGAAGTTAATAAGCATATATTGAAGTACTTGTAAAAATTTATTCATAAAATAATATTACAAAATGGCGGAATGGCAGCCATATTCCCGATGCTCCTTTAAAATAAAGGGGTCTGCGGCAAGCAGTGTAGCCGTTGGAAATTTGAACCTAGAACAAATAAAAAAATTCCTCATGATCTTCAATGGTATATCTAGTACAATACGTATGGGATTTTAGAAATATTGATTTTTGAGTGATTGGCGAGCATTTGAATAAAGTCGTTCATTTTTCGACAAAAAAAAGTGACATTATTTGGCAATAAAAAATGTTTAGAGCAACGTATCAAAAATTCCATACGTATTGTACTTCGAAATGTTGTTTTGAATGTACAGTAAAAAATTCAAGTGAAAATATTAAAAATTGTTAGAGTTATACTGCTTGCCGCGTTGAAAAAACGTGTTTCGAGAAAAACGCGTTTATAGTTTGAAATTGTATTATGAACATGAAAAAATTTAAAATTCGACTAAAAAAAAATTTTTACCATTAGTCTGCAATCCCAGCACCGTAAAGCTGCCCTTCTAAGTTGGAATATTCGTCCTCCATTTCTTTCCTCGCAGATGTTATGCCAGAGCGCGCTTTTTTTGCCGCATCTGATAATTGTGCCTCTGCGTGCTTGATTCGTTTTGCATCGGATTCGATGCAAAAATTATATGCTTCGACGCCAATTTCCATTTCCAGAAGCTGCATAATACGTAAAATATTAGTTATTCCATCATTAAAGACGCATGTAGCGATATCCGCTGCTATATTTAGGACTGTCTTGCCGCTTGAATACGATTTAGGAGCCAAATTCCACACTGTCGCATTAAAACTTTCGTTACTATTTTGCGTGTAACCGCCCAGGCAACGGTTTAGTAACTCGTCCCGACTCAAATCTTCATAAATAGGTTTTATGGCTTCGTAAACTTCCTCGGAAAGCGGTGACTTGTGACGAAAAGTGTCCAAGGTATCTGCTTCTTGCGCCTTCTTCCAATTGCACCAAGATTTCGAGCACTTTTCGTGTTGCGGATTTTCGTCAGTTGATAACTTATGAAATAAAGTCGCCCAAATTTCATTTTTCATGTCATCTAAGGATGTTGGGTTCCGACGAATGGCCAAACCATAATAAATAATCAGCTCGTCTATTAATTTGGCACTTAATTTTCCTTTTCCTCCGAGGTTTTTTGATAATTTTTTAAGATTACGAAGTCGCGTTCCCATTCTTTTCTGTACGTGCGAGATGCATTCTTTCTTCTGTACTACTAAATCTTCATACGGTTCAGAGTCGATAATACCTTTAAATGTTTTGCTATCACCATCCCCGATGTAGCTTGAATATTTGAGATCGTGCAAATCTTTTGAGCGATGGAACATCTCGATGACTGCGTCAACTTCCATTTTTCCCGATGATCCTTCGTGGTTCGCTTTACATACATCGGCGTGCGTTTTATACCATTCGTCATAGTCACAAGTGTCCAATTTTTTCTTCCACTGTTCGTAACTTTTACAATATTTAGATTTTACCTCAACATCGACAATTTGCCCAGAAAACCAACCAATCAATGACGTGATCCCAAAAAGCGAAGAAAATCCGCGTTTTCTCCAAGAACCATCACCGGAAACCGTTATTCCTGCAGATTGTCCATGTTCTTCAGTCATTTTCTTCTCTTTTTGTGCTGCTTTTTTCAAACTGGATTCTTTTACTGCTGATGTTGCGATTGAAATCATACTCACTAATTTATCGTAAAAAGATTGGAATACTGGACGTGGTAATTCCATGAAAGCACAAAACTTTATAATTCCATTTAGTCCAACTCCTATTAATCGCATAGCTAGAACGATTCGACGATTTATTTCGTATGCGTTTCGTATATATTTACAACTAGGAATTACAACTTCCGGGCAATTAGAACAAGCGATAACTATTTTGAAGCCTAAGCCACGAGGATCTCTTTCACGAAAAGTAATATCGGAATTACAGTTTTTACACTTCACATGTTGTGAAATCACAGCAAAAACTGCCAAAAAATTTATAATTCTGTACCTGAAGTCATAATTTACGTCAAAATCTTCACTCGTTTTCAACTTCTTGGCAGACGCACTCACGCCTTCCGCGTCACCTTCAATCTCGAATCTGTTCTTCGGTCGTCTTTTCGACACGTTGCTTCGACGCCGCGTTGAATGCAATTCTTTTGTGCCTTTTTGTCGCAAATACATTTTTTTTTGATCACTCATTTTGCTAACACTCCGAAATTACACAAAAACTGCTCAACTCGAAGCGCACACGTACAACAATAAACGACGGTTATTGATTACAAGGGGGAAAATCATTTGTTTCGTACACGAAATAATGCAATACAGACGCGTAAACACGTGTTTCTATATGAAAATGCTTCTAAAACTACCTCTAGAGACATCTAGTAGTGTCTCACATAACTTAGAAATCAATAAGCAAGGTATTATGTACTACTCTCTCGACAGGTTTCCACCCGGAGCAGATAGCCGTTTCGGAGTCGCCCGACTCGTTCAGTACATAGCTCGGAATTTCGATGAAAAAAATTAGTTTCACGTATAAAAGTTTTCCCCTCGTATTCTACAGGGTTCAAAGGATTTTTAAGCCCCCAAAAAAAAATCGATTTTTTGAAAATTTTACAGTGGTGTTACCCCATAAATCAATCTGTCACAAGAAAAACCTCTCAAAATATCAACAATTAACGGTATTGCAACCGTTTCGCCAAATAATTATATTTCAATGAGCATGCGCGGTTTATCACGGGCGCCTCGTATCACCAATAATTATCGTGATTGCCAGCTCGCGCATGCTTTCTTTCAGCCTTCGTGTCGTCAATTTTGACAGCGGCCAATTACGCGCAATGCGCCCAGCTCACCCTGCGCAATATTCGAAATACTTGAATTTATTGGCGCTTTACGCGAAGGTGGACCCCGTCCTAAAATTTATAAAAGAGGAGCTCACACCCGGCGTACCAGCCTTATCGCCTTCCGCCGTGAACCGCATAACGCAAAACCGCATATTAATTGAACCGCAAAAATCTCGTTGACGACCGCCGCTTATTCTGTACTTTGATCTCGATTACGTTTTCTCTGAAATAATTAACTGTTGTAATAAGTCTTGTTCAAGTGTATTTTGTAATTAAGTGTGTGTTGAAAATTAAACTCTTTGATACAAAAGTGACTCATCCTTTGTGTTGCGCGATCCTCTCTCACGCAGCGCGTTCGCGAACAAAGATTATATATATATATATATATATACATGTACACACAATATTTTTATTACAAATATTATTAACATGTAAATATATTTTAAAATATTTTTAATGTTGTAAAACATTTTTTATCATTTTTTTATTAAAAATTTTTTTAAATATACCTTTATTATAATTATTGTAAATATTATTTATTTATGTATAATTGTTTGTATTTTAATTTTACATAATTTATATCAAATATTATTCATAGTTTTATAAATTAATATTATCAATACAATCATTAATCCTGTAAAGCCCAGTTAGAAATATGTATGTCCATGCAGTTTTTAGTTTTAATTTACCAAGCTTTTTTGTTTACTTTGAGAGGGATAAACAAAAAAGCTTAAGGCTCCTGAGTAGTCACCGCGGCCATATTGAATTATGACGTCAGAGGCGAGGAAAAACGGCTAAAAATTGTTATAGTCCGAATGACTATAACTATATTATATTATATTATATTAACATAGTTTTAATAATAAATTAGTAAGTCAGCTATTATATAATCATTTGAGAAACGTTCTCACGCTCTCGCGAAGCGCTTATCGCGAAAAGACGCAAACGCGATGAAACATAAGCGTTACGCCGAAACCAGCGGACCGCAAGCGAAGAATCAACCTGCTTCGCTTGCACCTAGATAAAAAGCGTGTGAATAAAAATTAGCCAATGAAAGAGCTTCTCTACATCTTCCCCCGAAAGATGTAGAAAAGGGCAGGAGACCACCGCGAACGGAAAGCGAGGCGACGAAGGCAGTCGCTAACAAAAATCCAAAAAGTCAAGTCGCTAATTAGAACCTAACTAAGAGTCGAAGACAAGCCGCAGAATATAAACTATCACCTGTAATCTAACTATCGAGTGCGAGCATACTTAACTAACCACCCAGGTGGGATTAGACATAATTAAACCAACTTGAGAAATAAATGAAATAAAAGATTTATTCAGGTAAACAAGTGAATTAGTTAAAGTGGAGACGCCCGCCGATCTTAGGATCCTCATCCTTCAGTCGACTGAGACCCCAAAATTTTCCGTGCCTTCCCGGAGGCACAACAATTTGGTGGCAGCGGTGGGATCTCAGCCGCAGGGCCGACGTCGTCTCTAAAATCTTCACAGCGGCGAAGACCTGTAAAAACACATACAATTATAACAAGTGTTAGACGGGCACGTCAGTAACTCTGACGGAAATAAGCAGAAGCCACGACTAGGAGAGAACGAGAGAGCGGACAACATAAACAGTGCAACGAGTGATAAGCAGCAGAGAATCGAAAAGGATCGCCGACGTCCAAGGACAACGCCGACCTACGACAACCTCACGGGCAGCGCATCAACACGAGCGACGACCCGCCGTATCTATCACCAACACGGAGCCGCCGTTATCAGCCCACGAGCGATCGAGTTGCAGCAGCAGCAGCCGACCCGTATAGAGCGTAACGATGCGAGCCGTAATACTGTAAGTCCGAATTTATTCGATAGCGTGAATGTCGGAAGGTGACGAAACACCCCGACAAGCGATTAAAAACCAATCGTGGTTGCATAGTACACCTGTACGGTTAACGACGCGAGTATTGCCTTTAACTGCGCAAAATCTCGAAAGCGTTCGTAGAAATTTAGACAGCGACTTGACAAACGAAAATAATACCGAGTTACCTCCGAACGTAATAAACGAACGAGAATTTCCGTTTACTAGTTTTGACGCGAGTATATTCGCAAAAAATCCAAGCGACTCCGTTCAAGTAACTCAAAACGAACCGCGTCGATTGCGACCGTATATCAGCCGAACTCCGAGTAGAGTATCTTCGCGAAGAGAATTTTCATTAACGTCATACGACAGCGAAATATTCGATCCCGAAGAAATTTATAGCGAAATAAATATGGCAGAAAATACAAACGCGAACGCAACTATTCCGCCAACCGCGATAGATGCCGAAATAAGCATACTCCGACAAACCCTTGCACAAATGGGACAGAATTTAGACGTCACGTCACAACAACCCTCCGTCGTAGCGCCCGGAGAAACTTCACAAATGCTTAATATAATACAAGCTATACATGCAGAGCTACATACACTAAACACACGTATGAATAGGATAGAAGCCGCACAGGCATACACACACACAGACGAACAGCGGGAGTCCGATTACGAGCCTCGTATGACTTACGGACGGACTGAGCGCGACGTACGAAATCGACGGAGTACTGCACGACAATATATGTCTCTAAAAGAAGCGCGAATGATGATACCCGAATTCGACGGTACATCGCGACACCGCCTTCAGGAATTTCTAAACGCATGCACATATACAATGCAAAACATACATCCCGGTAACGAAGAGTCTCTGATACAGGGCATACTATTTACTAAATTAAAAGGTAAAGCCATGCAAGTCTTCGAAACGCGAGACATACAAACGTTTGAAGAATTAAAGCAACAACTAGAGACCGCATACCAATGCAAGCAAAGTACTGCCCACTTGCAATTAGAATTTAATTCGCTAAAGCAGAAAAATAATGAGACAGCACAAAATTTCGGGCAACGCGTCGACCAGCTCGCTATGAATTTATACGATTCAATGATAGAGGGAGAAAACCAAACGAGCTCAGAGAAACGCACTATCTTACAAACGATCCAAACCCAAGCATTATTAAATTTTCAATTAGGGCTACGAAGCGACTTAAAGGTACTTGTACGCTCACAACGATATACGACGCTTCAAGAAGCGATAGCCGGCGCGAGCGCGGAAGAGAGATTTATCGGACCTAGCACGTCACGGGCAACAAATTCCTCGCTAAATAAGCCTGAATCAACGCGGTCAGGACAGCGAACGACGGGACAATGTTATAGATGCGGAAAACCCGGACATTACGGACGAGACTGTCGTAGCAAAGTCAACGTTCTACCGAAACCGGAAAAATCCTCGCGCGTATCCGCCATCGAAAAATTTTGCAATCATTGCAAAAAGCGTGGACATAACCGCGAAGAATGTTGGGAATTAAACGGACGACCAAAAAATAATACGCCCCCACGGAACAAGCCAGAGGATCGAAAAAAACCGCGAAGTATTAATAAAATAGATAATCAAAGAATCCGGCAGGAGAGAAATTCCGAGTCCGAACGTAGCAGCGATGAAGACGGAGAGCGCGGAAATAAGATTAAGAAGACTCGCGCGCTCGAATATCAGGTGACACACGTGCGCCGAACGCCGAGAGAAAGAGCGAGTTTAAATATAATTACTCTGCCTATGCGAGAAGCAAAACGCGGAAGAGTAAATATGCTTTACGATTCGGGAGCTACGATTTCATTGATAAAAGTGAAACACTTGAAGGGCGAGACCGAAATTTACAATAATAAAATAACCCTCGTTGGAATAACCGGTCATAAAGCAAAAACGATCGGAAAAATATACGCGACAATTGAGCTAAACGGAAACAAGATAAAACACGCGATTTACGTCGTGAAAGATGATTTCCCAATGGAATATAACGGGATCATAGGAATCGACTTCCTCCAGAAGCAGCAAGTCACGTGCGATTACAAAAAACGCGAATTACAAATCGGAAACGCCGTCCTAAAATTGCAACCGTACAACAAAATTATCTTAAAGCCGCGTAGTGAAACAATTATACACGCGATAACAAATGATAATAAGACAGGGATCATTCGAGCCAAAGAAACCGCCCCAGGAATCTATATCGGACGATGTTTGGTAGAACCGAAGAATTACCAATGTCCCATCAGTGTAATTAATACAACTGATGAGCCGGTCGAGATACACACACCCCTCGTAACCGTAGAAGACGCTTGCGAAGATAACGCGCACGAATTGTACACGATACATATAGACGAGACTCCGAATCAATTAACGCGTGACGAACGAATTTGACAATTGTTACACACAAAGCATTTAAACGAGGAAGAAAGGAAAGCGATACAGAAAATATGCGAAGAATATAGCGACGTGTTTTATTTAAGCGGAGAACCACTGTCATGCACAGCAACGTTAAAACACGAGATAAGCACGCGCGCCGATACCTCACCCGTCAATGTGAGACCGTATCGCCTTCCCGAAAAACACAAATCAGAAGTAAACAAACAAGTACAGGAAATGCTAAAAAACGGAATTATTAGTACAAGCATTAGCCAGTGGAATGCACCGTTATTAGTAGTACCAAAAAAGACTGACGCAACAGGCAAACCGCGATTAAGAGTAGTAGTCGATTTCCGGAAGTTAAATGAATTGACTATAGGCGACTCATTCCCACTGCCGAATATTACCGATATTTTGGATCAGCTGGGAAACGCGAAGTATTTTACGACGCTCGACCTTGCATCTGGATATCACCAGATACCGATGGCCGAGCGCGACAAAAATAAAACGGCCTTCTCGACTCCCTACGGACACTACGAGTTTAATAGAATGCCGTTTGGACTTAAAAACGCGCCTGCGATTTTCCAACGACTTATGAACTCAGTGCTAACCGGGATACAAGGACTCCGATGTCTCGTTCATCTCGACGACATCGTTATATACGGATCCAGTTTAGAGGATCACAACAGAAGACTCGCGGAAGTATTACAACGCCTACGGAAACATAGTCTCAAACTACAGCCTGACAAATGCGAATTTTTACGAAAAGAGGTAATATACCTTGGACATATTATTTCCGAAAACGGTATACTGCCAGATCCGTCGAAATTAGAGGCGGTAAAAAATTTTCCGACACCACGGAAAGTAAAAGACGTACAATCGTTTATCGGACTAGCGGGTTATTACCGGAAATTTATAGAAAATTTTTCGCGAATCGCAAAACCGTTAACAAAATTAACGAAGAAAACGGAAACGTTCGAATGGAAAAACGAACAACAAATCGTGTTTGAAAAATTGAAGGAAAAATTAACGACAGCGCCAGTGCTAAAGTATCCGGATTTCAATGAAAAATTCAACGTGACTACCGATGCCTCGGACTATGCAATCGGAGCCGTACTATCACAAGGAACGGTAGGCAAGGATAGACCTATCGCATACGCCAGCCGAGTATTATCTCGCGCGGAACAAAATTATAATACTACGGAGAAGGAACTATTGGCAATTGTATGGGCTGTTAAACATTTTCGACCATACATTTATGGCACAAAGTTTAAAATAATTACCGATCATAAACCCTTGATATGGCTATTCAATGTAACTGACCCCGGGTCTAGATTAATCCGTTGGAGACTGAAACTCGAGGAATATGATTATGAAATCATACACAAGGCCGGACGAGCAAACGCGAATGCCGACGCGCTAAGCCGACAAGTAACCCGAGATATCAACGAGGAGACAAAAAATAGAATCTTCACGTTAGAAGAAGACGAAGAAGAAAAAGAAGAGGAAGAATTCGCAGATAATACAAGGAAATATTCTGAAGAGGAAAAGAAACAAATACTCTATGAATATCACGATGCACCCACAGGAGGGCATCAAGGAATCGAACGAACAATCAAAAGAATTCGATTAAACTATAACTGGCCAGGATTGACAAAAGATGTCGAACAATATATCGCAAAATGCAAATCCTGCCAAAAAAATAAATTATCGCGCCGAATAAAAGCACCCCTCGTAATCACAGATACTCCGAATAAACCATTTGAAAAATGTGCATTAGATATCGTCGGACCGTTAACAGTTACCACTAACGAAAACAAATATTTACTAACATTTTAGGATAGCCTGACGAAACTCAGTAAAGCGATACCGATCGCAAATCAGGAAGCAAATACCGTCGCGAAAGAGTTCGTTACGAAAATAATTTTCGAACACGGCATTCCCGAAAAAATTTTAACAGACCAAGGCACAAATTTTATGAGCGAAGTATTTAAAAATATATGCAAATTATTAAGAATAAAAAAGATACAAACAACCGCGTATCACCCCGAGAGTAATGGAGCATTAGAAAGATCGCACCGCACATTAGCCGAATATTTGCGACAATATATAAATGCTGACCAAACCGACTGGGATGAATGGGTGCCATACGCAATGTTTACATATAATACCACTCCTCATTCAGCTACGGGATATACCCCCTTTGAACTAATATATGGACGACAAGTCGAACTACCGACGGCACTAACAAAACCGCCTAAACTGACGTATAATTACGATGACTATCTACAGGAACTAAGGGAAAGAATACGTGCCTCAAATCAACTTGCGAAAGAAAATATTAAAGAGGAAAAAATAAAATCGAAAGAATACTTTGATAAATCCGCGAAAGAAACCGAATTTAAAATAGGCGACAAAGTACTCGTATACGACGAGACACTCCGACGCGGACGATCCAAGAAATTAGACGCATTATGGGCAGGACTGTATACAATAATAGAAAAAAGTTCAAGCGTAAATTACACAGTAAAAAAAGGAAGAAGAGCGATACGCATACACACAAATAGATTAAAATTATTTATTGAAAATTAGGACTTACCTAATTGTCTGCTTCGTCCTCGCGACATAAACGCCCATAAGGAAGAGGCCGCCCCTCTTGCAAAGCTCTCAAAGTCTGCATGGCCGGAATCATAAATCCCACCTCGGGAGGCACCAAAGCAACTTCGCGCACAACGCGCACACCAGACCTCACATTTACACTTACGTGTAAAGAAAATGGAAAAGAGCTAGCCGCATATCTTGCGACAGCCCCCAAAGCCCGTTCGAAACGGCCGGTCGGCAATGCGGGCCCCCACAACTGGGCCCACACATCGAAGAAATCTCAAACACGAGAAGCATAGCGGTTCCCACCAGGGCACAAACTCCACATGACATCGCGAACAATCGAACCACATGTCGGAACCAACCATTTTTTTTTGAAGACGCAACGATAGTAATAAATCAAAGGTCGTCATAAGACTAAAGGGACGACAGGAGACATATAGACCGAACGCCCCTCTTGCTTGATAAAAAATTGCAAACAAAAGCATATTCAAGATCAAGAACAAAGTAGTAAGAAGAATTATATGTATATCATTACAGGGCACTCTCACTCTTAGCCTGCAACGCTGCAATACTCGGAAAGGAAAGTGAGAAGAATAAACTGTATAAGATAACAGAGTTCGAGCACAGTCCAGGGATATATTTCGAGCAAATCGGACAACTACACTTTTCCAAGAAAACATGGAAACTAGTGATAAAATTAAACCTTGCACCTTTAAAATTTAGACATGAACAAATTGTCAATTACATGAAACAGACAGAAATGATGTGCGATGAAACAGAAAGTTCATGCGTAAATTCGGTTCGTATTATAAAACAGAAATTAAAATACCTAAACAACATAAAAAATCAATAATATAAGTATGCTGTCTTCTAAGCTGGGCAATAGAGCCAAGGAAACGAAACGAAAAATTAATTAAACGGAACTGTATCTCAATTTGAGATCCCAAAGTTCCACATATAAATTAATTTCGAAACTTACATATGGAGAAATAAGCGAGAAAAATATAGGTCCGAAAAGTCGCTGAAGCGGGAATCGAACCCGCGTCTTTCACTTTCCGGGCGACTGCTCTTACCAACTAAGCTATTCAGACCCTTTCGATCCTATATTTTTCATTTGCCTTTTTAGTAGATGTTAGTAAATACCGCCGTGATTAGCCCAAGGCGTGAATAAACTCAGAAATAAATATTTTTATCGGCTCTCAATATAAATAATATAAGTATGCTGTCTTCTAAGCTGGGCAATAGAGCCAAGGAAACGAAACGAAAAATTAATTAAACGGAACTGTATCTCAATTTGAGATCCCAAAGTTCCACATATAAATTAATTTCGAAACTTACATATGGAGAAATAAGCGAGAAAAATATAGGTCCGAAAAGTCGCTGAAGCGGGAATCGAACCCGCGTCTTTCACTTTCCGGGCGACTGCTCTTACCAACTAAGCTATTCAGACCCTTTCGATCCTATATTTTTCATTTGTCTTTTTAGTAGATGTTAGTAAATACCGCCGTGAGTAGCCCAAGGCGTGAATAAACTCAGAAATAAATATTTTTATCGGCTCTCAATATAAATAATTGGTAAGAGCAGTCGCCCGGAAAGTGAAAGACGCGGGTTCGATTCCTGCGTCAGCGACTTTTCGGACCTATATTTTTCTCGCTTATTTCTCCATATGTAAGTTTCGAAATTAATTTATATGTGGAACTTTGGGATCTCAAATTGAGATACAGTTCCGTTTAATTAATTTTTCGTTTCGTTTCCTTGGCTCTATTGCCCAGCTTAGAAGACAGCATACTTATATTATTTATATTGAGAGCCGATAAAAATATTTATTTCTGAGTTTATTCACGCCTTGGGCTAATCACGGCGGTATTTACTAACATCTACTAAAAAGGCAAATGAAAAATATAGGATCGAAAGGGTCTGAATAGCTTAGTTGGTAAGAGCAGTCGCCCGGAAAGTGAAAGACGCGGGTTCGATTCCCGCTTCAGCGACTTTTCGGACCTATATTTTTCTCGCTTATTTCTCCATATGTAAGTTTCGAAATTAATTTATATGTGGAACTTTGGGATCTCAAATTGAGATACAGTTCCGTTTAATTAATTTTTCGTTTCGTTTCCTTGGCTCTATTGCCCAGCTTAGAAGACAGCATACTTATATTATTTATATTGAGAGCCGATAAAAATATTTATTTCTGAGTTTATTCACGCCTTGGGCTAATCACGGCGGTATTTACTAACATCTACTAAAAAGGCAAATGAAAAATATAGGATCGAAAGGGTCTGAATAGCTTAGTTGGTAAGAGCAGTCGCCCGGAAAGTGAAAGACGCGGGTTCGATTCCCGCTTCAGCGACTTTTCGGACCTATATTTTTCTCGCTTATTTCTCCATATGTAAGTTTCGAAATTAATTTATATGTGGAACTTTGGGATCTCAAATTGAGATACAGTTCCGTTTAATTAATTTTTCGTTTCGTTTCCTTGGTTCTATTTCCTAGCTTAGAAGACAGCATACTTATATTATTTATATTGAGAGCCGATAAAAATATTTATTTCTGAGATAAAAAATCAAATTGATACCCTATACAAAGGACCGACAAACAAACGTCGAGGACTAATAGACGGTATAGGATCGATAACAAAAACACGATTTGGAATCATGGACGCAGACGACGAAAAACAAATAAACGAACAGCTAGAATTAATAGCAAATAAGCAACGGGTATCCGAACACGCGATTCGAAACCAACTAAAAATAATAAACGCTACAGTAGCACATTTAGATAGATTAGAAAACATAATCGACCATAATGAGAAACTGCTAAAACAAACTATGGCCGAAACTCTTATCTTCGAAAAAATAAACGAACATTTCAGAGCGATAGAAGCAATTATAAACGAACTAATAAAAGATACAGAAAACGTATTAGAATACTTAACATATATACGAAAGAGCAAAATGCATCCCAGATTAATACCAATAGACGAGATTATAAATAATTTAAAAGATGCAGCAGCACAACTTCCCGAAGGATTGTATTTCCCCTTTAAAATTCGTACAGACGACTGGTTATCGATAGAAGAAAACATTGCGATAACAGCGTACCACGAATCAGATACAATATATACAATTTTGCGTTTTCCTTTAATTGTACAGCCGACATACGACATTATAAAAGCGATAGAATTTCCTACGCCATACATAAAGAATGTATACAATTATATTAAAATAAACAACCCAATTATTGTAGTAGATAAGGAAAAATTAACATACGCCATAATAACAGAAAAGAAGTTAGAACAATGTAGTAAAATAAATACACAATATGTTTGCAAACAAAATACACCCATATATCGCATAGATGTAGACGCACCGTGCGAAATTCAAATGTATACACTGCAACAACGTTATCAGGACAAATGTAATGTTAGACAATATACCTCGTCCCGCACGATATGGATAACCTTACACCAAGAAGACACTTGGCTATACTCGACCTCCGCTGAACAAACAATAACCATACGATGCGACGGACGATCAGAAAGTAAAGTAATCAAAAACACAGGCGAGATTACATTAAACGAAAATTGTAAACTGACAACAACAGACACAACATTACAAACGGCAGGAAAACTGTACGGAAATACCTTAGAAACTTTCCTACCAAATATAAATATAACAATTCCACGAGACAGAAAAATAGGACATGATCAGGACACATTAGAAAACATCTCACAACATCGTTTGGAATTGACAAAACTCAGAGACAAAATAGAAACTATAGACAACGACTTACAAAACAACGAACAAAATTTTTATGCACGGAAGCAATTTGTCTACCCAATGACATTTACCGGAACAGTAATGACAGTAGCTACAATATTCATTTTAACATGGATAATAATAATAAAAAGAAAAAATAAAAACAAAAAACAACCGAAAACTACAACAAATATTGACTTCGAAATACCGAGATCAATCCTAAGAAGAAGTCAAAGTACTAGAATTTAAGAAACGATTGTAATACTATACTGTAACGGGAAACCACTATTATATGTAAGTTAAGAAATTAAGAACGAAAAACTTCGTACCTCCGTTTTTCTTTTTCAACGGGGGAGGAATGTTATAGTCCGAATGACTATAACTATATTATATTATATTATATTAACATAGTTTTAATAATAAATTAGTAAGTCAGCTATTATATAATCATTTGAGAAACGTTCTCACGCTCTCGCGAAGCGCTTATCGCGAAAAGACGCAAACGCGATGAAACATAAGCGTTACGCCGAAACCCGCGGACCGCAAGCGAAGAATCAACCTGCTTCGCTTGCACCTAGATAAAAAGCGTGTGAATAAAAATTAGCCAATGAAAGAGCTTCTCTACATCTTCCCCCGAAAGATGTAGAAAAGGGCAGGAGACCACCGCGAACGGAAAGCGAGGCGACGAAGGCAGTCGCTAACGAAAATCCAAAAAGTCAAGTCGCTAATTAGAACCTAACTAAGAGTCGAAGACAAGCCGCAGAATATAAACTATCACCTGTAATCTAACTATCGAGTGCGAGCATACTTAACTAACCACCCAGGTGGGATTAGACATAATTAAACCAACTTGAGAAATAAATGAAATAAAAGATTTATTCAGGTAAACAAGTGAATTAGTTAAAGTGGAGACGCCCGCCGATCTTAGGATCCTCATCCTTCAGTCGACTGAGACCCCAAAATTTTCCGTGCCTTCCCGGAGGCACAACAAAATTCTTGCGTGCCATTTTTAACTAAAAAGATATTTTGATGAAATAACACGATACAGCACTTTACCACACTTGTAAAATTGTCCGAAAACTCTGCTTTTTCCTTGACCGTTAATAAACAACCGTCAAATGAGTGTCAAAGATGCCTCATTTTATGCATATTTTGACACTCATTTGACGGTTGTTTATTAACGGTCAAGGAAAAAGCAGAGTTTTCGAACAATTTTACAAGTGTGTTAAAGTGCTGTATCGTGTTATTTCATCAAAATATCGTTTTAGTTAAAAATGGCACGCAAGAATTTTTAGCCGTTTTTGCGTGATTTTCCTCGCCTTTGACGTCACAATTCAATATGTACGCGATGACTACTCAGGAGCCTTAATGAATTACAAGCTTTGTTATCAATTGCAAATTTTTCTTCAGCACTCAAAAGTGCATGTACATATTTGTTCACTTAGGTGTTAAAAGGTTAATAAATTATTATTTTCTACTTTAATTAATTTTTACAATATGCTTTTTTTACTTCAATAATTATTAAAATATTTTTAATTAATAAATATAACGATCAAAGTATATATTAGATAAAAAAATTATTTGATATAAAAATTTGTTGGAGTGTCGAATTCTGTTCTGCAGAAAATTCACAATTAAAATATCTTATGAAATTGTGCATTAAATGTTACGTGTCATAAAATAATTTTGTTTCAGAAAATATTAATTTGGAAAGATGGTCTGTTAATTCTGTTTGTCGTGCCGGTTTATGTGCGGATCACTTTAGTGAAGATAGTTTTAAAGGAGAAGATAAGAAAAAATTAAAACGTGACACAGTGCCCATTTGATTCGATTTAAGACAAGAATCAGAAATAATAATAGAACCGGCTGAGAGAATAAATGAGATGGAAGCAGAAAGGAAAGAACTTATAAATATAAACGATAATGCAACAGCAGGAACGTCATTGGAAAGCGAAAATGTGGAAATTGTAAATCAATTATTTGAACAGCCTCCATTACAAACTTATCTCCCCCCGAGATTAAATTTTGATACTTATACGTCAGAAGAAGATGTAATGGATTGGATACATATAGAGCCTACAACATACGAAAATGTTCCTGTGCATGATGAGAGAAATACAGCAAATAAAGAAAAAACTGAAAAAGAAAGACTCATTCAGAAATTTTAATTAATTCTTTAAATCGTGAAAATATGCGTTTGCGTCGGATTATAAAATGCTTAGAGTTTCGCTTGAAAATTCGGCAAAAATGTAGAAAGCGAACAAATAAAAAAAGTAAGAAAGTAATTTTAAAAAATTTAATCGAGGAACAAGAATTACACCCTCTTGCAAAAGCAATGATCAATTTACAACAGTAGGAATACTAGGCCGGTTCTAGACCAGGTCCTCTGAGGAGGGTGCGGGGCGGGGGGGTATTCGGGGGCGAGGGGGTATGACGTCACGCGGGCGGGGGGTCTTATCAGCAGATAAGCTTATCTTATCAGCTCAGGTTACCTGATAAGGAGCTCATGTTACCTTATATGTTTATAAACAAAAGATAAACATTCCAGCGATATTTATTAAAAGATAAGATAAACATTCCAGCAATATCTATTACAAAAGGACTGCCGCTGCCGACAAAGATAAACATTCCAGCGATATTTATTAAAAGATAAGATAAACATTCCAGCAATATCTATTACAAAAGGACTGCCGCTGCCGACGATCAAGGGGGTTGCATTTCTTCCCCCATACGTTATCAGTATATTTCTAAGAAATATAATTAAATTCTAAGAAGGGCTGCCGCTTGGATCCGAGCGCCGACAATCAGTTCTCTGAAAATCTAAGATAATCAAATTTTAAGAAGGGCCACCGCTTGGCATACGCCGACAATCAAGGGGGTTAATACATGATCTATACGTATATTTCTAAGAAATATCAGTGGGTAAAGTTTCAGGGCGAACGTGTCACCGCTTGCGGCCTCGCTGCCTGCGACATGTTTTTGTATGGGATTGTATATCACCCTCGCGGTACCTCCCCAATAAGCGGCGGTTCTTTATTGTTTATCTTAGGAAGAAATACCAGCGCCGATAACCAGCGGCTGCAGGAATTTATAAACAAAACAAGCGCCGAAAATTTACGTCATCTAAATTTTTCTCGTTCGTACGTTGACGAACAAAGGGTTGATCGGGATATATAATGAGGACCGATGCCGCTGCCGGGCCATAGTACCACTGGCGAGCGCATGCTTTCCTCAAGGAAAAATAGCTGTGAGAAAAAAAGTTTAGTGTGCAATTAAAGTAGTTATTTCTGTGCAGTACAAGTGAATTTTTTACAAAAATGGAGAACGCGGTAAAAGATCATTCGAGGTGTTTTGAGAATGTTGAGAGATGGTATAGACATCTCGATGAATGCTATTATGATGAAAAAAAAGATGACCCGTTTCATTTTAAACGTGAAGCGGTGACTTCGGTTGTGCAATTCGTAAGAAATCGCGAACTTGGTGTGCAAAAACCGCATACAAGAGATGTTGCCTATTTCCTGGAAATGCACGAAGACATTTTAAGAGTGACTGGTGGGTTATCCAAATGCACCAGATCGTCTAAACGACACAAGCGAGTCGCATGTTATCAGCGTCGCTACAAAAATTGTGCAGAATATTTCACTGTGGACAACCTTTATTTTGCCGACATGGATATGTCTTCACCATCGGTATCATGCAAAACACAATCATCTGATTATGATTCGGACCAAGAAATAGAGGAGTCAGATAGGAGAAAACCGTCACCACCGCCATCGTCGTCATCATCATCGTCAGATTACTTGTTGCAACCTATTTATTTGTCTAATTAAATAGGTGTACAATATATGCGAAGAGTATAGCAGTGTTTATGAGATAAGTTTTATCACGCGTGAAAGAGAGGATTGTAGTGAATGTGTCGAGACATATTTTCACGAGGTGTAAACAGAACAATAATTAACTGCTGCAGCGGCTGCTCTTTTATGACCAATCATCTTTCTTTCTGAGATAAGTTCGATCGCATGTGAAGCACAAAGGGCTGAACGAAATATATATTGAGGACCGATGCCACTGCCGGGTCATAGTACGGTGACATTTGCGAGCATAGTAGTGAGCGAGTGAATAGTTTTTTGTGATAAAAAATGGAGAACGCAGCGCGTAAGAGCGACGATGAGATGAAGGTGATCACAATTGCTGATGACAAGATTGAGATAATAACAATCTCCGACGACAGCGACAGCGACAGCGATGTGGCAATGTACGACCCCGACTATGACAGGGATGTGAATATCCTACTAGATGATATTGAGGAGATGGAGGTCAATATCGCACCCATCGTCGATGAAGATCAAGAAGAGGATGATGATGATGATGATGGTGATGATGATAGTGAAGAAGAAGAAGAGGAGGAAGAAGATTTGCACGACGATGGGTACGATAGCGACAACGCTGTTCGGGAGTCGTGCCACTCGCACATGTTTGGCTTACGAGCAGTTGCATCCCTCGACGAACACACGAAGGTATGCACTGTAACGTCGTATGTCATGGCATACGTCGCACTATTGGGGTCAGTGCGAATCTGTATGCCCTGTTTCATGAGAAACAGGGACAGATTCATCTCGATCACGACCATCGAGAGCCACACGACATCGCGGTATGTTCACGCACCAGAACTGCGTTGCACCGATTGCCAGGGGAGATTATACGTATTTTACCTGGCCAACGCATGTTCCACCTGTCAAGGACGTGAGTATATATATAATATGTCAAAAAAAAAATGACTATATTTTTAATTTAATATATTTCTGTGTGCAGGTGTCGAGGTACAGTCTGATGACAGCGATGATTAACGCGACTCCCTCTCTCGCCGCTATCTCGAGTCGCCGGCTCTCGCTGCTGAATCCAGGCGTGAATTCCAGGCCGCCGTACCTCTTTGCCTCCGACGGCCTTTTATATATATATTTTATATAATTTTGCATAATTTTATATATTATTTATATGTTTATTTTATATAATTTTGATTTCATATATCTTTTTTATATTTGTATCTTTTTATAATTTTATAAATTTTATATTATAATAATTACACGTTCACGCACACACACACACACACACACTTACACACAAATGTAAATTTACACATATTTTATAGATTAAAAAAAAATATTATTATCAAATAAGTGTATTTATTTTAGATTAAAATGTCCTCCTTACCTCTTGTTCCCTTTTAAATATTAGGAAAATATAAAGAAATTATTAAAAATTATTTTAAAAGCTCTCTCTTTTTCTCTCTCTCTCCTTCACATCTTCTCTCTCGCATCTTATTTCGCCGTCTCTCTCAAAACTCGTATGTCTCTTTTTCTCTCTCTCTCTCTCGCGTACGTCTCTCGCTGCAGCCCGTCTTCTTTCTCTCTCTCTCGCGTCTTAATTCGCCGTCTCTCTCTCGCCGCAGGCCCGAGCCGAATCTCTCTCGCCGCGAGCCGTCGAATCTCTCTCTCTCTCGCCGCGAGCCGCCACATCCGATTTCTCTCTCGCGCGCTGTCTCCTTCTTTTCTAGTGGTTGCTCTCTCGCAAAATATGTAACGGGTGGCGCGCAAATAAAGTACACCATGATATACATATAAGTATTTATTTGCCTTATATTTAATACATAATTATATATAAAGTTTTATTACATATTAAAAACTAAAGCCACCAGCTCGCAATCGACAAGTTGGTGCATGTCGAAGGCGTTGCTAGCGCGTATCGCATTCGGCAATTCTCTCGCATTCGTTACAGTGGATCCAATATTGGAGAATTGCGTATGTTTGATATCGACCGTTGCGATGAGCCTCGTCAATCGATCAAACATTATTTCGATGCATGAATCGAGCTCGAACATACAACGTAACGTCGATTCCATCATCATCATGCGCGCGTCCGCCGATTCGAGACTTATGAGCTTGGTGTCGTTTATCTTGTGAAAACGTACTGTTAGCGGCCCGACACTTATGAAGTTATACACATCGTTGTTGGGAGAGTCATTGTTTAAATAATTTTGAATAGCGTGACGTTGCTCGTAGAGTTTTTTCCACGTTTCGAGAGATAGTATTAGCTGTTTTCCCCGATGATCTCCTATGGCGATCTCCACGTAACTCGGCGGATTCACTCTGATGCCGATTTCGAGGAATTTGAATTCCGTGGCCGTCAATGCGTATCGTCTTCCAAGTATACGAACCGCACGAGACTCCAGCGAAACGCTGTAAAATTAGGAAAAAGAAATTAAAACTAAATTAGGAAAAAAGAAATTATAACTCGTAAAAAAATATAAAAATAGAAAATAGAAAAATATAAAATATATAAAATAGAAAAAGTTATACTTACTCGTCGCATTTCTTCTCGCACGTTTCATCACGTCTCGGCATGTAGTAATTCATGCTGCTGCTTTTTTTGGTGCAGAATATTTTTCTCGAGGGTATTAAAAAGTGAACCACCAGTCAGAACAGTCGACAAAAGACTGATCATATAAAAGTACTAATAATCGAGTAACACTCATTTTTTAAAATATTAGGAGAAGGGGTAAATCGAATTCCTAGAAATATATATCTGGAGGGGGAATAAAGAGAAATATTTAAAAGTAGTGGGGATAAAAAATTAAATATTAGGAGAAAGAAATTCTTAGAAATATATATCTGGAGGGGAACAAAGAGAAATATTTAAAATATTAGGAGAAGGGGTAAAACAAATTCTTAGAAATATATATCTGGTGAGGGAGAGAAATAACAAAGAAAATAGTATGTAAACAATATGTTTATTCAAAAAACGGATGATCGTCGGATTCAAGCCTGGATTTTGCGGCCGAACACCAATTAAATAATTTAAATACATTTTGTAACGCGCAATTTTTACATGTTTATTACACCGTAGAGTATATGTGGGATCTAACTTATTTAATGCAGGTACATCTTCATATATGGCATCCAAGGTCTCAATGGTGAAACCGCTGCTCGCATCGTCCATTATTTCGGCCAGCCATTCTCGCTTTTCAAGTCCTTTTACATACACGAGAGAGGACTCTTCATCGTCTTCTTGCTCATTTATGCCAACGATAGCTGCCGTAATCAAGCACTGAGCCATGCCGTATGGAACATTTCCAACCTCCCATTGTAAGCTGTGATGATGTTGAGTTAGCCACGAGGCCTGACGCCTTTCCGACTTTATGAGCACGCTCCATGGCACAGGGCATGCGAAGAAATAGTGCGACAGGATATATCCTCTTCTCAGGATTGCCGCTTCCTTTACGATAAATCGTTTGTTTAGGATAAATCCTTGCAGGTCGACAAACGTTGGTGCAAACATGATCTCTTCAATGTGAGTCAGTCGAGAGGTATTACGATACTCTTCAGACATCTCACATCATCTTGATTATGTATCCTCCTCCCCCTCTTTCACACGCGTATTTGTGTAAACATTTTTTAGGTGATTTTGCGCACAACGTTGGTCAACGGGTTGTACTGGATCACACAATCGTGTATAATGAGGCAGTACGCAGTGGTATTATTAGGCACGTTTTCCTTACACTCAAATTCCAATCTCACATCCACCGTTGCGCTCTTGATCGATTCGTTTTGTCGAGAACAATCGATAATCACAAACGGACCGTTTTGTAAAAATCGTGTGATGGTGAGATTGGGCTCGAGGTATTCGTATCCGTAATAGTTCTTGCAGAAACGTGTGTAGGTGTCGTACAGAATTGACCATCTGTTTTTATCAAAATCCAGATTCATGTCGTCGTACGGATAACTTTCCGAGTTCAGAAAGAGTTTTACGTTAGTTAATTTACAGTCGTCGAATCGACTGATATCCTCGGACATGACATTTTTACGCCCTGTCTGCAGAGCAAAAATTACATATTGCGACTTCTCCAGTTGAGTCGCGGTCTTAATGGCCCACGAATGCTTGGTCGTACGCTGCAATAGCGGAAATTTGTATAGATCCCACGAGCGGAAACCCATGCTGAGGTAACGTCCGCTTTCCAGAGCGCGCAGCATCGACAGCTTCTTAATCTCGCTCAACAACACGTGTGGCATTCGCCATTGTATCTTGAATATGTTGATCACAGGCTCCAGTGCAGAATCTCCATACAGGCAATTATTGTCGTTGCGCGATCGTATTAAGATCAACTCATGACGCGCATTAATCACTATTCGTTTGTAGTCATCACAAAATCCCAGCAACATGTAGAGCGGTACGCAGAAATTGAAGTGTCCACTCGCAGAAATCGGATCACTCCAGCCAGCGTTACTCATAACCATGCTTCTATCGAATGATATCGTTACATAGTTTTTGAGCAAACTTATTATTCCTACATTTCTGTTGCGATCAATCTCCACACCATCGAGCTCATAGCGAATTTCGTCAAACATGAATGCGACACAATTATTTCCCAGTGTCACATTGGATCCTTCAATTGGATAGTTTATCTTTAGTTCTCCCTCGATATATAAGAAACTCTCGTACGGCAATGTATACAAATCCTGTTGTTGTATGGGTATTCTTATCTCATCGTTGTGTCCAAATGTTGTGTTGGCAAACGGATGGAAGGGGGGGTGAGTCTCAATCTTGACGATGCGATCGTCAAAGACTGGCTCTTCCTCGATGTTGAGAATCTCAGTCATTGTTCAAATGGCACGCACCGCAAATCCCAAAGATTGTAAAAACGCAACGTTTGACGAGGTGAGTCTCTTCTTCGTGGTTGATTTGATATTAGCGAATGATGTTGCTGCTAGCCTGATTGTGTTCTTCGTGTCTTTATTCAACACGAGCATCCCGTCGCACGAGGTGTTGCTGTCGCTCGCCGTCGTACGTGCAATCTAACTGTTATCTCTTCGCCTCGAAAATCGAGCAATCGTTCCTTCTGGTCGACAACGCGTAACACTAAATCAGTAATGCTCCGTACGAAGACCGGCAGGTAAATGATCTGCGCCGGCGTTTCCGATATCTTATATCCAGGTGGTACTTTCGGTGAAAATTCATGTACCGTGTGAACGAGTTTACCGTTGCTGTATGCACCCGCGGTCACGTTACACTCTATGCGGATAATGTTCACGTTGATAATATTAATCGGCATGTCCGATTCGTACCATTTTCGCGGTTGCAGTATACGATTCAAGAATCCCAGCAGCGATCCAATGTTGTTGGGCATGCTAAAGTTTATTCTGTATGCACATTTAATCTCGCTTTTCATCGTATTATAATTAGCGCGGAGCACGATTGGGTAATCTTCATCGTCGACACCTTTATCACTAACAGCATTATGTTTTCGGGAAAGTGCGCGTTTCAAAAATTCATTTATCGCTTGCAGCTCGTACGATCCCTCGGGAATCGTAATTTCCGCGTCGTCTTTGCCGTAGTAAAATTTATTATTTGAGGAATTCACATTCGATATAGTGTGATAAGTTTCAAAGTCTGCCAGACCGAGCTCGTAGTCCGCATCGCTCAAATCTATGGGGGGAAAGTAGGTCGCCGCGAGGACACTACTCTTCCCAGTCAATGTTAGTGTTAGCGACATGTTGACAAAACTGAGTTAAATAAGGCAATGTCAGTCTTTAAATTTGCGGCGAGAAATCTCGGAGAAACTGCAAGCACAACTGTCCGCAGATACTCTGATCATACGTTTGATAAGAGGTGTAATTGTATTCCAATTTCGGCACATTTAAATATCGCACCAATTCCTCGGGTGGTCGAAGATTGCCAAAACTGTCGAAATAGATTGCGCGATTTCCTCTTTTTGCATACGCCACCCAATGAGTGCCAGGACCGTCTGTACTGTCTAGATTAACGATACCACTCTCATTTTCTCGCGCGCCATTTATCGGTAAATTATTGCGCATAAATACACCTCTAAAGTATGGAATGTGCATACGTTTTGCAAGTTGTAGCAATTGCACATTTGTAGTTACACCTTTCGGCATTTTTAACGTTTTTTTGACGTTTTTTTTTTCTTCGCTCCTCGTCCATATTTGTAAGGGGCGAGATACAGTCCGCGGCCTTTCATGGCGCGATTGTGGCGTAGTATCTCTTGCAACTGACGTTGCGCGGCTTTTCTGTCGTTTACCGCTTTTGCTACGCCAGCCGCTCCGCCAACCAGGGATCCGAGCGCGCCCAGCATTGGTAAAATCGGCAAAAATCCGCCTCGTTTCGCTGCCGAAAGTACCCTCCTCTTCGTCTTCCTCTTTTTCGTTTTCAAGCCCATGCCGAGCTTCGTCTTGGCCTTCATCGCTGCCCAGATAACTGTGGCCGCGGCTCTCTCACCGAGACTCGAGTCTTTCGCGACGATGCGAGTTTTCGCTTTCTCGGCGAGTACCTTATCCGCCGCGTGTCTCTCGGTGAGTTCGCTGCTCCGAGAGTAAGCTATATCGTGTTCACGGCACGCCGCGTCCAATGGGTTGACACCTTGATTATCTCTAGCCAATCGCTTTTCCAAACGAGTTCCCGGGCCGCAAAATTGATAGCCGGGAATATGAAGCTCGATCGGAAGTGCGTTTATCGCACGATTTAATAGACCTGTGCCTATTTTCGTTGACATCCGTTGCAATCTCTAGACATTACTGAGCAAAGCGCGAGTCCGCGCAGCTATAAATAGGCGGACGTTGGAGGTCAAATCGGGAGTGAGAAAATGAAATTCGTGCAACAACCTCTGACGATACGAGTGATGAATTACGACGACAGAGTACGCTGCAGCGTGAACGAAGGTGTGCGCAAACACGGTACGATGCTACCGACAACTATACGCGCGATCGTTTGCGGCCCCTCAAACTGCGATAAAACCAACGTGTTGATAAACCTGCTGGAAAGTCCGCACGGTGTACGTTTCGAGAACGTGTACGTGTACTCTAAATCGCTGCAACAGCCGAAATATCGCTATTTGGAAGATTTATTGACGCCGATTGACGAAATTGGCTACATTACATTTTCCAATAACAGTGACGTCATTCCACCGAGCGAGGCATATCCAAATTCAATTTTTGTCTTTGATGACGTAGCATGCGACAAGCAAGATACGATAAGAGAGTACTTCTCAATGGGGCGCCACTCGAACATCGACTGCTTCTATCTCTGTCAGACATACGCGAGAATACCGAAACATCTTATACGCGACAACGCGAACCTGTTAATCCTATTTAAACAGGATGCCACCAATTTGAAGCACGTGTACAACGATCACGTGAATACCGACATGTCGTATGAGGATTTCAGTGAGTTATGTCGTACTTGTTGGCAGCAAAAATATGGATTTCTAGTGATAGACAAGGACAGCTCGCTTTCGAACGGGCGATACAGAAAAGGATTTAACGAGTTCGCGATACCGCAGAGCCATTAGTCGTCGCCAACAATCCTCCCGGTCGAGAGAAACTCTAGAGAGTGCTGCCGACATGACTGATAATATTCGCGAGCGTGAAAAGGTTGTCATGGAGATTGCGAAGACGGCTGAATCGATCCGCAAGAAACATCGCGCTCTGAAGACCGGAAAGATCGATGATGATATCGTTGTCAAGACTCACTTTAAACCTATTATCGAGCCGCTACAAAAGATGGTCGACAACGCGACGATTTTGGTGAAAAACGAGCCTAACACCGACGACGACAACGACGACGGTGTGAAGATTGAGACTTGGTATGAGGGGGAGACACAGAAAAAGAGAAAACATAAAACCATCAAGCGATATAAAGAGGAGGAGGAGACATTGAAAAAAAGAAAATATGATATTTCGAAGCCATTGGACGCTTCATTGCCGACAACATCTACACCGAAAAACGCACAACCTGTGATACCCAAAACACTCGGTAGACGAAAATGTTTTCGAAACCACGCGTAACGCCCGAAATATCCCTTCGACACTGGTTAAGATCGTCGGAAGGTCGACAAATGATGCGAAAGGATTGGGGGCCATTAGGACAAAAGTAAATGGACGCTCTCCTCGGTGCTGATGAGAAGAAAGAAATTGATAATGTATACGGAGTCTATTTCGACGAGAATGAAATGCGCATCGGAAACAAGCGATTCGCGATTGACAAAGATGACAATATAATCATAGGCGACACGCGGTACATTGGAACGCCCGGATTGTACGAGTTGATCTTCAAGAAAAGACCTGATTACCAGGAGGATGATTTGCAAAAATACAAACATATATTTAACGTATAAGACGGGCAACAAGAGCCAAATCGCGGATGACAATGCGTTATCCTAACGAAACTAAATAATTTTTCGTTAGAATTAAATACCGGTGCACAAGGCACCAAATTTTTACTTGGACACGGCCAAGATTTTAAATATGAAATAATCTCATATTTTGAGATTTAATTTCAATACCCCTTTTAACCCCCCTACGGAAAATAAATAAATAAATGCAAGAGAAAAATATAGATCCGAAAATCGCTGAATCGGGAATCGAACCCGAGACCTTTCGCTTGCCGGGCGACTGCTCTTCCAGCTGAGCTATTCAGATCCTTTCGATTCTATACTTTTCTCTGTTATATATATTAATGTTGGTAAACAAACGCATTTTTTAAGCCAGCGTGTATCAATATAAGAGTTTTAACAAGGCTCTGTAAGTCGCCCGGCAAGCGAAAGGTCTCGGGTTCGATTCCCGATTCAGCGATTTTGGGATCTATATTTTTCTCTTGCATTTATTTATTTATTTTCCGTAGGGGGGTTAAAAGGGGTATTGAAATTAAATCTCAAAATATGAGATTATTTCATATTTAAAATCTTGGCCGTGTCCAAGTAAAAATTTGGTGCCTTGTGCACCGGTATTTAATTCTAACGAAAAATTATTTAGTTTCGTTAGGATAACGCATTGTCATCCGCAAATTGGCTCTTGTTGCCCGTCTTATACGTTAAATTTATATTTATATATTACAGAGCCTTGTTAAAACTCTTATACAAACATATATTATTGGCGACAAATGCGCATAAACGCAACTTTGATGTGCAAGGCCGTGTGAAGAGTAGCAAGGGGGACAAGTACAAATATATAATCGCACCGTTGACGCGGGTGGAATTGGACGACCCAAAATCAGGCATGGGAATGCCTCGCGCTATGACGCTAACCAACAATAAGATTGATTACGTGCACTGGGACGACCCCAACGAGCTAGTGGATCGCCTACGATTGCTCGATGCTTCGCACCAAGCTGGCAACAACGCGCATGACAACGAGATCTTGTCGATTATCGAGGAACTGCGGAGAAGCGGGCATTATTATAAATTAAACAAGGTTCCCGACAATCTATTCAGTTCATCGTGTGACACTTTACAAAGCATTGAAAAAATGTCTATCAATAAATTTGGATTATTCGAGAGGAGAAATGATGCAACCCCTGGCACAAACGACCAATGGTATAGATTGATTAGAAAATGCGTGCGCAAAAACGCTCTGCATCGCGTCGCTACAGATTATGACGCGAGATCGCGCAAGATTCGCCGTGTAGCGCAACCTGAGGCGGATACCGATGTCGTCAACAAATTGTACCTGGAAGAGTGCTTTAAAACATTGATGATCCAATAGAAAGAGTCAGATGAGAAACTGGCTGCGTTAGAGAAGGATGTACGAGCGTTGGAAACTGCGATAAAAGAGCTTCTGCGTGCGCCAAACACTACCTCAGACACAGGCATCTAATGAGCGGTTGGCTCAGAAACGTCTATCAAACAGTTGTGAAACGTCTAGAAGGGATTCTCGAGTGGTTGCAAACGAACAGCTACGAAGGATTATCAGCGTGCTACCAAACAACAATGAGTGGCATCAGTGACCGACCTGGAAGCAGCAGTGAACGACCTGGAAACGGTGGTGAACGCAACCGCTACGATCGAGGTTACGAACATGTCAAGCAGGGCTGCGAACGAGGCTACGAACAAGTCCTTAAAGGTTACATACAAGGCTATCAACAACTCAGTAAGGGTTGCGAACAGGTCAGGGACGGCTGCGAACGGGCCAAGGCGGGCTACGAACGGATCAGAAACGACTTGGGACGAGGCTGTGATCGAGTCAGGAACGATTTTCAAATGGGCCAAGGACGTGAGTGAACGAACGCGAAAGAACCCGAAACAACGAGAATTTAACTCGAAACAACGAGGCACAAACCCGAAACAACGAGATTAACCCGAAGAACGAGGCATGAACCCGAAACAACGAGAATTTAACCCGAAGCAACGAGGCACGAACGTGAACGAACCCGAAAGAACCCGAAACAACGAGAATTTAACCCGAAACAACGAGGCACGAACCCGAAACAACGAGAATTTAACCCGAAAGAACGAGGCACAAACCCGAAACAACGAGAATTTAACCCGAAAAAATCCGAAAGAACGAGGCACGAACGCAAAAGAACCCGAAACAACGAGGCACGAACCTAAAAGAACGAGAATTTAACCCGAAAGAACGAGAATGAATAGTGAAAATAACAACAAGCAACATAGTTTGGAGAGACGGCAGTTGGTAAACAAGTTGCACGCGTCAGCGAGAAAAAATTTCCCTCGAAGACATGTCATAGTGCGAGGATACGATGATCTGTGGCAAGCCGACATTGTCGAGATGCGTCCGTACTCCCGTTTCAACAAAGGTTACCACTACATACTCACCATCATCGATGTGTTGAGCAAGTATGCGCGGGCTGTACCACTCAAGAGTAAAGGAGGAAGCGAGACAGCTGACGCAATCGCCAAGATAATTCGGGATAGCAAGAGATGCCCGAAAAACATGCAAACCGATAACAGAAAGGAATTTTACAACGTCGATGTGCAACGACTTATGCGAAGACATGACATTAATCACTATTCTACATATTCGATATTGAAGGCGTCGGTCGTCGAGCGATTCAATCGCACGCTAAAGAACGACATGTGGAAGATGTTTACGCTGAATGGTACTTACAAGTGGTTCGACATGCTGCCACGCCTCGTATCAGATTACAACGGACGCAAGCATCGAACGATTGGTATGCGACCCGCTGACGTTACCCCCCGCGATCGCCGAAAGACTCTTGGCTACCGTGTACAATCGTGTAAAAATCGCGGGCCCGGCATAAGTTCAAAGTAGGTGATCAGGTACGCGTCAACAAGTACAAACAACTTTTCGAGAAGGGATACACGCCAAATTGGACAACCGAGGTGTTTAAGATTGTTAAAGTGCAGCATACTAATCCCGTAACATATCTACTCGAGGATTATCGCAAGATATCTATCGCTGGAGCGTTTTACGAGCATGAGCTGCATCGCGCAAATTATCCGGATGTGTACCTCGTGGAGAAAATACTGCGCAGGAGGGGTGATGAGGTTTATGTGAAATGGCTGGGATTCGACAGTTTGCACAACTCTTGGATACATAAAAACAATGTTATTTAATGTATTTTATTCAATCATTGTATAACATAATATATATTGTATAACATATATGAAATATATGAAATATATAACAAAATATATATAATTCCCATTAATACGTCCTTACAATATAATTTATTTACAACGGTATTCGATAATGTCCCCACGGCAAGGTGTCGGTGGAATCAGGTACGACATACCGCTTGTCGTCGTAGGGACTTAGAGCAATTTTCGTGTCGCTGATGGTATACACTTTATGCAATTTCGATCTTATACATGACTGTTGACGCGTCATTTCAATCTCGTCATTAAGACAGCGCGTATAATCGTCGAATGTTATACTACGCGCTACGACGTTACTTTTGACACCTTTTGCCTTTTTAGTGTCCTTTTTACCATCCACCCGCAAAGCATACATTTTTGCTCTAAGCCCGACGAATTCGGTCATTATCGCGCCGTTATTCTCATCTTTCATCAGACCCGGCACCTTTTTATTCACGAGCGGTATACCGTACACATTATTCGCGGCGGTATCGCTGGTATCGAATCGAGCGATGTCGCGTTTCAAATTTTCATAGACATCCTGACATTTAATTTGATATATTAAACTATCCGTGTCGGTGTACATTACTCTACAATTGTCACGATAGAGCGGTGACATGTATTCGTGATGAAATTCATAAAGACATACTTTTGATATGTCGAGTATGCACATGCCGACGTAGATTGGCTTGTAGAATTTTACTTCGAGTTTGCGTAATTCTATGGCAACTAATTTTTCCGAAAATATGCTCGTACTATGAAAATTTGGTTTTGCGATCATTGCCTCCGCACCGTACCGTCCGTCCCATTTTGTTAATAATTTTACATCTACATGATTGCGCACATTTTCCATCGTCTTGCCGAATACCGCATTATTCATCAATTTATATAAATTTTTTTCAAAATCGTTTTTCGCATGTGTTCTAAACTGTGTATTGAGTTCGATGTATTTTTGCAGCCACGCTGACTGTGTGAATTGTAGTATGCGGTATATTTTTGTTATGCGTAGCCCGTGGCGCGTGCACTGCTGCAGATTACGATAGTGTATTACGTAGCGCTTCTTATCGTAAAGCGTTGCGAGGAGTTTATACTCCCGCTTGCCGGGCGGCTTATCGCGCGTCGGGCAAAACGGTAGGTCAATGTGCGCGTCATGAAGATGCTGCGGATACTCTAAATCTACTTCGAGAACATAGCCTATAGGTGAATCGAACGCGATAGATGATACGTCAAAATTCGATATATCGTCGACCCACCGAAAATCGGCATATGGCAATGGTTGACACATTGCCCATCCGTACATATTATTTACATCAAAATACATGAGGTACGATGAGGGTTTCGATGGATCGTACGATTGCATGTACTTGTTATTTGCCTGTGCGTATCGACTTGAACATTGACTAAGGCCGCCGCGTATACCTCGTTCGACAAACATTACCATGTCAATGTCTGTTAATAATTCAAATTTTATATTTGTATGTCTTAACATGGCGTCCCATGTATATCCGGGGAGAGTATAATAATACGCGGGATCGAGTCCATAACTTTTTATACAACTGTCGCGAAAATTTTCAAATATGTCTGCCAATAACAAGACATCAATTTTTAAATATAAATCGCTATATTCGCCTAGCGTTCGAAGGGAGAATCGGCTCCAGACGGTCTCGGCGTGCGCGTAATCACTCTCGGATACTGTGTCGCCAGTTAAGGAACTGTAAAATGAGTCGCGCGGCGGTAAACGTGTGTCTTGTAATCTGTCCACGCAGTCTATGTATTCGTATGGAAAGACACCCTTTCGTGTCAATAAATTGAATTTTTCACTAGTTAAATTTTGATATTCCGAATGTAAAATTTTTAAAAATAAAATCTCGACGGCAATCGGAGCCTGTGCGGATGACATGCACAAAATTAATAAATTAAAATGAGATCTCAAATCAAACTCATTTATTAAATTCTAAACGTTTCGACCCACTTCGGGTCTTCTTCAGTAGCTGCAAAGTACAAAGAAACAAAAATAAAAGATAATCGGTACAATCAGAAAATTATAAAACTCGTATACATACAATCCGCAAATAAATTAAATATCATTCTCCTCCCTATTCAAACCGTCCGGCCGTCGGAGTGTCTCCCTAACGGTGACCATCGTCAGGAAGGAAGCAGAGCAGTGACTCCCTTACCAACACTAATCAACATAGTATAAATTAAACGTATAAAATCCACAAGAATTATAAATTAAAAACCGGGAAGAACACTCACCCCGACAGCAAAAACAGAGAGAAGACGATGCTACACGTGACACATCACTCTAACGACTGTGCGGTATTCTACCTCGACACAGTCGATACATATATACGCAAAAAAACAAATATAAAAATAAAATATGAAAATAAAAATAAAAACAACTAATACTTATCGGCAGTCATGTCAAAGGTCTAACGAAAAATCCGGTTATGTATAATCACAAAGCTAGATTTTGGTAAATTTTTCAATTAACAGATCAAAATTCTCGTTTAATTTATCGGTGTCGCTATGTAAATTTAAACTATTCTTCTGACGCTTTATGTGGATCATTTCGGATATCAAACGTTTACCTAAAAAAGGCTCCTCGTCCAAGACTTTTACATCCTCCCAATTAAATTCATGGTTCAATAATCTATGTTCCGATATGACTGATAATTGTGACGCGTTTCTTTTTATGTTGCTGCGATGTTCTTTCATCCTAGTTTTCAACAATCTACCCGTCTGCCCTACATACGACGCATCACAATCCATACAATCAATCTTATAAACTACATTGTTATGGAGTTCCCTTGGTAACTTATCCTTGTGTACTTTGATGAATTTACGGAGACTGTTAATTGCTGTATAGGATGGAATGACATCCAAATCACGTGTAATGTCCTCGATTCTCTTCGATACATTATTAATATACGGAATATTAAAGTAAGAAACTTTTTTCTGCGTTGGAATCTTGTCATTGCATATATTTGCTCTATTGTTATGCAACTTATTATTGTAGCGGAAGAACAACTTTTTTAACCGCGCTTGTAATGTTTGAAATATCAATTTGAAAGGATAATTATTAGACAAAAGAACTCCAATCATAGACTCAAAATTATCTTTATGGAATTTCGGATGAGATAGCCAAAAAACTCTATCTATGAGGCTGATAATGGTGCCTTTTTTATGGCAGAGAGGATGCTGCGACTCAAAATTTAAATATCTACCTGAATACGTTCGGCTTATGAAACAAATCAAAAAGTTGCATAACAATAGAGCAAATATATGCAATGACAAGATTCCAACGCAGAAAAAAGTTTCGTACTTTAATATTCCGTATATTAATAATGTATCGAAGAGAATCGAGGACATTACACGTGATTTGGATGTCATTCCATCCTATACAGCAATTAACAGTCTCCGTAAATTCATCAAAGTACACAAGGATAAGTTACCAAGGGAACTCCATAACAATGTAGTTTATAAGATTGATTGTATGGATTGTGATGCGTCGTATGTAGGGCAGACGGGTAGATTGTTGAAAACTAGGATGAAAGAACATCGCAGCAACATAAAAAGAAACGCGTCACAATTATCATATCGGAACATAGATTATTGAACCATGAATTTAATTGGGAGGATGTAAAAGTCTTGGACGAGGAGCCTTTTTTAGGTAAACGTTTGATATCCGAAATAATCCACATAAAGCGTCAGAAGAATAGTTTAAATTTACATAGCGACACCGATAAATTAAACGAGAATTTTGATCTGTTAATTGAAAAATTAACCAAAATCTAGCTTTGTGATTATACATAACCGGATTTTTCGTTAGACCTTTGACATGACTGCCGATAAGTATTAGTTGTTTTTATTTTTATTTTCATATTTTATTTTTATATTTGTTTTTTTGCGTATATATGTATCGACTGTGTCGAGGTAGAATACCGCACAGTCGTTAGAGTGATGTGTCACGTGTAGCATCGTCTTCTCTCTGTTTTTGCTGTCGGGGTGAGTGTTCTTCCCGGTTTTTAATTTATAATTCTTGTGGATTTTATACGTTTAATTTATACTATGTTGATTAGTGTTGGTAAGGGAGTCACTGCTCTGCTTCCTTCCTGACGATGGTCACCGTTAGGGAGACACTCCGACGGCCGGACGGTTTGAATAGGGAGGAGAATGATATTTAATTTATTTGCGGATTGTATGTATACGAGTTTTATAATTTTCTGATTGTACCGATTATCTTTTATTTTTGTTTCTTTGTACTTTGCAGCTACTGAAGAAGACCCGAAGTGGGTCGAAACGTTTAGAATTTAATAAATGAGTTTGATTTGAGATCTCATTTTAATTTATTAATTTTGTGCATGTCATCCGCACAGGCTCCGATTGCCGTCGAGATTTTATTTTTATTGTAACATAATAATTCGAGCCGAAATTAACAGTTTTTTTATAGTAAAATTTTTAGTTTATCTTTATCCAAAAATGACGCTAATTTGTCAAGACTAGCACTGAGAAACTTATACGAATCGATAAAGCGTAATTTGATATAATTTTTTGCATTGTTGTCTTGTGTCAATCTAACAGTTTTCAAGAATGATATATATTTTTCCTTTGTTATCGGCAATAATTCGATTTCCCCTTCGAACGCTATGGCTATGTCCTCGATAATGAAATGCGCGTCGTAGCCGGACAGATTGTGAAAGACTATAGGAATACAAAATGATTCTTTGTAATTTAAGTTACAATTTGAGTGCGCGGGGCCTCTGTACCGCCCGGTGAGGTGGCAATGATCGCGAACGCGTGTATCGTCTTCGTCAAACGGTTTTTCGCATATATGACAATGTGTTGCGCTGCGAAATTTTGCCCACTCGTCAGGTGTTAAATTTATCATGGGGACATTGGTCCCCATGATATTAAAATATTTTTTACGCGGATTGCTAAATTTTTAAGCTGTTCGGCGAACCACGCGACGCAATCGACACTACGGCGGGAATTGTATGTGGACAACGAACTGTCATACGAACACTGTACGTAATACGCGATGCTGAATACTTGATGGTGTTGATAATTTTTGACATCTTCAGGTCTTTGCCAAAACACACTCGAGGTCGGCGTACACTACAAACGGCTGCCGCTCCTTCCTCGTGTAGTTGTCGAAGCTGAGCCACTTGTCCTTGTCGCTCGGCAACCGGATAGCACAGTCGTTCAATTTCCCGCAATCTTCCGTATGCGCTTGCAATTTATCCGCCGCTCCGAAATAGTGTAAACATCTGTAAAAAATAAAAAATTTAATTAGAAATACTTTAAATATAATTTAAGTTTAATAAATATATACTTACCGATCGCAGATAAATTTTTTATGAGCTTTTTTGCTCAGTTGTGAGCTCACGAGGCGAGACAGATTTTTTATCAAAACAAAATGCCCGACGCTGTTTTTGTCTTCCACGTACAGCAGATTGACGTGTCTGTCTTTCTTTTTTTCCGAAAGACGTAGCGGGACGATGTTCTCGTTCTCGATGATGTATACGTTTACGGAGATGTCGTTTGCCAGTTCAAATTTTTTAATTTGATTCACAGTCACTGGAAACTCAATGTTTGGAGATTCAGCACTGTGGTGTAATGCGGATAGGAGGATTCCCGATCCACATGTATATCAGCGGGGTACAGAGCGGCCACCACTGAGCATGCAAAACACGCATTGTCCGCTGATCGCACATTAACTAACCGCTCTCTTTGTCACAATTTTTTGCGGTAATGTGATACGACATCCCGCGCGCATAGGATTATACTTGTTGATATTCACAGTCAAATCTATTATCTGCGACAATGCCTAGCCGCTATCGCGTTCCTGGAACTCTTCTAGCGATGCTAGCGTGGGCTCGATTACGCGGCGCTCGTACCACTCGCGTACATCGGACGTGCGAAAGAGTTCAAAGTTTCTCGTATTGATACTTTTATTGGCACGCTTGTCACCGGACACAAATTCGCCGTTGAAAACGGTGTTCACTTTTACACTGATGTGTCTCTGCAGCACATTCTCCACGTTCTCGACTATAATGTCTGCTGCATTTTCCAAAAACTGACGCGGTTTGATGTAGTCTGCGTTAATTACCGCACCGGTCAGTATACGGCTATCGAACGCCGTATCGATCTCGCGCCAAACAAGTCTTTGCACGTTATTGCCGCCACCACTAAATCCGCCGCCGCCGCTGAATCCAGGCATGGATTCACCGACATACTGCCTCTGTAGACGCACCTTCGCACCCTCGAGTCGCGTTATTCTAGCCACGAGAGATTGCCTATGTCCAATCGAGAGACGCGGACGCTTGGCACGGCTGCGTTCTTCCAGCTCTTCGATAAACCGTTCGCACTCTTGCAGCCATTCGAAATATTCGCTCAAGGTGGCGACTTGGCGGGAACGCTCCAACAGGTCGCGCTCAATATGTTCTGCGTTCTTCATTTTTTTATGTCTGGCACTTTTTCACACTTTTTCACACTTTTAACCTCAGCCTATTTTCGCTGACATTCGCTGCAATCCCTGATCATCGGCGCTGAACCGTCAATATGCGTTCGCATCCACGGCCGATTGTAATGTTCGAGGCAGCGACGATATGTCTGAACCTCCGGATCCGTCTTGATATGCTCCGGAAGCTTGTCCCACAAATGCTCTACGAAATATCCGCACTTTTGCAGTAAAACAATCTTCGGAATATATTGTAACTGTTCGGCACTTAACTGAGAATGTCGGAAGCACTTGATAGTATTACAAACATTCTGCACCCCGAATGAAGAGAGCGTGCGCTCGCCAGTGGTACTATGGCCCGGCAGCGGCATCGGTCATTATATATCCCGATCAACCCTTTGTTCGTCAACGTACGAACGAGAAAAATTAGATGACGTAAATTTTCGGCGCTCGTTTTGTTTATAAATTCCTGCAGCCGCTGGTTATCGGCGCTGGTATTTCTTCCTAAGATAAACAATAAAGAACCGCCGCTTATTGGGGAGGTACCGCGAAAGTGATATACAATCCATGCAAAAACATGTCGCAGGCCGCAAGCGGTGACACGTTTGCCCTGAAACTTTACCCACTGATATTTCTTAGAAATATACGTTAACATGTTCAACCCCCCCTTTTTTTTTTTGTTGGCGTATGCCAAGCGTGGCCCTTCTTAAAAATTTTATTTCTTAAATTTTCAGAGAAATGTGTGGGTCGACCAAAAAGCCCTTCAAATTTAAAATATTTTAGAAAATACCGAAAAGATTTTTGGGGGAAAAAGGAAATTTTTATTGTCGGGGTACCACGTTTTTCTTTAAAATTTTATTATATTTCCTTTAAAAAAACAGATAACTAAAAAAAAGAAACCCCCATCGTCGGACCACCCTTTTTTAAGATTTTTCTTTTTTATCTTATCTTTTAATTATCGTGGATGGATTTTGTGGCAGGGCAGTCCTTTTGTAAGATATCTAAGTTTACTTTTTTAAAATTCGCTGGATGTTTTCTTTTTTTTTAAAACATTAGTTGGCCCTTTTTTCATAAATGGTTTGTTTCTTTAAACCCCCCCCCCCGGGGAAAGTATACCCCCTCCCCCGAAAACCCCCCCCCCCCCCCGATCGAACCTTTGGTCAAACCGGCCTGAATTCCCTTATCAAAACCCCCCGCCTTACAAGGAAAAATTTTTTCGGAAACTTTTTTTAATTTTTTGCTTGTTCGTCGTTCGAAAGGGGGTTGCAATTTTTTTGGGAGGAACAAAAGTGGGAAACAAAACCTGATTTTTTTTTTTACTTTGCGAAAAAACTCGGGTACCCAAAGGAAAAAAATTTTGTTTAAAATTGGGTAAAATTTATTAAACGGAAGAAATTTCTCTCAAAACGGATCAAAAAAACTTCGATTTCCTTTGGAAGAAAAATAAAAGAAAATTTTGTTTTTTTTTGATGTTAAATTAAATCCAGGCAAAATTAAACTTTTTTCCTCGATTAAATTTTTAAAATTACTTTTTTACTTTTTTTTTTGGGTTTGCTTTCTACATTTTTGCCGCCCTTTTCAACAAAAATTTTTTAAAACTTTTTTAAATCAACCTTTTCATTTTTTTCTTTCCGGGGAAAAATGTTTTGAAAACGGAAAAAAAAAAAAATATTTAATTTTGTAAAAAAATGTTTGGGAAAGGGTGTTTTTGAAACGGGGCCCCCTGTGGGGAATGAAAACATGGATAAAAGGCCCACCTAATCAGAGGTTTTAAAACCCCAGCCCCGGCGGGGTTGGGGAAAACCATTTTTCATCCCAAAATGAAAAAAAACTACGGGTCATATGATTTTCCACTTTTATTTAAAAAGTTGGAAAGCTTATAAAAAAAGCTTTAAATTTTGGGTATTGTGAGGGAAAAATTTAATTGAAATCATATACGTTTTAAAATTAACAGGTTATTGATGATGTTTGCAAAAGGAGCTAAAAATTTATTTTACTATTCCCCGAGCCCCTATTACCCAAAATTTATTTTTGAAGCCATGAATGTAAAAAAGGTTTTCCAAATTATTGAAAATAATTTGCACCCCGCAAAAAGGGAAAGCTACACGGAAAAAAAATTTGAAAGCAAATACTGGGAAGCAACGGAACTTTCCCAAAAACCGAAATGAATAAAAAAAAATTTGGGGCCTGTAATTTTTAACCCTTTTAATTTTAAAATTTGGTGGAAAAACGACTATTTTTCAAATAAAAACCCTGATATTGAAGTTTATTAACAGATTTGTTAAATGGTGTTCAAGTTTGGTCCACATCATCAAAAAAAGTTTTAAAGATTCCTTTTTTAAAAAAGGGTTTTTTAGTTTAAGTACAACTTTTAAAAACTTTAAAAAAATTTGGGGAAAGAAAATAAAACATTCAAATTTGCTACGGATTAGGGAAATTTCAAGTTTCCCGTCAAACCCTTTTAAATTCCAAAATTAAGACAGCGCGGAGGTTTTTAAAAAAAAACCCTTTTTTAAATTTTTTAAAAGCAAAAAGGAAAAAGGTTTTCGGTTTTTTTCCCTTTTGAAAAGAATTTATTTAAACTTTTTTTTGCGATCTTTCGTCTAAAAAAAACCCCCTTTGATAAAAAAAAAAAAACCAAAAAAAACCCAAAAAAAACACAAAAGGGGGCTGGGTCATACATTTTTTTATAAAATTTTTTAAAAATTTCTTCAAATATACTTTTTAAACATTGAAAATTTTTGCCGAGAAAAAAAATTAAAAAATATATATATATGGGGGCTTTATATTAAAAATTAAAAAAAAAAAAAAAATTTTTAAAAAAATTTTTTTAATTTTTTTAAAAAATTTAAAATTTTTAGCTTTTCTCAATATAAAAATTTTTTTTTATAATTTATTTTTTTTTTAAAAAATAAGAAATAGATTAAGAAGATAAAAAAGGGGAAGATTTTTTAAGGGGTATATCTACGTTAAATGGAGGGACCCCACAAATCCCCCTTTTTAGATGGCTCGTGAGGTGTTTTTTAAAGCATTTTTTTTTCCACCAAAAAAAAAAAAAAAAAGTTACATATGTATATTTCTACAATGTTAAACTTTAAAAAATTTTTTTTTGGGGTACACAAAATTTTTTGTTTTTTTTTTTTAAAAAATTTAAAAAAAAAAATTTTATTGACAATTGTAAATTTTTTTAAAAAAAATTTTAAAATTCATTTTGTAAAATTTTTTGGGAAAAATGTAAACCCCCCCGAGGCTCAAAGTATAAAAAAAGCCAAATAAAATTAAATATTACCCTTGATACCAATCGATTTTGAAAAACTCTTGTCGTTTTAAAAATTTTTGTTTTTCTTTTTTTTGGAGTAAAGAGAAAAAATTTCACTTTTCCCCAAACGTACGGAGAAAATCGAAAAAAAAATTTCTGGTCCCCTAAAAAAACTAGGGGAGCGTTACTTTTTAAAAACGGGTGGCGTGCGGCAAGGGGGTAGGCACGGGTCCGTTGAGCTGTCGATCAAATTTTTAAAATGTAGCAAAAGGGGCGACTTTTAAAACTAATTTAAAAAAGCGTTTTAAAATTTAAAAATAATCATTTAAAAGTTTTTTAACGGTGATTAAAAATGAACAACATGCCCCCAAAATGAAAAAAAAAACAATAAAATTTTTGGGGGAAATAAGGGGAAAAAAAATGCAGATTTCCCTAAAGGGAGAAAAAATCAAGTTTTTAAATTTTTAAAAATTTTTACCCAAAAGTACCCCAAAACCCAAAAACCAGCGAAAAAAAAAAGAAGGCAGATGCCTCTTAACAATAAAAATTTTTTTTACATGTTAAAAAACTGAAATAAAAAAAAAAATTTAAAAAGGGAAAACACCTGGAGTAAAAAAAACCAGGAACATCTAAAAAAAAAAGGGCAAGACATATAAAGATATACAAAAAAAAAAAAAATCGTTTTAAATTTTTTTAAAATGGATTCAAAGGGAAACCAGACATGGATGGGACGACCCCGGGGGACAAAGGGGGAATTATCATACAAAAAACCCCCCCCCAAAAGTAAATCAAGGGGTCACAAAAAAACCCCCCGGGGAAAAAAAAAACCCCCCCCCAAATTACATTCAGGGGGGGAAAAAAAATCAAAAAAAGATTTTTATTGCCAAAGTAAAAAAACAAATCAAAAAAAAATTTTTTTCCAAAAAAAAAAAAAAAATCGCCAAAGTCTACATTTTTAAAACCCCCCAAAAAAAAGAAAAAAAAAAATTTTAACGCGATATTGGGAAAAAAATTTTGGAAACACAGTATCAAAACGTTACATCAAAGGATAAAAAAACAAAGGCTTTTTTTTTAAAAAGGGTTTTTCCCCAAAAATAAAACACGGGAAAAAAATTTTTCCAAAGAACTTAAATTTTTCAAGAAAAAAATGAAAAAAAAATGGGGGGAACGATAATCCATATTTGGGGTTAAAAATTCATGGTGTTTTTAAACCCCAAAAAAATTTTTTAATAACAAAAAGGAAAATATTTAAATCACACGAAAAAAATTTGGGGAAAAAAATTTTTTCTAAAAAAAAACGTATTACGCATTGTAAATTTTTGGCCAAAGGGGGGGAATGCAAAAAAAAAATTGTTACCCCCAAAACCCCAAAAATTCCCTTTTAAAAATGTGCAAAAATCTTTTAACAAAGGGAAAAAAAAAACCCCAAAAAAACATTCCAGAAAATGTGCAAATTGGGGCAAGGATCCCCAGAAAACCCCCCACCCTTGAAACTACAAAGAAATTTTAAAATGGTTTCACTAAGGGCGAAAACCCCCGACAAAAAAAAAAATAAAAAAATATATCAGTAGAAAACCCCGGACGAGAGCATTTTTCCCGTGAGAGGTGCCCGAACCACTAAAGATGACAAAGAAAAACCCCCATGGCCCCCAAAGGTGGGAAAAAGGGGAAAAAAAAAAACCCCCAACGTTTTTAAAACCCCAAAAAACAGGAGTGAACAAATAATCCCGACTTTATACATTAACGAGCAAATTTAAAAAAATTAAATAATTTTATAAATGTGAAAAAAAATTTTAAAAAAATGACGTTAGAAATTTAAATAAAATTTTTTAAAAGAAAAAATTTTGGCCCCCTTAAAAAAATTTGAAGTATTTTATAATTTTACTGTTTAGAATTAGAACAAAAACATGGATAAAATTAAAATCTGTAGTTGGAACGCAATGGCATACGTGATAAGATTGCGGGTCTAATAGAATTTTTAGAAAGACTTAATATAGGAATATTGCTAATTAATGAAACTAAACTAAATAAAGATGATAGACTAAAAATTAGGGGATATACTTGTATCAGGAAAGAGAGACAAAATAGGAGGCAGGAGTAGCTCGTATTAATTAGAAAAGATATACCGTTCAAGAAATCAAATGAAATCAGAGATTGCAATAGAAAATATCTGTATTAAACTAGAAAATAATATTCACATAATAGCAAGCATATAATAGACCATAAATAAAATTTCAATCAGGATTTAAATGTAATGTTTAGCGTGGCTGAAAGAATTCTGTTGGTTGGTGATCTGAATGCTAGAAATATAAAATGGAGATGTCCAGAAATAATAGAAACGGAATACACTAAATAATTATAACGCAAGAATAACGTAACAAATATGTATACTAATGAACCTACACACATACCAAACAATGGTGTACTCCCACCACAATAGACATAGTTATAAATAAGCAAGTTAATAACCATACCGACCTAAATGTACTTCATGAACTAGATTTGGATCCACAATCCAATATATTTCACTCTTTTAAAACAAAACTTGACAGATATGAGACATAAAATATTTGATTTTAAAAACACTGGTCCAAATTTAGATCTATTCTAGACAAACATATAAATATTAATAATAAAATAAAAGATCATACAGAGTTAGATATCGAGGTAAACAAATTAACAGAAGTAATACAAAAAGCGCAACAACTAACGACAAAAATAATTACAAGAACAAATCACATAACAAACTTACCTGATACTATTCTAGATCAAATAAGATATAAAAACAAAATTAGGAAAATATGGCAAAAAACAAGATTGAACAAAAATAGAACCTTACTAAATAAAATATCACGTAAAATCAGGGAGGAAATAGTAAAATACAGAAATGACATTTGGAACAATAAATTACAAAAATTAAGTGCAAAAAATAATTCTATCTGAAAAATGACTAAATCATTAAAGAAATCTTATGAATCCATAGCTACCTTAACCAATAACAATATAACAGCATTAACAGATATTCAAAAAGCTAACATGTTAGCAGAACATTACGAACAGATACATACACACGTAACAAACAATGACAATGAACAAGATAAAATAGTAGAAAAAATTAATTCTTACCTAATTAAGAACACAGATGACAATCAATGGTTTAAATGTTTAACTTCTCCAAAAGAAATATGGGAACAAATTAAATATTTGAATGCACATAAAGCTCCTGGTCCAGACAAAATACAAAATATAATCCTAAAAAATTGGTCGAGAAAAGCAATTGTACAATTAACATATATAATAAATTCAATCTTTAAATTGGCATATTTTCCTCAAAAATGGAAAACTGCATATATAATACCAATCCATAAATCAGGTACAAATAAAACATTACCAATTAGCTACAGACCGATAAGCCTCTTAGCCACGTTAAGCAAAGTAGTGGAAAAAATAATTATTAATAAGTGTTCGCAAACGCGCTGCGTAAGAAAGGGTCGCGCGGCACAAAGGATGAGTCACCGTTTTTATCAAAAGAATTTAATTCTCTAACACACTTAATAACAAATACACTTTAACAAACTTCATACAAATGTTAATTATTTTACATTGAAATCGTAAATCAAAAATCAAAGTGCGGAATAAGCGGCGGTCGTCAACGAAATTTTAGCGGTTTATCAAGTATGCGGTTTGCGTTATGCGGTTCACGGCGGAAAAGCGATAAGGCTGCTGAGCCGGGTGTGAGCTCTTCTTTTATAATTTTTAGGATGGAGCCCACCTTCGCGTGAAGCGCCAATAGTTTTGCGGATTTCAAACGTTGCGCGAGGTGACCTGAGCACATTACGCGTAATTGGCCGCTGTCAAAATTAACGGGACGACGGCTGGCAGAAAGCATGCGCGAGCGGGCGATCGCGATAATTATTGGTGAAAACGAGGCGCCCGTGATAAGCCGCGCATGCTCGCTGAAAATAATTATTCGGCGGAACGGTTGTGGTACCGTTAATTGTTGATGTTTTGAGAAGTTTTTTCCGAAACAGATTGATTTATGTCGCTATGTTTTCTCCTCGAAAAACATACAAAAACAATTTGCTGTAAATATCGATTGGTCTAGAATCTTCTAAAATATTCTGTTCGAATATAATATTTTATTATACTGATAATATTTTCTGATGCGTTTTGAACAATAAGACTACAAAAGCATGCCGAAAATAACAAACTCACAAATGAGCATCAATTTGATTTTAGGAAAAAACGTAACACAGTACAACAAATAGTAAGAATAGTGTTGGGCGAGAGATATTTGAATAAAGTACCCTTGATGCGTTGAGAACTGTTTATTACGCGGATTCAGTACGAGAAGAATCAATAATGAGAGTGTCTCTCGACCGGGCGGTCGTCTTATATACCGTCGTCAAAAATAACCGACGCTTCAAATCGCGCCAATCACGCGAGGACACGAATTCGACAAATTCTCAGACGACGAACGGATGAACATGTACGGAAGACATACAATACAAAAGAATGTAAATACCGAGACAATGCCTTATACTAATACATACCCGCAATAACAAGACGGACGACGGATAACTAAATAAGTCGAGCCCAACAAATAAATGCCAACAGTTCGGCCATTCTGACATTAGGCCGTCCCGGACTAACATAATCAAATATCGCATATCGGTCAAACGCATACTCGTGAACACAATTATAATTTTACATATGGTCGCATCTGAATCGGGCGCAACTACACCGCTATATGGCCGTTGTGTCACCTGGAAACCGTCGATATCGCTTACAATATATCGGTCATAATCGAGCGCTTTCTTTATCACGTACGGTCCTTTAAATTTTGGTATCAATTTTTTGTTTATTCCGACCGTATTCTCTACATTTCGTATTTCGACATAATCGCCAGGTTGATATTTACGTGCTGGTTTTCGTCGCAAATTATATCGCGCAGCACTTTGTTGTTGCGATGCTTTAATTTTTATTTCAGCGTCGCATCGAAGTCGATCGAGATCACGCTCCGTGTTTACATCAATCTGTACAAGGTCGCGTAGTACATCATTTGTTTTTCTCTCTGTTCTAATCCGAACAGCAAACGAGCAGGTGTTTCGCCGGTTACACGGCAGACGGTATTATTCATCGCGTATTCTATTTCTTTCAGAGCACATTCCCATTTGGAGGGCGTTTCACACAATTTTGCTAGCATTGGTGTTATTGTTCGATTAAATCGCTCTACCTGCCCGTTGGCTCTCGGTGTTCCAACGGCGATCAAAACGTGATCGATTGATATTGACTTTAAAAATTCTCTAAATATCTCAGACGTAAAACAAGTGCCTCGATCTGAAATCACACGCCTCGGCTGACTGTATGCACGGAAATAATCGCGACGATGCCTAATAGTTTCCTCTGACGTCGTTGATTTGCATGGATAGAGTCTAATAAATTTTGTAAACGCGTCGATGATGGCGAGTAGATGCCGAAATCCCTTTCCGGTTTTTTCTAGTGGCCCTAAATGATCAACGTGGATTGTCGCAAACGGAGAGTTTTCCTTTGGAATGCTAAACAAATAACCCTCCGTTTTACCGCTCGGCGGTGAGAATTCAATACAGCGCAAGCAATTAAAAATGTATTCTTTAACTTTGTCCCGCATCCGCGGGAACCAATAGACTTTCTTTATACTATCGATGACCTTGTCGACACCGACGTGACCCAGGTCGTCATGACAAGTTCTAATCACGTTGCTTTCCATCGACTGTGGCACGTAAAACAATAATTTCCTATTTTTGTCCTTCCGATAGACCAATCCGTCGCGCAATTCATAATATTTTATTTCGCTCTTTTCGAGTTCGTCACGAATTTTACTAATTTCTTCGTCGCGGTCTTGGCAAATTGACAGAGTTCGCTCGAATGTATTACCCTCGAGTACTAGAACACTGTGACAGCGGCTAAGCGCGTCCTCGTGGCTCATACGTCCCCCCGGGCGGTGAACGATTTCACAGTCGTAGTCTTGTAAAAAGAGAGCCCACCGCGAGATCCGACGATTCACGTCTTTTCTATTAAGCGTGAGTCGAAAGCTGTCACAGTCGGTCATCACCTTAAATTTCCGTCCCGCCAGATAAATATGGAAACGCTTTATCGCGTACACGACCGCGAGACACTCTAATTCGAAGCTATGATATTTCGCTTCGGTGGACGTCGTTCTCTGGCTCCAAAACGAGATCGGACGCCACAATCCATCGCTCTGTTTTTGGAGCATAATACCACCGAAACCGCTAACGCTCGCATCACAATGCAGCTCCGTATCGGCGCACGGCGAATATATCGCCAACACCGGTCCTGCTCGACAAGCGCCCCTTAAGCGTCTCGATTGCCGTGGCTTCTAAACTTTCGAATTTAAACCTCGCGTTTTTTTTTTATTAAATCGTACAGTGGCTTCGCTATCACGGAAAATCCGGGGATAAACCGACGAAAGTAACTCGCCAAACCGACGAATCTCTGCACTTCCTTCGCGTTACGCGGGATCGGGTAATTCAGCACGGATTCGACGTTTTCATCGCTCGGGCGTATGCCGCTCTGACTCACGCAATACCCCAAGTATTTGACCTCTGTTCGCGCAAAGCAGCACTTATCGAGGCGAAAACTGCAAACGAGACCGACCGGCCGACCCGAAAACCTCCCGCAAAGTCTCGATGTGCTCATCTAGGCTTTCCGTCGCGACCAAGATATCGTCTAGGTATAATAATATTTTATTGGCTCTAATTAATGACGCAAACACCATATGTATAAAACACTGAAACACACGCGGCGCGTTCGTCAGTCCGAACGGCATACGTAGCCATTCAAACTGCCCCAGCGGCGTCACAAATGACGTATATTTTATCGACGCGGGATGCATCCTGACGTGATGGAATCCATCCTTTAAATCCAAAATCGAGAAATATTTTTTGCTTCTCAAGCGATCAATATTATCGTCGATCAATTCCGTGGGGAAATTATCTCGCACCGTGATTTTGTTTAGTTTGCGATAATCGATACACAAACGAATACTTCCGTCTTTTTTCCTAACGAGCACGATGGGACTCGCATACCGGAAATCGCTGTGTCGTATAGTTCCATCACTCAAGAGCCTGTCTAAAATACCGCGCAAAGCCTCCTTGTCAGCGAATGACAACCTCCGCGGGCGCGACGCTATCGGTTGTTCGTGCTTCAACGCGATGGTCATCTCAAAATCGGGCGCGCCGCTCTCCGCCCGCAAGCAACCGAGGTAACATGCCTCGTACGCCTCGCTGATCTCTCTAACGCTCTTTTCGCCAATACCTTCGTCGATTCAGAGTTCGCCACACATATTGACCGAATCGTCACCACTCTCAATCGCCATAATTTCTCCAAAAATACTCGGCTCCTCGATCGCTACGATTTCTACTGTTTCTCCGAGCGTAACTCGTATCGACGGACACGTCAAAAAATCTCTTCCGAGAAGAACATTATACGTCATTGCGTCGTCCGGTACTGTGTAAAACTTTATTTTGATTTGGACGCCACAGGCTTTTACAATACTATAAAAAATACTATTTATGCGGAGTAAAGAGCCGTTAATACCGCGAAATTGATTTGCGCTCTGATCGACCAGTGAACACAATTTTTCTGGGACGCTACTTTTTATTAGGCTGACCGGTGATCCCGAATCAACCACCGCGCCGTCGGTATAATTAAAATCTGCGCCCTCATCCGCCGCTAAAATATCCACACTTACAATGTACGGTCCAGGAAGCGCGGCGGGCCGAACCGCGTCCGCCAACACGATCTCCGCCGATCCCGCCGTCGGACCCGCCACCGCCGGCCGTCCACGCCCAGGGCACCCCGTCGCCAAGTGTCCCGACGCCCCGCAAACATAACACGCGCGACCCGTCGGCGGCCGCCCGCAACGTGCCGTGATATGGCCTACCCCACCGCAGCGGAAACACCGCGTCCACTCTAACCCCGGCAGCCCGGCTCCACCATCCGCAGCTGGCTTCACCCTGCCTCCCCGGCTCTCCGCCCGTCCCGGGCCCAACGCCGCTCCTAATCCCTCGCCGACAGCAGGTCTCGCTCCTCCGGGCGGCCCCATCATCCTGTCTCTGCGCTCGAACACGATACTCTCGAAGGCCTCCAGCAGTTCCGCTCCCGACCGGAACCTCATCAGACGCGCCTGGTTCCGCAATTGCACGTTCGTAATGCCTTCAACGTGATCAAGAAGCTCGTCCTCAGCCACCGGGACACGATTAGCAAGAATCACCTTTTCGTGATAATAATTGCTAAATGGCTCGTCACCCCTCCACATGCGAGCCTCAAATTTTCTCCGGAGCGTGATCCTCGCCGGACGCAGGTCGAACATTCGCGCCATCTCTTCCAGCAGCTCCTCCATTCCCAATGCAAGGTGTTCGGTTTTGGAGTAGAACCAGGTCAATGCCCGTCCCTTCAAACGAGAGCCGATCAGGATCCTGGTAGCGCCTTCGTCAAGACGATAGGTGTCCCTGAGAAGTCCGAGCTGACTCCTCCACCTCCAAAACGTATTCTCACTTCCGTCGAATTCCGGCAACAACTCCTTGACACCCCTAAAACTTTCACCACCGGACGATCCCGCTGATGCCACCGAAGAGCCGCGAAGCAGCTCTCTCTCCCTTTGAAAAAATGATCTCCCTCTCTCCCACAAATCTCTCTCTCTCCGCAAAAGATTTAACTCGGCGCGTTCTAAATTTCCGAGGAGAGCGGACGAGGCGCCCTCGTGCCCTCGCACCGCCGCATCCCGTCTCGCCGCAGTCCTCTCCAACGCGGTCTCCTCCGCAGCAGACTCCTCCAGAAGGTCGTCCCCCGCCCGGGTCTCTCCCATCTCACTCTCCATTTCCGGACGCGAGGCACCCGCTGAGCGCCGCCCCTCTGGTTGCTTGTTCAATTCGGCCCACACGCCCGGATCGCCGATCTTCTCGAACCTCTGGATCAACTCCGCCTTCGCTCCTCCCGACGGCAGCCCTTTCGCCCATAAAGCCGATTTCAATTCCACCACCGTGAAATTATTACCCGGCGTACTCATTATGCACTTTTCTCCCCTTTTTTTTTCCCAAGTAATTGACACGTGAACTTCGAATCCCACTTCTGATAAACTGTTGGGCGAGAGATATTTGAATAAAGTACCCTTGATGCGTTGAAAACTGTTTATTACGCGGATTCAGTACGAGAAGAATCAATAATGAGAGTGTCTCTCGACCGGGCGGTCGTCTTATATACCGTCGTCAAAAATAACCGACGCTTCAAATCGCGCCAATCACGCGAGGACACGAATTTGACAAATTCTCAGACGACGAACGGATGAACATGTACGGAAGACATACAATACAAAAGAATGTAAATACCGAGACAATGCCTTATACTAATACATGCCTGCAATAACAAGACGGACGACGGATAACTAAATAAGTCGAGCCCAACAAATAAATGCCAACAATAGTAAATGACATACGAGTAAATTATAATAAAGATAACGTAACGGTGATGTTACTCTTAGATATAGAAAAAGCCTTTGTTAAAGTTTGAATGGATGGTTTATTATATAAAATGTTGGAACAAAAATACCCGTTTCATATGATCAAGCTAATACATTCATATATAAACAATAGAACATTTCGAGTAACAATAAATAATAGTAAATCTAGAACAAAAATAATAAGGGCAGGTGTACCTCAAGGCTCAGTTCTCGGTCCGATATTATTTAATATATTTTTAAATGATATGCCACAGAATTTCCTAAAACCAATTTAGCAATGTTCGCTGATGACACGGCAATTTACGCACACTCTTTTAGCGCAGTAGTAGCGGCAAAACAAATACAAATACATATAAATATTCTTGAACATTATTACAAATTATGGAAAATATCACTCAATGCAGATAAAACAGAAGCAATTATTTTTACTAGAAAATACAAAAACACACGAATTTTTACACCGATTACACTGTATAAACAACCAATTCAAATTAAAAGTTCGGTAAAATATCTCGGCATGCACTTGGACAGTAGATTGACATATAAAGTTCACATAAGCAAATCAATTCAAAGAGCATATGGGACTATGAGACAATTATATTCACTTATGGCTAAAAACTCTAAATTAAGTATTACAAATAAAAGACTCATATATGTAGTAATCTTAAAACCAATATTGTTATATGCGGCTCCAGTCTGGTGCTCGGCAGCGCCCACAAATATTAAACTGTTACAATCATATCAAAATAAATGCCTGCGATTAATATTAAACAAAGACAGATATGAAAAAATCAAAAACTTACATGAACTTTCAAATATAAGCCTAATACAAAACCACATTGACGAAATCGGTTCAAGATTCTACACAGAACAAATAAATAATGGAATTGATTTGGTTAAGGAAACAATGTGTCTCGACAAAGCAACTAGACCAAAGAAATGGCTGTATAAATTAGCGTATGAAAAACTCAATGTACCTGACGCAGAATGTATTCATAGTTGACGTATTTTTATTATTTATTATTTATAGTATATTTATATATTGTTTAAGTAAAAGAAATAGGTTTGAGCAAATAAGCCAACAACAAAACGTAAGCAGGTTTTTAATAAAACGCATTTTCCTGTAATCACCAAATTATTAAAAAAGAAAAACGAATATTGTAAATAACATTTAAGCGAAGGCGAACATATATTTGTAACATTTATAAGAAGCTGAAGGTTAAGCCATAAGGCAGGAATTTCAATTTATATTGTAACAAACATTTCAGCTAAATGATTTTCATTTATTGAATATGTAACTCAACCAAACTGAATAAAGCTCTATTAAAAGTAAGGCTAGGCACGGTACCGTCGAGATTGAAGATTGGAGGTTCGAGTCTCGAGGAGTGGCACTTTTTATTTTAAATAAAATTTTTTTTACCATAAAATGTAATTTTTACACAAAATAAATGTAAATAACACGATTTATTTACTTATAACACGTATATTACAAAAATGCATTTTTCTTTGCCTCAAAAAGCCGTGAAACGCCGTCTGTAGAATAGCTGTATGCGCTATGTGAACTTATATAATTATAAAAGTTATCCGATTTATATCGTGTTTGGTGTCGTTGAAATCGCAAAAATCTCATTAATCCATTAATATTATTTTCAAATCGATAAAATGCAAAATAAAGGTTATAGTTTTTGACTTATAAGATGTTTATATTTGTAAATTGCCATGGATGGGGAAGCCTATTGTTGGAGACTTCGAAACTTTCTTTGATGATAGGTCCTCTCGCTCGCTCTATACTCGCGGTCTCGCTTTCTCTCTCGCACACGACGAGTTGTGAGATGAGCTCGAAAAGATAAGCGGGCCCGAGCGACCGAGTATCGAGATCAAAGATAACGTTCCGAACTCTCGAACAATAGGCTTCCCCATCCACGGCAATTCACAAATATAAACATCTTATAAGTGAAAAACTAAAACCTTTATTTCGCATTTTATCTATTCGAAAATAATATTAATGGATTATTGAGATTTTTGTGATTTCAACGACACCAAACACACGACATAAATCGGATAATTTTTAATTAAACAGATAATCATACAAGTTCCTATTGCATACAGCTATTCTACAGACGGCTTTTCACGGCTTTTGAGGTAAAGAAAAATGTTGCATTTTTGTAATATACGTGTTATAAGTAAATAAATCGTGTTATTTACATTTATTTTGTGTAAAAATTACATTTTATGGTAAAAAAAATTTTATTTAAAATAAAAAAATATTAAAAAAAAGTCACACCTTGAGAATCAAACCTCTAATCTCGACGGTACGTGTCTAGCCCCTTAACGCTACGCCACACGCTCTTCGATATAACGCTCTATTCCATACGTATTTATACGGCATACTCAGTATTTTTAATTTTGATTTTTTCGCGTACGCTTGAGAAATGCATTTTATCTCTTTATTCTACAATAATTAAAAGGATTTCATTAAATTGACAAATATAGTCGTACTAAAAAAAAAAAAAAATTGGCCCTGCGAGGTCTCGAACTCATCTCCTTTAACAGCTACGTGTTACCGGCGCTCATTCGTGCACATAGCACGGAATCGAACCACGTACCGTGCACATAGCCTGTTACCACTCGGGAGCATCGTGCACATGGCTACGTAGTTCAATGTGCACGTTTTGTGCACATAGAGGCGCTTTGAATTCCGGTTGCAGCTAAATCGAGGAGATGACCGCTCTCATCCTTCTCTCTGATACGCGTAATTATGTGACAACTGGCCTTAGAACATATAGATATGGAAGGGGAATAGGAGCGCAAAACTGTGTCCAAGTTGGGTGCGAGAGAGAACCACGTTTTTAAGGAAAGAGAAGGGTAGCTTGTTACCTCCGTTCGCAATGCGCAAACGCGAATTAGCGAAAGCACCAATTACATTTCCAGTTTCAAACGGCGCGGTGAGCGTGACGTCACCGTGACGTCATCTACGTTTGCGCATTGCGAGCATAGGTTAAAAGCTATCTTTCTTTCTCGCACCCAACTTGGACACAGATTTTTACCATGGAGAACAATAGCAATTCCCCTTCCAGGTATATATGTTATAAGCAACTGGCACTATTGTAGGGAATATTCCCTAGATCGACATTAACATTGGCTATGCTGCGCACCACGATGCAAGAGCCAGAGTTTCAAGATTTCCACCGCCGTAATCATTTACCGTGTGTTCAAAAATAATTATATTTATTAAAAAATTCTTTAAAAACATTCAGAAAGGAAACTTAATGCATCATAGTATCAAAAATAAAGATAATAATTTGTCCAAATTGATACTGCTTTATAATATAATAGTATTTAACCGATTAACAATCTTTTATTAATACGTGAAAGGTTATTTTGACACATCCGTTATATGAGTAGATGAATAAAACGAAACTCAAATCAGATGTCTCTCATGTTGCTATAATCACCATTAGCGTCAAAGTTTCAATTTTTCCGTCACTCAGTAACAATGTACAGAGTGACCAAAAGTTACACACTTAATTAAAATTAATATCAGCACCTAATATGTTCAGTTACTAATTTAAAAAATACCAAAATATTAAAATGTTATTGATAATCTCAAGTATAGATTGATCAATACCCCATACTAAATCAAATATTACTTATATAGTATATTAAAAGTGTAGGATGTCAAATTAGGCGATCAATCATTGCGCATGCGGCATCGATTGGCCAATGATTAGCGCGATTAGCAAGCAAAAGAATTATCGTTCGGGAAAGAACGCGAGCGCGAGGTGCGTGGGGAAGAGTCGCTTGTGACATACCAAAGAGAAAGAAACGAAACAACAAGCGAGCGCGAGAGTTCTGTAAACGCAGAGTTTTATATCAATATATTTCGATTTCTTTTGGTTTTACGTGTATATTCTTATATTTTATTAAAGATCGAACAATTTCTAATTTAACCATTCTCGTCATTGCCTAAACCTAAATTAGTATAACATCCTACAACTTTGGGGGCTCGGTCCGGGATTTGGCAAGCGGCGGGAGAGTTCGAGGTCGAGAAGGTTCGATCTTCCCGGAAGTGAATACGTGGCAGGAGATAGTGAAAAGAAAAATGTTGGAAGAGTGTACTTTGACGGTAGCGGAATTGAAGGAGAGACTGAAGGCGCGTGGATTGCCGACGGCGGATGTCAAGACGGAGCTAATTTTGCAATTGCAAGCATCCGATCCGACGGGTTCCTGGATGGAGAGCGGAGAGTCTGGCGGTGGCGCGGATGAGAGGAACGAGGCGCAGGAGGGCGTTTCGCAGGAGAGAGGATTGCGAGAAAATACCCCGCGAGAGAGTATGTCGCGGCAGGAGATTGAGCTCTATAAGCGGGAAAGAGAGCTTGCTAAACGCGAGCTTGATCTCGCACGGCAGCGAAATTTCGCTATTGCGTGGACAATTGGAAAGAAATCACGCTGGCGGAACGATGGAGGCGGAGATGCTTGGTGATGGAGAGGCATCTCGCACGCGACCACGGGTGAACTTGACGACGGTGGCTGATTTGTTGAGTGATTTCGACGGCGTCTCCAGTAATTTCGATACCTGGGAGAAACGACTGAAGTTCCTGAAGACGGCCTACCAGCTAGATGATGATTGCGCGAAGCTTTTGCTCAGAATGCGGTTGAAAAAACGAGCATTTGAATGGTTTCATTCGAAGCCGGAGTACATCGAGATGTCCTTCGAGAGGCTTCTGGAAGAGTTGGGAACCATGTTTCGATACCGTGAGAGCAGATTACATTTGCGCAAGCAGTTCGAGGGTCGTACATGGAAGAAGGACGAGACGTTCCAAGAATACCTGCACGAGAAAACCATCATGGGCAACAAAGTACCAGTCGAGAAAGACGAGCTACTGAAATACGTTATCGAGGGAATACCGGACGTCACGATGCGCGATCAGGCGCGCATCCAAGGATTTTCATTGGTGGATAGCCTATTGAGGGCATTCGAGAGGGTAGCGTTACGCGACCGTGGAGTGGCGAGTTCGAGTCGGCATAGCGGTGATAAGGTAGTAAGCGACAAAAGGAAGAAAACTTCGACGGACGTTAAACGCTGTTTTAATTGCGGCGAGCGCGAACATGTCGGCGCGAATTGCCCGACGAGGGCCCTCGGAGCTAAGTGTTTCGGATGCGGGGCGCGCGGTCACATAGCTTCTAAATGTCCGAAAAAAAATAATAACGGTGCGGAAAAATCTGTTGTCGCGTCGATCTCGCGAACGCTGCATAAAAAATATATGCAAGAGGTGACATTAGGCGGCCGAGTCATTACGGCATTGATGGACACCGGAAGCGATATATCGATATTACGAGCAAGCGAATATGCGAAGATGGGGTCACCGAGAATGCGAGCGGTAGATACGGAATTCTGCGGGATAGGCGGTTTTAGTGCAAAAATATTAGGAGAATTTCGAGCGAATGTTCTGATCGGTGCGCATACGTATTCGATACTTATTCGAGTCGTGTCCGATATCGTCATGCCATACGATTTGATTATTGGGGCGGATTTTATAGATACCGTAGAAATTAATATTAAAAAAGGCGTAATGTCGATTAGTCCTATCTGCGAATTAACGGCCGACGAGTCACGACCTGAAATATTTACGATCGATGTTGACGGCCCGGATACAGAAATAGACGTCGGTGTGTTTACTAAAGCCGAACACAAGCGTATTGTCGCGGACTTGGTAAATAATTATAAGCCGCTTCGAGCACGAGATACAGATGTTGAAATAACAATTATTTTGAAAAATGACGAACCTGTTTACCAAAAGGCCAGACGACTTTCACAATATGAAAGAAATATTGTAAATAGTCAAATCGATGAGTAGAGGAGAGAGGGTATAATACGGGAATCTGTCTCTGATTTTGCCAGCCCTGTCGTACTTGTAAAGAAAAAAATGGTTCGCATAGATTATGCATAGATTATAGAATGCTAAATAAAAAAATAATTAAAGACAGATATCCTCTTCCCCTCATCGAAGACCAATTAGATCAATTGCAGGACGCGAGAGTTTTCAGTACGATCGATTTAAAGAACGGGTTTTTTCACGTGCGAGTGGCCGAGTCAAGCGTTAAATATACATCTTTTATTGTGCCGGACGGACAATACGAATTTCTAAGAGTCCCCTTTGGTTTATGTAATTCTCCTTCCGTCTTTCAAAGATTTATTAACGTGATCTTTAAGGATCTAATAAAACGGAAAATTGTATTAATATATATGGACGACTTAATTGTACTTTCAAATAACGAGGACGACGGATTAAAAAATCTGAAGATTGTGTTAGATACCGCAAGTCAGGCCGGTTTAAAAATAAATTGGAGAAAATGTTGTTTTTTGCGTCGCAAGATGGAGTTCCTCGGACACGTCGTTGAGGAAGGTACGATACGGCCGTTGGAAGAGAAAATTAAAGCGGTTTTATGTTTTCCGGAGCCCGCGAACATGCGATAGGTGCAGTCTTTTCTGGGCCTGAGCGGTTATTTCCGTAAATTCATTTCGGGTTACAGTATGATTGCGCGTCCGCTGTCAAACCTGTTAAAAATGGAGGCGAGGTTTCAATTCGGTGCAGCTGAGAGAAATGCTTTTGAGCGGTTAAAGATCATGCTGAGCGAGAGGCCAGTATTGACTTTGTTTCGGGTAGGCGCAGAAACCGAATTGCATACCGACGCATCCATGTACGGTTTCGGGGCAATACTCTTGCAAAGAGACAGCGAAGACCAATTATTGCACCCAGTATACTACGCGAGTGGCAAGACTACCCCGGCGGAAGAAAAATATCCGAGCTACGAACTTGAGGTCTTGGCAATTGTTAAAGCGTTAAAGCGATTTCGCACGTACCTATTAGGTATAAAATTTAAAATAATTATCGATTGTCGAGCGTTCGCGCAGACAATGTCAAAGCGAGACCTTTGCGTGCGGGTGGCCAGATGGGCATTAGCATTAGAAGAATTTTAGTACGAGATAGAACATAGGCCCGGCAAAAGCATGACGCATGTTGATGCTCTTAGCCGTAATCCACTGCCGATGTGTTTGATAGCGAGCGAGTGCGAGGGAGGAATGCTTGCGCGATTAAAGAAAGCCCAGAGTGCGGACAGCGATCTAAGAGAAATATTTGAAGCGATTGAACGAGGTTGTTCGGAGGGTTATTTGATTCGAGGTGGAGTATTGTACAGGAAAAATAATGGCGACCTTAGATTAGTCGTTCCTAAGGCCATGCAGTTGCAGATGATCCAGAAGATGCACGAGCAGGGACACCTTGGAATCGCGAAGACAGAGGCACTGGTGAGGAGGGACTATTGGATCCCTAAATTGCGTCCCAAGGTCGAGGGTGTTCTGCGAAACTGTATCCCGTGCATCCTGGCGGAGCGAAAACAAGGAAAGGCTGAATGCTTTTTAAGCCCGATTAGCAAGGGAAATGCGCCACTAGATACTTTTCATATCGATCACGAAGGCCCCTTGCAATCAACAAAGAAAAGTTATGCCCATATTTTTGTTGTGGTGGATGCATTTTCAAAATTCACTTGGTTATACGCAACCAGATCAACGGGCACAGCAGAAGCAATCGAGCGACTACGAAGACAGGCACATATATTCGGTAATCCAAGAAGGATTATATCAGATCGAGGTACAGCCTTTACATCGAAGGAATTTAAAGAATACTGTCAATCAGAAAATATCGAACATCAACTGATAACCACGGGAGTGCCCCGAGCGAACGGCCAGGTTGAGCGTATAAACCGCACGCTCATACCTTTGTTAACGAAGCTGTCGGCCCCTAAGCCGAACGAGTGGTACAAACATTTGAACGCGGTACAAATGTGTATGAACGCCACGATACAGAGGAGCATCGGGATGACGCCTTTTCGAGTGCTGCTGGGCGTTAATCCACATATTAAGGAGAACCTTGACATCAGAGCGTTACTTGAGGAAGAAATCGTCGCATCCTTCGACGATGATCGAAAAGAGCTGCGAGCGGAGGCTAAAAGAAATATCGAGAAGATCCAAAAAGAAAATAAAAGAACCTACGATAGGAAAAGGAGGGAACCCCTGAGTTATCATAAAGGAGACCTTGTCGCGATTAAGCGCACGCAGAGAGGTCCTCATCTCAAACTAGCACATAAATATCTTGGGCCGTATGAGATAATAAGAGTCTTGCATAACCACCGATATCTCGTACGCAAGGTAGGCGAAAACGAGGGTCCAATCCAGACATCGTCAGCAGCCGATTACATGAAGCCTTGGATGCGGGACGACGATTACGAAGAAATAGAGGAAAATTAAAAAAAAAAAAAAAAAAAAAAAAAAAACGACGAACGGTCGAGGCGACCTTTATTTCAGAATGGCCGAGTGTAGGATGTCAAATTAGGCGATCAATCATTGCGCATGCGGCATCGATTGGCCAATGATTAGCGCGATTAGCAAGCAAAAGAATTATCGTTCGGGGAAGAACGCGAGCGCGAGGTGCGTGGGGAAGAGTCGCTTGTGAGATACCAAAGAGAAAGAAACAAAACAACAAGCGAGCGCGAGAGTTCTGTAAACGCAGAGTTTTATATCAATATATTTCGATTTCTTTTGGTTTTAAGTGTATATTCTTATATTTTATTAAAGATCGAACAATTTCTAATTTAACCATTCTCGTCATTGCCTAAACCTAAATTAGTATAACATCCTCTACAAAAGTATTATAAGAACATTTATCACATCCAATATATACATTCCACAAGATAGAATAATGACCACATGCTATATATATCCGTTGAGTAAAAGTCAAAATTAACTTTACTTTACAAAAACATAATAGTTAGAGTATTCATTTATAAAATGTATACAAAAACCATCTATAATGTTCAAATGAACAAAAACATATTTAACTTAATCCAACTATTAATTATATTCAGTACACAGTCTTTCAATGTAAGAAATATTAGAACACTTAACCAATGTCATAATTTCATTACACATGAAAATATTAACACATGTGGACAATATTCCCATAACAATACTTGTGTAAGGGTACAGATATGTCTATTAATTTACGTCACCAATTAATGTTATTAATCCAATCATCAAGACTCCACATAATAATTGTAATTCATATTTGGTATCCTGAAATGTCTCAGCCAATAGGAAGTAGACAGCTAGTCCAGGCCTAATGCTGTCAACTTAAAGTTGAGCACGCGCGCACATACTCCTGCCATGTGGCCTCAATTGAAATAGTCGTATAATTAACTAAGTGAGACCAATTGATAGGCATCAAACAGAGAGAGTTAGAATGTATATAATAATTAAAGAAAAATTCAATACAACTAATATTACATCGTAAAAGAATTATAGCTTAGAAAATTCCAGTTCACTTGAAAGATTACCCATATTAATGTTAAATGTTAAATATTCATGTAACAATCAATTACAATTAAAAATATAGAAAAGTTTTATAGTTTATATATCTAATATTAATTATATTCAACCGGAGAGCAAAATATATAACAATTTAAGGAAAAATTCATATCCTCAGTTCAAATTTCGCAGCATCAATATGGCCGCACCAATAGGATTTGACCATCTGTTCAAGGGTCAGTAATGCCAACTCATTCTTGAGCACGCGCGCACACTTTTAGTATTGTTAATTACACATTAACAATACATTGCAACTCAGTTTTATGAACATGAATCTCCTAAAACTGCGCATAAGTGACCCATATTGAACAGTATAAGTCAAAATACTGTCAGATAGCTTTAAAATAAACTTTCTCAATCACACTAAAGAGTGACAAGGACAGAAAACCACGTGAAAATTAATAGTCTTATTAAAGTACTTTAAATGTTCTATCAACGCGTGATAACTTATTATTCACTTCATTTAACAGTTATTTACACCTCTGTAATTTTATATAGTCAAAAAACGTTCATTTTAAGTCATAAATCCATCACTTCATATACTACACAAGAGTGACAAGGATAAAGCGATACAAAATTATAAATGCTTAATTATGACTTAAAAATATAAATGTCACAAAACATTTTTAACACACAAGTCTGGAATAACGTATTGAACATTCCTAGTGCATTTCACTATTCCTAATTAACCGATAGACTTGAAATAAGTCATTAAATCAATGATCACAGTGTGGTGGGGGAAGGCACATTGGAGCTCACATATAAACTGTTAATATTTAATAAACTATTAACTTTTCCTTGAAATCCCCATTTGCCAGCACACATATGATTATAAACTATCCATATATGTATAAATAAGTATTCACATATTAGAATAATTCACTATTATAAGCACTTATATGCAGACACCTTTAAGGCCCATACTATTAGGGCTACGTCCATACGCGCTCAAAAAAAATGACTTTATGTTAATGATGAATCCATTTTATACAAATAATGACCACGAGGTGATAAGAATTTATATGTATTGTTTTTAAAAAAATGTAAGTAAATTTTATCTATTAATATATGTTATATAATATTCTCACATATTAGTGATATTAATGTAATATGTATAAAAAATAGAAGAATTAAGAGAATGTTCATTAAATCTCTACATTATAATAATTAATAAATTCTTTATGAATATAGAGATACACTAATACTCAATACAAAAATTTAAATATTTAAATAAACTATTATGCTTCACAATATATTATTAATGAAATCATTATTGATTGAAATCATACATTGATATGAATAATCTTACATTTAAAAGAATACATTTAAAAAAATTTGTAACATATTACACATACAAGCATAGAATTTTATCTTAAATTTAAAAAATATATAAAATTATTAATAAAAACAATAAAATGATTAATGATAATTATTCACATCATCCATGAGGTATTATCAATATATTAAGTTTTTAAAAGTGAATATTTGTTGGGCGCCATGTACTACATTATATTATATAATATATATATATATATATATATATATATATATATATATATATATATTTATATATATACTTATATATATATTTATATATATATATATATATAATACTATATATATGTCAATCGTATATTTTGACGACGATTTTCGGTACAGATTGGACACTTTGACGACTTCTGGCTATTTTGACGACGGTCGTCACAATTTTATCAATAAATCGTATACTTTGGCGACGTCGTCAAACTAACCCGAAACAGAGGATTGACTAATTTGATGACATTGTATACTTTGACGACACTATATTTATTTTTTGGCGATTTTGACGACAATAAAAAAATATGTCAAATAAGAAACTAAAATATTCGACATATGATAAAATATGATAAAATATGATTGATTTTTTTATAAAAAATAACTAAATGACTTAAACTGGTTTAAATTGACTCTTATTTTGACGACATTAAACAAATACTTTTTTGTTTCGTATTTTAAAAAAACACAATGACGCGTTAGAATATTAATTAAGAAATTTGTACATTCAATGAATGTGTCAGAAAGACACTGCTTTATCACGTCATACTTAAATACAGTATATTATATTTATGTATATATTGTATTATATTTATGCAGTATATTGTATTATATTTATGCAGTAAATTATATTATATGTATCATATGAATATATCGATCTGTATCAAAAGATAAAAATCTTATAATACTTCTTTAGTCAATTAATCAATCTTACGATTAAATTGGACTGTGTATTTAAATATGTGCATAACTGTGTATATGACTTCCTAGAAAAATGAATTTGTATCACTAAGATAATTATATTTGTAATAATTAATAATGTAAATCTTTAAATATATTTTATATATATATATATACATATAATTATTACAAATATCATAGCGATACAGATTTATTTCTCCAGAAAGTTATATGTATAAATACACTGTCCAATATTAATGTAATTTTATAAATAATTAAAAATAAAGTATTACCAGATTTTATATGTACATAAGAAATATATATATCATTTTTGCGTCATTTTCCTATTGCCAAAAAATCAATGTGATAATATTTTTCGGCGCGGTATCATATGACGCGTCTCTCTTCGCTCGCCTCTAATGCGCCGCGACATATACCGCACCGAAAAATATTTGTCATTTGCAACTTGCCTACAGATTAATTTAAACTTTACCATGTTGTTTATCATTAACACTGCTTAATTTATTATGAAATCTATCATAATCCGGCGTGTACATAAAAGAGAGAGAGAGAAAGAGAGATGGAATGAGAGGGGGGGGGGAAGAGAAAGCGAAATAGAGAAACAGAGATATATATGTATATGTATATAACTTAATCATGATAATTTCTGATTTTTATAAATATAAACTAATAATTAATTTATAATCATTTATATAGTTTTTCCATAATTTTACATTCTAATTTTGTTAAGTATTTTTTAAACGTTATTTCAATTTCTATGTTTATAATACGAGTGCAATAATCAAATTTTATGATAAATATATATATATATATATATACGTATGTAATTTTAGCTATATTTTTATTTATAATTTTATATATATATATTGTTAGTTTATGTAACTGTTAATATCTATAAATCTATAAATATGTAAATGGTTTCATATATAAACTAATAATTCGTTTATATATAATTTCATATATAGTAATATAATAAAAGCTACATACATAGTACTCATTAGAATAAAATTTGATTATTGTGTACATATTATGTATAATAAAGTTGAAATAACGCTTTATAAAAAAATTTTAAACACTTAACAAAGTTACTATCAAATTATAGAAAATCTATGAAATTATAATGCAAACACACGAAAAACTAAAAAATACCTATTTTAATTAGAGTAAACAAGAACAGTAAAGCATTGTCATAGTCACACATAGAAACTGATATTTAAAATATTTAAAATATATTCTTTGAAACAAGATCGACAGAGAAAAACAACACAGAAAGTATTGTAGTATAGTAATTCTAATATTATACATTTGTGTATATACATAATGTACACACACACAAAAATGTACAATATTAGAATTACTGTTCTAATATGTACATAATGTACATTTGTGTGATGTTAATGAGTTTTATTAGACCAACAATAAAAAACAACATTGTGAGAATTTTTTAGAATATAGATTTTTTATTCGTTAGATCTCAAAAATGGTTAGTTGCTGTTATGCAATCAAAGAATGCTGAAATGCATTAAAGAACATTCTAAACACTTAATGTAAATATTAACTGTTATTCACAATACATAATTCGAAAAAATACGTATGTTGATACAAATGCAAATATTGATTATAAGAAATACAAATACAATTTATGAAAAAAAAATTATGGAACAAAAATACAGTAGATGTTAAGACTGCGACTATACTGGTCGCTATTCTCGAAATACAATTCGCAGAAAAAACTGATGTAAAAAATTGCAGTAAAACTTAGCATACATCTGTGTCGTCTACATATAATCTTTGCGTACATTTTTTGTAAAACTATCTACTTAAATACCTATTTAATTTGAATACTTATAATTACTTTAAAAATTAAAATTATTAAAATTATTATAATTACTTAAAATTACACATATATTAATATATTATATTATATAAATTTGAAAGTTGAGACTCCTGGATACTCGCCGATTATGTCGGAATCGTGACATCATGCAGAGGCGAAAAAACACGATGAAAATTCTTGCGAAACATTTTTAAATAAAAAGATATTTCAATAAAATAACACTACAAACGTCTTTGGCACACTTGTAAAATATATCGAAAACTAGCTTTTTCCCATTATAATCAATCAACAGCTGTAAAATGACTGTAATATCAGATCCAGTCCATCTGGTCTTTGCACATGTGCAATCATTCTACATGACAAAGTCTGATGTTTCAATTATTTTACAGGTGCTGATTGACTATCAAGAGAGAAGGTTAGTCTTCGGTATATTTTACAAGTGTACAAAGAGATTTGTAGTGTTGTTTTATCGAAATCTTTTTATTTAAAAATATTCCGCAAGAAATTTCTCGCCTCTGACGTCAACACGTGGCTCTGACGTGGCTGCGACGAGTATACAGGAGCCTTAAAACCAAGATGTTAAATCAAAGCGCTTAGTGTAGTCTTAAAAAACATACATTTTAAGCAAACAAAATTAAACATAAGCTAATTGCACATTTATGTATTATTAGCATGAATTTGTTTTTTGTAAAATCCATTGCATAACTAATTCTCTATAAAAAATAATTATATACAACTAGTCAATTTTGTACAATCTCTGGATTTCAATCACGAAAATTTCGTAAAAAGAAAAATGCATTCGTAAAAAAATAAAAGAAAATGTTAGTAGCGATTTAATGAACATAAACACTTTAAGTATTGACAAGTGATTTGAATTTCAGAGTTGTATGACAATATTAATATTTAAGTAATTAAACTATCTTTTACTTTATTATAACGTGTTTATCTTCCAGACTTATAGTTTAATCATCTCTTTATTTTACAAGCATGCTCATCTGGAGACACCAAAAGATATTCTCTGGAAGATTTAAGCTAGTGCGGACTCCATTCTTAAAAGGAGATAGCACCTACTGGTCTAAGTTCGATCAAGGATGTCAACCAATGCGGACTCTGTCCTCGACCAAGAACAGTCCCAGCACCCACTGGTCTAAGTTCGATCAAGGACGTCGACCAATGTGGACTCTGTCCTCGATAAGGACAGTCCCAACACCCACTGGTCTAAGTTCGATCAAGAACATCGACTAATGCGGACTCTGTCCTCGATCAAGGACAGTCCCAGCATCCATTGGTCTAAGTTCAATCAAGGACGTTGACCAATGCGGACTCTGTCCTCAACTAAGGACAGTCCCAGCACCCATTGGTCTAAGTTCGATCAAGGACGTCGACCAATGCGGACTCTGTCCTCGACTAAGGACAGTCCCAGCACCCACTGGTCTAAGTTCGATCAAGGATGTCAACCAATGCGGACTCTGTCCTCGACCAAGAACAGTCCCAGCACCCACTGGTCTAAGTTCGATCAAAGACGTCGACCAATGCGGACTCTGTCCTCGATAAGGACAGTCCCAACACCCACTGGTCTAAGTTCGATCAAGAACGTCGACTAATGCGGACTCTGTCCTCGATCAAAGACAGTCCCAGCACCCATTGGTCTAAGTTCGATCAAGGACGTCGACCAATGCGGACTCTGTCCTCGACTAAGGACAGTCCCAGCACTCATTGGTCTAAAATTAAGAGTACTGAGGCTATCTTCTTTTAGAAATAGTCCGCACTAACCTAAGTCCTCCAAGGAACATAAATATCTTCATCTGTTCGCTAAATGAGCATGTTGTAATAATAAAAAGCTATAAATAAGATAAATATGTAACCTACTTATATGTAACATATTATCTATATATATGTATACATATATATCATTTGTGATATAATAATTATTATATATAATATACATATTGTAATACAATAAATAATATTGTATATATAATAGAAAAGTACAGTTAGTCAACAAAATGTCCACAATACCGTCTTGTGTGTGTATCACGAAAAATAAATAAATTACAATAGAATAGCAGTCTTATGATACACTAGAGGTCATATGTATACATATATATTTGCAAATTAAATTCTTTTTCAAACTATTGTATTATATTATACTTATATTTTATCGTTTTATATGTAGCATGCTATTATGCTTCTAAAACAAAAATAATATTTCAAAATAAACAAAACAAAAAATTCATAAAAAATTAAAAGCTACAATTATATTGTTTGCAACTTTCAATAACTTTCATTATCGGTGTAAATTTTGTCGAAAACTGACATCTTGAAAGAATATAAAATAAATTTGAAGTATTATGTTTGAAGTATTAATTAAATGATAAGAAAACATTTTTTAAAATATTATCTAATGAAATAAACAAGAATTCAAAGCAGTTGCAATTACCAGAATGACATTATTCATATTGTCGTAGAGCTTTCTGTTTATTATGGATCCATGTTTTTATTTGCGGCGATGTCCGATTAAATAAACAACTATACTTCTTTTTAGTTTCTTGAATTTCTCGTAAAGACGGTAGCGTTAAGTTTTTCATATGTGTGGAAAATGCTTGAAGTACTGTTTCTTTTTCTTTTTCTGTCCAACGCTGCCTTTTGGTTTTGCCATAAGGAGATGCTAGAAAAATATATATTATTACCATATATTATTAAAATAGTGCATACATATTGAAATTGATAAATGCCGAATTACTAGATGTGAATTAACCGAAATATTAAAAAATAAAATTAAAATTTTATATATTTTATATATTTTAGCTTTACATTTTATTAAAAATATAGTCATAAAAGAAAATAAAAACAATATTTTTTAGCTTTACATTTTTTATTAAAAATTACTAAAATCATAAAAGAATAGCAAGAGAGAGAGAGAAAACGTATTTATATATACACTAAAAATGACAATATTTATTTTCAACTAAATGATTTTTTTTCTTTAGTAGCGATTATTTTTACATAAAATAATTCTGAATTTTAACTATTGCTTATCAAAAAAATTAAGAAAAATGATATTGATAAAACATTGCAATTATTTAGTAATATGTACTTTGTAATATGTAGCAATTAATATATGTAACAAACACCATTATGAATAACTTTTGTGAAAATATTGTGATTAATATTGAAAAAATTACCTATAGTCATTAAAATTCCAGAATTTTTCAGGAAATTACAGCCTTTGATATGCATCTCACCAATATTTTCATTTTTATCGATAGCATTTATCAATGTATTAATATCTAATATAAAAGCAGAACTGAATTATTATCAAATAATTATGCTAAAATAATAGTTATGAAAGTACTTCGCATTAATCTTATGTGAAATGAATTTCAGTTAAACCAGCTGTTTTTTTTTCAAATGTAGCTTATGATCTGTTGAACAAAAGATGCAATAATCTCAAGGCTAATTAATAAACAATTATTGAGTATAGCCAGGCAAGCAGTTCGCAAAGCCCGAGTATTTCATATTTGACTGATTGTATAAATCAGTACCTATTATTTAGCTTTGAGCCTATTACATTTTTTTCAATAGATTATAAGCTACAACATATTAAAAAACCAGCTGATTTAACCGACACTTCACATAACATTAATGTGGGATACTTTAAATTTTTAGTTAATATTAAGGAAACTCACCTAATATTTGCGAGTCATTGATCTCTAAAGATTCATAGCCTTTTTCTTGCAAGGCAGCCTTTTCATTATATATATTTTCATCAATAGATCTTATTTTCATATCATTATATATATTTTCATCAATAGATCTTATTTTCATATCAGTATCTAATATAAAAGTAAGAAGCAAAACTATATTATATGTTTATCATAAAATAGCACTTATGAAATTTGCTAATATTAAAGAAACTCACCTAATATTTGAGCATTATCATTTTTAAGAGAGTCACAGTTTTCTCTTTGTGCAGCAATCTCTTTGATGCATGTATTCCTATCGACAGAGCCTTTCTTTGTATTAATATATAATGTGAGAGTAAAAAGCAAAACTACATTATTATCAAGTATTTATGATAAAATAGCAATTATGATATTTACCAATATTAAGGAAGCTCACCTAGCATTTCAGCATCATTTACAAAAGATTCACAGACTTTTTCTTGCGAGGCAGTCTCATCGTTGTATATATTTTTATCGATAGATCCTATTCTTGTATCATTATCTATAATATAAAAGTAAGAAGCAAAACTACATTAATAAATGTTTATTGTAAAATAGCTGTCATAAAACTTGTTAATATAAAGAAACTCACTTAATAGTACTTGAGCATCATCATTTTTAAGAGATTCACAGTTTTCTCTTTGTGTAGCAGTCTCTTCAAAGCATGTATTTTTATCGACAGAGCCTTTCTTTGTATTAATATCTAATATGAAAGTAAAAAGCAAAACTACATTATTATCAAGTATTTATAATAAAATAGCAATTATAATATTTATCAATATTAAGCAAGCTCACCTAGCATTTCAGCATCATTTACAAAAGATTCACAGCCTTTTTCTTGCGAGGCAGTCATACCGTTGTATATATTTTCATCGATAAATGCTATTCTTGTATCATCAGCTATAATAAAAAAGTAAGAGGCAAACTATATTAATATATGTTTATTGTAAAATAGCATTCATGAAATTTGCTAATATTAAAGAAACTCACCTAATGATATTTGAGCATCATCATTTTTAAGAGATTCACAGTTTTCTCTTTGTGTAGCAGTCTCTTCCAAGCATGTATTTTTATCGACAGAGCCTTTCTTTGTATTAATATCTAATATGAAAGTAAAAGCAAACCTACATTATTATCAAGTATTTATAATAAAATAGCAATTATAATATTTACCAATATTAAGGAAGCTCACCTAGCATTTCAGCATCATTTACAAAAGATTCACAGCCTTTTTCTTGCGAGGCAGTCATACCGTTGTATATATTTTCATCGATAAATGCTATTCTTGTATCATCAGCTATAATATAAAAGTAAGAGGCAAACTATATTAATATATGTTTATTGTAAAATAGCATTCATGAAATTTGTTAATATAAAGAAACTCACTTAATAGTACTTGAGCATCATCATTTTTAAGAGATTCACAGTTTTCTCTTTGTGTAGCAGTCTCTTCAAAGCATGTATTTTTATCGACAGAGCCTTTCTTTGTATTAATATCTAATATGAAAGTAAAAAGCAAAACTACATTATTATCAAGTATTTATAATAAAATAGCAATCATAATATTTACCAATATTAAGGAAGCTCACCTAGCATTTCAGCATCATTTACAAAAGATTCACAGACTTTTTCTTGCGAGGCAGTCTCATTGTTGTATATATTTTTATCGATAGATCCTATTCTTGTATCATTATCTATAATATAAAAGTAAGAAGCAAAACTACATTAATAAATGTTTATTGTAAAATATCTGTCATAAAATTTGTTAATATAAAGAAACTCACTTAATATTACTTGAGCATCATCATTTTTAAGAGATTCACAGTTTTCTCTTTGTGTAGCAGTCTCTTCGAAGCATGTATTTTTATCGACAGAGCCTTTCTTTGTATTAATATCTAATATGAAAGTAAAAAGCAAAACTACATTATTATCAAGTATTTATAATAAAATAGCAATTATAATATTTATCAATATTAAGGAAGCTCACCTAGCATTTCAGCATCATTTACAAAAGATTCACAGCCTTTTTCTTGCGAGGCAGTCACATTGTTGTAAATATTTTCATCGATAGATCTTATTCTTGTATTATTACCTATAATATAAAAGTAAGAAGCAAAACTACACTAATATATATTTATTATAAAGCGTGGTTTACAATAGCAGTAAGCAGTAAGAGTAAGCAGTACAAAATGAGGTGTGTTCATTTTATTACTCCCGACGAAATGGGCAATCCAATTTCATACTGTTTACTCTTACTGCTTACTTACTGCTATTGTAGACCACGCTTAAAATAGCGATCATACAATTTACTAATATTAAGGAAACTCACCTAAGTGTACTTGAGCATCATCATTTCCAAATTTATTTACTTTTTTGTTTTCAAAGTTAATTCTTTTGCATATAATATACGGTTTTCCTTCAATTATATTTTCTACTATTTGTTTTAATACTGATTCCTTATCTGAACAAGTTAAAATAAAATTAATTAGTTTTAGTTCAAATTTTTCTGTCTGTCTCTCTCTCTCTCTCTCTCTCTCTAGACACACACACGCAACACGTACGCACGCACACATATAAATATCGTAGCAAATGTAGATATTGTATAACAGCGGCATGACTTTAATATAACAGTTTTTACAATAACGTAACAGTTAAAAATGAAAAATATTGCTACTTACCATTTCTTGCTAGAATATTTGCTGTGTATCTGCGTCGATTGCTATACGTGGCTTTGATAATTCCTTTACTAACACTAATTGTGTTCGACTTGCATACATAATGTATACCGTCATAAAATTTCACTAAACTATACATTTTGGAAAATGAACCAGTATCACGTATTACTAATGGCTAATGGCCTCCTGTTCCTTCCCGCTTTTTTTACTTTCTCAAAATGGCCAGCAAGACCGACGTCGACAATTGACAATCAGTATGTACGTTTACACGGCACTCTTAAGTGGGAGCACACACTCTTGCATATGTTTATAGACCAATCAAGATTCTTATGCTTACGCTTAAGCGTCTATGCAAAAGTACCACGTTGTGTATAATACATTATATATTTCGGCTATTTTGACGACATCCTATTTTTCATAAAACGGTTATTACAACGACACTCCAAAAGCAAATAAAGAAATTCTTTTTTTAAATAGCTATATCATATTCATCGAATATGCAAGCAATCAAGATATATAGAGGAAAAGGTGCGAATGTAGCAAGTCAGGTTTTTGAGATATAATAATTTAAAAATGCAAAAAAGGGCATTTTTTTCACCTTTTAGTAAGATATAACTTTTAATTGGGATGTGATACAAATTTCTTCGAACGCTTAAAATAAAGCTTGAGACTGTAGTTTATGTAACAAATATGAAAAAGTTCGAATCTAAAGAGTTTATAAAAAATTAATCGTACCTCACAAGATTCTATATTAGTATAAGAAAAAATGCAAAAAAAATATTTTTTATCTTATAACTAAATTTTTTTATAAACTGTTTAGATTCAAACTTTTTCATTTGTTACATAAACTACAACTACCAACTACTAATATATCAGTACGGATAACATTTGCACCTTCTCTTCTATATATCGATTGCTTGCATATTTGATAAATAATATAACTATTTAAAAGAATTTTTAATTTACTTATAGAATGTCGTTATAATAAATGTTTTATGGTAAATATGATGTCGTCAAAATAGCCGAAATATAATGTATTATACATAATTTTGTACTTAGATCGGTTAGTACAGCGACAGTACAAAATTATGTATAATACATTATATATTTTGGCTATATTGACGACATCATACTTTCCATAACACGGTTATTATAACGATATACTAAACGCAAGTAGAAAAATTATTTTTCTAAATAGCTTTATCATTCATCGAATATGCAAGCAATCAAGATATATAGAGAAGAAGGTGCGAATGTGGCATGTCAGGTTTTTGAGATATATTAATTTAAAAATGTGAAAGGAGGGCTTTTTCACACTTTTCAGTAAGATATATAACTTTTAATTGGGATGTGATACAAATTTCTTCAACAGCTTAAAATAAAGCTTAAGACTAATTAATGTAACAAATATGGAAACGGTCGATTCTAAAGACTTTATAAAAAAATTAACCAAACCTCAGAGGATTCTATATATTAGTATAAGAAAAAGTGCAAAAAATAATATTTTTTATCTTATAACTTAATTTTTTTATAAACTCTATAGATTCAAACTTTTTCATATTTGTTACATAAACTACAAATACCAATATATCAGCACGGATTACATTTGCACCTTCTCTTCTATATATCTTGATTGCTTGCATATTCGGTGAATGATATATCTATTTAAAAGAATTTTTTCATTTACTTGTAGAATGTCTTTATAATAAATGTTTTATGGTAAATGTGATGTCGTCAAAATAGCCGAAATATACATATATTATACATAATATTATACTTAGATCGGTTAGTACAGCGACAGTACCAAGTTATGTATAATACTATATATTTCGGCTATTTTAACGACATCATATTTTCCATAAAACGGTTATTATAACGACACTCCAAAAGCACATATAAAAATTCTTCTTTTAAATAGCTATATCATTAATCGAATATGCAAGCAATCAAAATATACAGAGGAGTAGATGTAACTGTGGCACGTCAAGTTTTTGAGATATAATAATTTAAAAATGCGAAAAAGGGCATTTTTATACACTTTTTAGTAAGATATTGTATAACTTTTAATTGAGATGTGATACAAATTTCTTCGACAGCTTAAAATAAAGCTTGAGACTGTAGTTTATGTAACAAATATGAAAAAGTTCGAATCTAAAGAGTTTATAAAAAAATTAACTATACCTCAAAAGATTCTTTATATTGGTATAAGAAAAAGCGCGAAAAATAATATTTTTATGTTATGATTTACTTTTTTATAAATTCTTTAGATTCGATTTTTGTCATACTTGTTACATAAACTATAAATAGCAACTACCAATATATCAGCACGGGCTACATGTGCACCTTCTTTATATATCTTAATTGCTTGCATATTCGATGAATGACATAGCTATTCAAAAGAAGAATTTTTTTATTTACTTTTAGAATATCTTTACAATAACCGTTTTATGGAAAACATGATGTCATAATAGCCAAAATATAATGTATTATACATAATTTTGTACTTAGATTGGTTAGTACAGCGACAATACAAAATTATGTATAATACATTATATATTTCGGCTATTTTGACGACATCATATTTTCCATAAAACGGTTATTATAACGACACTCCAAAAGCACATATAGAAATTCTTCTTTTGAATAGCTATATCATTAATCGAATATGCAAGCAATCAAGATATACAGAGGAGTAGATGTAACTGTGGCATGTCAGGTTTTTGTGATATCTTAATTTGAAAATTTGAAAAAGGGCATTTATTACACGTTTGAATAAGATATAACTTTTAATTGAGATTGATACAAATTTCTTCGACAGCTTAAACTAAAGCTTAAGGCTAGTTAATGTAACAAATATGGAAACGGTCGAATCTAAAGACTTTATAAAAAAATTAACCGAACTTCAAGAACAGAGGATTCTATATATTAGTATAAGAAAAAGTGCAAAAAATAATATTTTTTATCTTAAAATTTAATTTTTTTATAAACTCTATAAATTCAAACTTTTTCATATTTGTTACATAAACTACAAATACCAATATATCAGCACGGATTATATTTGCACCTTCTCTTCTATATATCTTGATTGCTTGCATATTCGGTAAATGATATAACTATTTAAAAGAATTTTTTCATTTACTTGTAGAATGTCTTTATAATAAATGTTTTATGGTAAATGTGATGTCGTCAAAATAGCCGAAATATACATATATTATACATAATATTATACTTAGATCGGTTAGTACAGCGACAGTACCAAGTTATGTATAATACATTATATATTTCGGCTATTTTAACGACATCATATTTTCCATAAAACGGTTATTATAACGACACTCCAAAAGCAAATAAAGAAATCCTTCTTTTAAATAGCTATATTATTCATCGAATATGCAAGCAATCAAGATATATAGAGGAGAAGGTACGAATGAAGCATGTCAAGTTTTTGAGATATAATAATTTAAAAATGCGAAAAAGGGCATTTTTTTACATTTTTTAGTAAGATATTGTATAACTTTTAATTGGGATGTGACACAAATTTCTTCGACGGCTTAAAATAAAGCTTGAGACTGTAGTTTATGTAACAAATATGAAAAAGTTCGAATCTATAGAGTTTATAAAAAAATTAACCATACCTCAAAAGATTCTTTATATAAGAAAAAGTGGAAAAATAATATTTTCATGATATGATTTACTTTTTTTATAAATTCTTTAGATTCGATTTTTTTCATACTTGTTACATGAACTACAAATAGCAACTACCAATATATTAGCACGGGCTATATGTGCACCTTTTTTATATAACTTAATTGCTTGCATATTCGATGAATGACATAGCTATTCGAAAGAAGAATTTTTTTATTTACTTTTGGAATATCTTTACAATAACTGTTTTATGGAAAACATGATGTCAAAATAGCCAAAATATAATGTATTATACATAATTTTGTACTTAAATTGGTTAGTACAGCGACAATACTAAATTATGTATAATACATTATATATTTCGGCTATTTTGACGACATCATATTTTCCGTAAAACGGTTATTATAACGACACTCCAAAAGCAAATATAGAAATTCTTCTTTTGAATAGCTATATCATTAATCGAATATGCAAGCAATCAAGATATACAGAGGAGTAGATGTAACTGTGGCATGTCAGGTTTTTAAGATATCTTAATTTGAAAATTCGAAAAAGGGCATTTATTACACGTTTCAATAAGATATAACTTTTAATTGGGATTGATACAAATTTTTTCGACAGTTTAAACTAAAGCTTAAGGCTAGTTTATGTAACAAATATGAAAACGGTCGAGTCTAAAGAGTTTATAAAAAAATTAACCGAACCTCAAAAGATTTTATATATTGGTATAAGAAAAAGTGCGAAAAGTAATATTTTCAAGGTTATGATTTATTTTTTTTTATGAACTTTTTAGATTTGAACTTTTTATATTTGATACATAAACTACAAATACTTACTATCAATATATCAGCACGGGCCACATTTGCATCTTCTCCTATATACAAGGTGGACCATTTTAATCAATCCTTTATCCTTTATCATTGCGTGGATTGGTTAAATGGTTCACCCTGTATATCTTGATTGCTTGTATATTCTATGAATGATATAGCTATTATATTTTTATTTATTTTTGGAGTGGCGTCATAATAACCGTTTTATGGAAAATATGATGTCGTTAAAATAGCCGAAATATATAATGTATTATACATAACTTGGTACTGTCGCTGTACTAACCGATTTATACTTAATTGCTTATACATTTGTACCAGTGCATTTTATCATGAAATTATAAGTAATGTATACGTCAGGGAGTCAATGTACTCTTATGTATACCATAAAATGTTTGATTTTTTGATGTCGCCAAAATAGCCTATTGACATATATATATATATATATATATAAGTGTAGATAAAAAGAAAATCTCAATGTAAAATGTTAATATCACCAGCTTTAGCGATACCCGACGCGCACCAACGATGATTGCGTGACAAATTGCTAATGAAGATCTCCTTCGCAGAATCAGTGATCAAACAATTAAAAGACGTTTACGTGAACGTAGTTTAAGATCGCGAGTTCGACATTTTTCTCTTCTAATGGTTGGAAAAAATGTATGATCCATACATTTGGAGAGAAAAATGTCGAACTCGCGATCTTAAACTACGTTCACGTAAATATCTTCTAATTGTTTGATGAAAAAAACACCTTACTTTTTAAAGGGGCGAAGAAAGGGGGAGAGAATGAAATCAAAATCGAACGAAAGTTTCTTAAAGTAGACCCTTCACTCTTTAAAACAAAAAAAATTTTCAAATACGATAATTTTTCACAGAGATACGCTTATTTGAATTT